>NC_069500.1:264736220-265083720 GCF_027579735.1 Bombina bombina | reverse complement strand
ATCTGAGGAAATACCTCTGGGTGAAGACCATTCGCCCAGGTGCAACGTTTGGCGACTGAGATAATCCGCTTTCCAATTGTCCATACCTGGGATATGAACCGCAGAGATTAGACAGGAGCTGGATTCCGCCCAAACCAAAATTCGAGATACTTCTTTCATAGCCAGAGGACTGTGAGTCCCTCCTAGATGATTGATGTATGCCACAGTTGTGACATTGTCTATCTGAAAACAAATTAACAACTCTCTCTTCAGAAGAGGCCAAGACTGAAGAGCTCTGAAATTGCACGGAGTTCCAAAATATTGATCGGAAATCTCACCTCCTGAGATTCCCAAACCCCTTGTGCCGTCAGATACCCCCACACAGCTCCCCAACCTGTAAGACTTGCATCTGTTGAGATTATAGTCCAGGTCGGAAGAACAAAGAAGCCCCCTGAACTAAACGATGGTGATCTGCCCACCATGTCAGAGAGTGTCGTATAATCGGTTTAAAGATATTAATTGAGATATCTTTGAGTAATCCCTGCACCATTGGTTCAGCATACAGAGCTGAAGAGGTCGCATGTGAAAACGAGCAAAGGAGATCGCATCTGATGCGGCAGTCCTAAGACCTAAAATTTCCATGCATAAGGCTACCAAAGGGAATGATTGTGACTGAAGGTTTTGACAAGCTGATATCAATGTTAAACTTCTCTTGTCTGACAAGGACAGAGTCATAGACACTGAATCTATTCTAGAAACCTAAAAAGGTTGCACTTGTCTGAGGAATCAATGAACTGATTGGTAAATTGATCCTCCAACCATGAACTTGAAGAAACAACACAAGTCGATTCGTATGAGATTCTTCGAAAATGAGAAGACTGAGCAAGTACCCAGATATTGTCCAATAAGGAAATACCAAAAAACCCTGTTCTCTGATTACAGAAAGAAGGGCACCGAGAACCTTTGAAAAAAATTCTTGGAACTGAGGCTAGGCCAAACGGTAGAGCCACAAAACTGGTAATGCTTGTCTAAAAAAAGAATCTCAGACACTAAAAGTGATCTGGATGAATCGGAATATGTAGATACACATCCTGTAAATCTATTGTAGACATATAATGCCCTTGCTAAACAAAAGGCAGGACAGTCCTACAGTAACCATCTTGAATGTTGGTATCCTTACATAACGATTCAATATTGATAGATCCGGAACTGGTCTGAAGGAATTGACCTTCTTTGGTACAATGAAGAGATAAAATAAAACCCCAGCCCCTGTTCCAGAACTGGAACTGGCATAATTACTCCAGCCAACTCTAGATCTGAAACACATTTCAGAAATGCTGAGCCTTTGCTGTGTTAACTGGGACACGGGAAAGAAAAAAATCTCTTAGCCGGAGGCCTTAACTGAAGCCAATTCTGTACCTTTCTGAAACAATGTTCTGAAACCAGAAATTGAGAATGGAATTGATCAAAATTTCTTTGAAGAAAACGTAATCTGACCCTTCATGGGTACTTAGGAGCTGGCTATAGGTTTTCTAAAAGGCTTGGATATATTCCAAACTGGAAATAGTTTCCAAACTGATACCGCTCCTGAGAATGAAGGATCAGGCTTTTGTTCCTTATTGTGAGGAAAGGAACGAAATGATTATTAGACCTAAATTTACCTTAGATTTTTTATCCTTTGGAAAAAAAGTTCCCTTCCTTCCAGAAACAGTTGAAATAATAATTTATTACCCTGGAAAGAAAGGGAAAGCAAAGTTGACTTAGAAGACATCAGTATTCCAAGTTTAATCCATAAAGCTTTTCTAGCTAAAATAGCTAGAGACATATACCTGACATCAACTCTAATGATATCAAAAGATGGTATCACCAATAAAATTATTAGCATGTTATAGAATAATAATAATGCTATAAAATTATGATCTGTTACTTGTTGCGCTAAAGCTTCTAACCAAAAAGTTGAAGCTGCAGCAACATCCGCTAAAAATATAGCAAGTCTAAGAAGATTACCTGAACATAAGTAAGCTTTTCTTAGAAAGGATTCAATTTTCCTATCTAAAGGATCCTTAAATGAATTACTATCTGCCGTAGGAATAGTAGCACATTTAGCAGGAGTAGAGACAGCCCCATAACCTTAGGGATTTTGTCCCAAAAAAACTCTAATCTGTCAGATGGCACAGGATATAATTGCTTAAACGTTTAGAAGGAGTAAAAGAATTACCCAAATTATTCCATTCCCTGGAAATTACTTCAGAAATAGCATCAGGGAGATTAAACACTTCTGGAATAACTACAGGAGATTTAAAAACCTTATTTAAACGTTTAGATTTAGAATCAAGAGGACCAGAATCCTCTATTTCTAATGCAATTAATACTTCTTTAAATAAAGAACGAATAAATTCCATCTTGAACAAATACAAAGATTTATCAGCATCAACCTCCGAGACAGAAACCTCTGAACCAGAAGAACCATTATCAGTATCAGAATGATGATGTTCATTTAAAAATTCATCTGAAAAAAGAGAAGTTTTAAAAGACTTTTATGTAAACTAGAAGGAGAAATAACAGACATAGCCTTCTTAATGGATTTAAAAAATAAAATCTCTTATGTTTATCAGGAACACTCTGAAAATTAGATGTTGACGGAACGGCAACAGGTAATGTAACAGTACTAAAGGAAATTTTATCTGCATTAATAAGTTTGTCATGACATGCAATACAAACAACAGCTGGAGAAACAGATACCAAAAATTATAGCAGATACACTTAGCTTGGTAGCTCCAGCAGTAGACAGCGATTTTCCTGTAGTATCTTCTGACTCAGATGCAACGTGAGACATCTTGCAATATGTAAGAGAAAAAACAACATATAAAGCAAAATTGATCAAATTCCTTAAATGACAGTTTCAGGAATGGGAAAAAATGCCAAAGAACAAGCTTCTAGCAACCAGAAGCACTGAAAAAATAAGACTTAAATAATGTGGAGACAAAAGTGACGCCCTTATTTTTTAGCGCCAAATAAGACGCCCACATTATTTGGCGCATAAATGCTTTTGGCGCCAAAAATGACGCCACATCCGGAACGCCGACATTTTTGGCGCAAAATAACGTCAAAAAATGACGCAACTTCCGGCGACACGTATGACGCCGGAAACGGAAAAGAATTTTTGCGCCAAAAAAGTCTGCGCCAAGAATGACGCAATAAAATGAAGCATTTTCAGCCCCCGCGAGCCTAACAGCCCACAGGAAAAAAAGAGTCAAATTTTTGAAGGTAAGAAAAAATGATTAATTCAAATGCATTATCCCAAATATGAAACTGACTGTCTGAAAAATAAGGAAAGCTGAACATTCTGAGTCAAGGCAAATAAATGTTTGAATACATATATTTAGAACTTTATAAACAAAGTGCCCAACCATAGCTTAGAGTGTCACAGAAAAACATAATTTATGCTTACCTGATAAATTCCTTTCTTCTGTTGTGTGATCAGTCCACGGGTCATCATTACTTCTGGGATATAACTCCTCCCCAACAGGAAATGCAAGAGAATTCACCCAGCAGAGCTGCATATAGCTCCTCCCCTCTACGTCACTCCCAGTCATTCGACCAAGAATCAAGGAAAAAGGAGAAACCAAGGGTGAAGTGGTGACTGGAGTATAATTTAAAAAATATTTACCTGCCTTAAAAAACAGGGCGGGCCGTGGACTGATCACACAACAGAAGAAAGGAATTTATCAGGTAAGCATAAATTATGTTTTCTTCTGTTATGTGTGATCAGTCCACGGGTCATCATTACTTCTGGGATACCAATACCAAAGCAAAAGTACACGGATGACGGGAGGGATAGGCAGGCTCATTATACAGAAGGAACCACTGCCTGAAGAACCTTTCTCCCAAAAATAGCCTCCGAAGAAGCAAAAGTGTCAAATTTGTAAAATTTGGAAAAAGTATGAAGCGAAGACCAAGTTGCAGCCTTGCAAATCTGTTCAACAGAGGCCTCATTCTTAAAGGCCCAAGTGGAAGCCACAGCTCTAGTAGAATGAGCTGTAATTCTTTCAGGAGGCTGCTGTCCAGCAGTCTCATAGGCTAAACGAATTATGCTACGAAGCCAGAAGGAGAGAGAGGTAGCCGAAGCCTTATGACCTCTCCTCTGACCAGAGTACACGACAAACAGGGAAGACGTTTGTCGAAAATCCTTAGTTGCCTGCAAGTAGAACTTGAGGGCACGAACTACATCCAGATTGTGTAGAAGACGTTCCTTCTTTGAAGAAGGATTCGGGCACAGGGAAGGAACCACGATCTCTTGATTGATGTTCCTGTTAGTGACTACCTTAGTTAAGAACCCAGGTTTAGTACGCAGAACTACCTTATCTGAATGAAAAATCAAATAAGGAGAATCACAATGTAAAGCTGATAACTCAGAGACTCTCCGAGCCGAAGAAATAGCCATTAAAAATAACACTTTCCAAGATAACAACTTTATATCAATGGAATGAAGGGGTTCAAACGGAACTCCTTGTAGAACGTTAAGAACAAGGTTTAAACTCCATGGCGGAGCAACAGTTTTAAACACAGGCTTGATTCTAGCTAAAGCCTGACAAAAAGCCTGGACGTCTGGATTTTCTGACAGACGCCTGTGCAACAAGATGGACAGAGCTGAGATCTGTCCCTTTAATGAACTAGCCGATAAACCCTTTTCTAAACCTTCTTGTAGAAAGGACAATATCCTAGGAATCCTAACCTTACTCCAGGAGTAACCTTTGGATTCGCACCAGTATAGGTATTTACGCCATATCTTATGGTAAATCCTTCTGGTAACAGGCTTCCTAGCCTGTATCAGGGTATCAATAACCGACTCAGAAAAACCACGTTTTGATAAAATCAAGCGTTCAATTTCCAAGCAGTCAGCTTCAGAGAAGTTAGATTTTGATGTTTGAATGGACCCTGTATCAGAAGGTCCTGTCTTAGAGGTAGAGACCAAGGCGGACAGGATGACATGTCCACTAGATCTGCATACCAAGTCCTGCGTGGCCATGCAGGCGCTATTAGAATCACTGATGCTCTCTCCTGTTTGATTTTGGCAATCAATCGAGGAAGCAGCGGGAAGGGTGGAAACACATAAGCCATCCCGAAGTTCCAAGGTGCTGTCAAAGCATCTATCAGAACCGCTCCCGGATCCCTGGATCTGGACCCGTAGCGAGGAAGTTTGGCGTTCTGGCGAGACGCCATGAGATCTATCTCTGGTTTGCCCCAACGTCGAAGTATTTGGGCAAAGACCTCCGGATGAAGTTCCCACTCCCCCGGATGAAAAGTCTGGCGACTCAAGAAATCCGCCTCCCAGTTCTCCACTCCCGGGATGTGGATTGCTGACAGGTGGCAAGAGTGAGACTCTGCCCAGCGAATTATCTTTGATACTTCCATCATTGCTAGGGAGCTTCTTGTCCCTCCTTGATGGTTGATGTAAGCTACAGTCGTGATGTTGTCCGACTGAAACCTGATGAACCCCCGAGTTTTTAACTGGGGCCAAGCCAGAAGGGCATTGAGAACTGCTCTCAATTCCAGAATGTTTATTGGTAGGAGACTTTCCTCCTGATTCCATTGTCCCTGAGCCTTCAGAGAATTCCAGACAGCGCCCCAACCTAGTAGGCTGGCGTCTGTTGTTACAATTGTCCAGTCCGGCCTGCTGAATGGCATCCCCCTGGACAGATGTGGCCGAGAAAGCCACCATAGAAGAGAGTTTCTGGTCTCTTGATCCAGATTCAGAGTAGGGGACAAGTCTGAGTAATCCCCATTCCACTGACTCAGCATGCACAATTGCAGCGGTCTGAGATGTAGACGTGCAAAGGGTACTATGTCCATTGCTGCTACCATTAAGCCGATCACCTCCATGCATTGAGCTACTGACGGGAGTTGAATGGAATGAAGGACACGGCATGCATTTAGAAGCTTTGTTAATCTGTCTTCTGTCAGATAAATCTTCATTTCTACAGAATCTATAAGAGTCCCCAAGAATGGAACTCTTGTGAGAGGAAAGAGAGAACTCTTCTTTTCGTTCACTTTCCATCCATGCGACCTTAGAAATGCCAGAACTAACTCTGTATGAGACTTGGCAGTTTGAAAGCTTGAAGCTTGTATCAGAATGTCGTCTAGGTACGGAGCTACCGAAATTCCTCGCGGTCTTAGTACCGCCAGAAGGGCACCCAGAACCTTTGTGAAGATTCTTGGAGCCGTAGCCAATCCGAATGGAAGAGCTACAAACTGTTAATGCCTGTCTAAGAAGGCAAACCTTAGATACCGGTAATGATCTTTGTGAATCGGTATGTGAAGGTAAGCATCCTTTAAATCCACTGTGGTCATGTACTGACCCTTTTGGATCATGGGTAAGATTGTCCGAATAGTTTCCATTTTGAACGAAGGAACTCTTAGGAATTTGTTTAGGATCTTTAAATCCAAGATTGGCCTGAAAGTTCCCTCTTTTTTGGGAACCACAAACAGGTTTGAGTAAAACCCTTGTCCCTGTTCCGACCGCGGAACCGGATGGATCACTCCCATTAATAACAGATCTTGTACACAGCGTAGAAACGCTTCTTTCTTTATCTGGTTTGTTGACAACCTTGACAGATGAAATCTCCCTCTTGGGGGAGAGACTTTGAAGTCTAGAAGGTATCCCTGAGATATGATCTCTAGCGCCCAGGGATCCTGAACATCTCTTGCCCAAGCCTGGGCGAAGAGAGAGAGTCTGCCCCCCACTAGATCCGGTCCCGGATCGGGGGCCCTCGATTCATGCTGTCTTAGGGGCAGCAGCAGGTTTCCTGGCCTGCTTGCCCTTGTTCCAGGACTGGTTAGGTTTCCAGCCTTGTCTGTAACGAGCAACGGCTCCTTCCTGTTTTGGTGCAGTGGAAGTTGGTGCTGCTCCTGCTTTGAAATTCCGAAAGGGACGAAAATTAGACTGTCTAGCCTTAGCTTTGGCTTTGTCTTGAGGCAGGGCGTGGCCCTTACCTCCTGAAATGTCAGCGATAATTTCTTTCAAACCGGGCCCAAATAAAGTTTGCCCTTTGAAAGGTATATTAAGTAATTTGGACTTAGAAGTTACATCAGCTGACCAGGATTTTAGCCACAGCGCCCTACGTGCCTGAATGGCGAATCCTGAGTTCTTAGCCGTAAGTTTGGTTAAATGTACTACGGCCTCCGAAATGAATGAATTAGCTAGTTTAAGGACTCTAAGCCTGTCCGTAATGTCGTCCAGCGTAGCTGAACTAAGGTTCTCTTCCAGAGACTCCATCCAAAATGCTGCCGCAGCCGTAATCGGCGCGATGCATGCAAGGGGTTGCAATATAAAACCTTGTTGAACAAACATTTTCTTAAGGTAACCCTCTAATTTTTTATCCATTGGATCTGAAAAAGCACAGCTATCCTCCACCGGGATAGTGGTACGCTTAGCTAAAGTAGAAACTGCTCCCTCCACCTTAGGGACCGTTTGCCATAAGTCCCGTGTGGTGGCGTCTATTGGAAACATCTTTCTAAATATTGGAGGGGGTGAGAACGGCACACCGGGTCTATCCCACTCTTTAGTAACAATTTCAGTTAGTCTCTTAGGTATAGGAAAAACGTCAGTACTCGCCGGTACCGCAAAGTATTTATCCAACCTACACAATTTCTCTGGTATTGCAACAGTGTTACAATCATTAAGAGCCGCTAAAACCTCCCCTAGTAATACACGGAGGTTCTCCAATTTAAATTTAAAATTTGAAATATCTGAATCCAATCTGTTTGGATCAGAACCGTCACCCACAGAATGAAGCTCTCCGTCCTCATGCTCTGCAAGCTGTGACGCAGTATCAGACATGGCTCTAGTATTATCAGCGCACTCTGTTCTCACCCCAGAGTGATCACGCTTGCCCCTTAGTTCTGGTAATTTAGCCAAAACTTCAGTCATAACAGTAGCCATATCTTGTAATGTTATCTGTAATGGCCGCCCAGATGTACTAGGTGTCACAATATCACGCACCTCCCGGGCGGGAGATGTAGGTACTGACACGTGAGGCGAGTTAGTCGGCATAACTCTCCCCTCGCTGTTTGGTGAAATTTGTTCAATTTGTACAGATTGGCTTTTATTTAAAGTAGCATCAATACAGTTAGTACATAAATTTCTATTGGGCTCCACCTTGGCATTGGAACAAATGACACAGGTATCTTCCTCTGAATCAGACATGTTTAACACACTAGCAAATAAACTTGCAACTTGGTTACAATCTTATTTAATAAAAACGTACTGTGCCTCAAAGAAGCACTAAACGATTAAATGACAGTTGAAATAATGAACCGAAAAACTGTTATAGCATCAATCCTTGAAAACAACACAACTTTTAGCAAAGGTTTGTTCCCATTAGTAAAGTAACAATAATTAAATTTGAAACGTAAAAATAAGAGAGCAACGTTTTTAATCACAGTCAATATATAAGTCTCACAGCTCTGCTGAGAGAATCTACCTCCCTTCAAAGAAGTTTGAAGACCCCTGAGTTCTGTTAGAGATGAACCGGATCATGCAGGAAATACAAGAGTAACTGACTGGAAATTTTTGATGCGTAGCAAAGAGCGCCAAAAACGGCCCCTCCCCCTCACACACAGCAGTGAGAGAGAAACGAAACTGTCACAATTAAAACAAGCAACTGCCAAGTGGAAAAATAATGCCCAAACATTTATTCACTCAGTACCTCAGAAAATGCAAACGATTCTACATTCCAGCAAAAACGTTTAACATAATAAATACCTATTAAAAGGTTTAAAGTACTTTTTACAGAGTAATTCCAGTGGAGTACCATCCCCAGAATACTGAAGTGTAGAGTATACATACATGTCATTATAACGGTATGGCAGGATTTTCTCATCAATTCCATTCAGAAAATAAAAACTGCTACATACCTCAATGCAGATTCATCTGCCCGCTGTCCCCTGATCTGAAGCTTTTACCTCCCTCAGATGGCCGAGAAACAGCAATATGATCTTAACTACTCCGGTTAAAATCATAGTAAAAACTCTGGTAGATTCTTCTTCAAACTCTGCCAGAGAGGTAATAATACGCTCCGGTGCTATTGTAAAATAACAAACTTTTGATTGAAGTTATAAAAACTAAGTATAATCACCATAGTCCTCTCACACATCCTATCTAGTCGTTGGGTGCAAGAGAATGACTGGGAGTGACGTAGAGGGGAGGAGCTATATGCAGCTCTGCTGGGTGAATCCTCTTGCATTTCCTGTTGGGGAGGAGTTATATCCCAGAAGTAATGATGACCCGTGGACTGATCACACATAACAGAAGAAATAAGATTTACTTACCCCAGGACACTCATCTACATGTTTGTAGAAAGCCAAACCAGTACTGAAACGAGAATCAGCAGAGGTAATGGTATATATGAGTATATCGTCGATCTGAAAAGGGAGGTAAGAGATGAATCTCTACGACCGATAACAGAGAACCTATGAAATAGACCCCGTAGAAGGAGATCACTGCATTCAAATAGGCAATACTCTCCTCACATCCCTCTGACATTCACTGCACGCTGAGAGGAAAACCGGGCTCCAACTTGCTGCGGAGCGCATATCAACGTAGAATCTAGCACAAACTTACTTCACCACCTCCATCGGAGGCAAAGTTTGTAAAACTGAATTGTGGGTGTGGAGAGGGGTGTATTTATAGGCATTTTAAGGTTTGGGAAACTTTGCCCCTCCTGGTAGGAATGTATATCCCATACGTCACTAGCTCATGGACTCTTGCTAATTACATGAAAGAAAGAGCTGATTACTTTGGGGCAATGCCCTGCAAAAAGCCCTTTTAAGGGCTATTGGTAATTTAGGCTAGGGTTTTTTTTTTTATTTTGGGTGGGCTTTTTTTATTTTGATAGGGCTATTAGAATTTAGTGTTTGGTTTTTTTTTTTTGTACTTTAGCTAATTGTATTTAAATTTAGTTAATTTATTTAATTATATTGTAGTGTTAGGTGTTATTGTAACTTAGGTTAGGTTTTATTTTACAGTTACTTTTTTATTTATTTCAGTTAGGTAGTTATTAAATAGTTAATTATTTAGTAACTATTCTACCTAGTTAAAATAAATACAATCGTGCCTGTAAAATAAAAATAAACCCTAAGCTAGCTACAATGTTAACTATTAGCTATATTGTAGCTAGCTTAGGGTTTATTTTATAGGTAAGTAATTAGTTTTAAATAGGAATAATTTAGCTAATTATAGTAATTTTATTTAGATTTATTTAAATTATATTTAAGTCAGGGTAGGTTGTGGCGACATTGGGTGCGGCAGATTAGGGGTTAATAAATGTAATGTAGGTGTCGGCGATGTTGGGGGCAGCAGATTAGGGGTTCATAAGTATAATGTAGGTGTCGGCGGTGTCCGGAGCGGCAGATTAGGGGTTAATAAGTGTAAGATTAGGGGTGTTTAGACTCTGGGTTCATGTTAGGGTGTTAGGTGTAGACATACATTTTATTTCCCCATAGGAATCAATGGGGCTGCGTTACGGAGTTTTACACTGCTTTTTGGCAGGTGTTAAGACTTTTTCTCAGCCGGCTCTCCCCATTGATTCCTATGGGGAAATCGTGCACGAGCACGTACGACCAACTCACCGCTCACTTAAGCGGTGCTGGTATTGAAGTGCGGTAAGGAGCACAATTTTGCTCAACGCTCACTTCTTTCCTTTTAACGCCGGGTTTGTAAAAATCCGTAATACCAGCCTGTAGGTAAGCGAGCGGTGAGAGAAAACTGCTTGTTAGCACCGCATAGCCTCTAACGCAAAACTCGTAATCTAGCCGTAAAATTGGACCAAAAAAAAAAAAAAAAAAAAAACTTAATATGCAACACTATTTTACCAAGAATTTTTTTTTTTTTTTTTTTTAAATGCAATTTTCTGCCAAAATGTTTCTTTGACCGAAATTTCGTTGCATCCCTACACAATATTAAATATCAATATACTGTATTATTCTGTATTTAGTTCTGTGTAACAGAATCAGATTTAACAGGTTTTTTTTGTTTGTTTTTTTTACCAAGTATCCAAATAAAAGTATAGTCCTAGAAGACTATTATAATATACAAAATTAGTAAGTCACGTAATGAATTCAAACAGCAGTTCTAAGCTAGCATCAAATTTCAAATATGCTACACAATAATTTTACCGAAAAGAACAGGCAAAAAAAAAACAAAACAAAAAAACAGAAATCCCTACTTAGAACAAAAGGATTAGTTACAAAATAGTCCATCACTTACCTGAACATTAGATTTTTGGACACCACTTGCAGAATTAAACTGGCAATCATCTGCATTAATTGGAAGAATGACTGGCGCAGGCGGCATAACATAAGAGAATGAACCCTGGCTAAAGTTTATAGCTTCTGGATTTTTCTGTCCATCCTTTACAGACTCACTCAAGTTAATAACAGAGTCCCTGATGTTGGAAATTATTTCATTATTTTCTGCTAACAAGCGCTCCAAATGATCTATTTTTTCTTGTAATATTGAAAGCTGGCCCTAAATGGAAAGAAAAAAAAAAAAAACACATTAAAAGAACATTTTTAACCAAATGTAATTTTAAAAATGGACATAAAAAGTCAGAGTGAGAATGCAATTTTGAGAGACTTTTCAATTTACATCTGCAATTACTATGTTCTCTTAGTATCCTTTGTTGGAAAGCATACCTAGGTATGCTCAGGAGCAGCAAAGCACTACAGGAAGCTAGCTGGTGATCAGTGACTACTTATGACATTTGTCACTAGGCTCACCAGATATGTTCCATTAGGCAAGAGTAGTGCATTGCTGATGTGAAGCTAACTTTTAACAAAGGATACCAAAAGAACAAAGCAAAATCACAGAAGTGAAATGATAAGACTGAAAGTACTGTTAAATGGGCATGAAAACATACTTGGAATTAGAAAATTCTAGAATGAACACGACTCCTTAAGTTGTTAAACATGATAAAAAAAAGAAACCGATTTCTGTTCTAAAGAGAATCCTTAAAATAATGGTAAACTCTCCTCTTCTTCTTTAAACAGAAGTGGAATGTTAGTGATATTTTTTTTTAAAAAAAAAACTTTTATTTATAACCAGCAGTGCATACAAAAAAAAATAAAAGTAAAACATATTTGGCGCCACGCAGGGCCCAAAACAGACAACAGAGAAAAAAATTAAAGTTGCAAACAAAAATATTTATCAGTATTAACCAGATTTTTCTAAATTAAAGTGTATACTCTGCAGGGTTTTTTCCTTGTTTTAACTTCCTATCTTAACAATTTCTTGATCATTATGACCTTCATGACAAAAAAAAGGAAAAAAGGAAAAAAAGGAAATAAGAAAAAGGAATAGATATGTAATTGTAGGAATTAATGATCACCATCCGCCTCTATAACAGAGGCAGATAAAAATCTATTTATAATAACTAAGGGCTTGGAATCTCGCAGCAGGGTCATTTTTATGTATACTGAGTGTTAGGTTAGTTTATGATCAAGGACTGGGCTAGAGGTAAAGCAATAGCCACCACTAGGAAGACAGGCCATAGCCATACATCATGCAACATACAATCACACCAAACATCAATTATAATACACAAACAAAGAAAAAAAAAAAACAACATTCAACCCCTATCTCCAGTTACCAGATGCCAAGAAGAACTATTTCTGAGTTTTTAAATGGAAAAATCAAAAAATCAAAAAATCAATTTCCCTTTCTTGGAATGTTTTTATAAAAGCTGCCCATTTGTTAAAGAATTTTCTTATATCCGATTCTTTGTCAATATTTGTATCTTTTTGTTCTAGTACACATTGTTTCTTTAAAGTGAAGGTAAAGTTTTCCTTTTTTTATACCTGTATTATATTAGTCATATGCTATATAGTATGATCGCTAACTTTTTTTAAATTATTTTAATATATCTTATTGTATTATAAACTAGTTGTATTTACCTACTCAGCCATTCTTTACTCCTCCCTCCATGAATTTCCTGGTTTTTCTCACTCTTACGTACAGAGCGGTCCCACCCGCTCTATACGTAAGTTCAAAAGCGCGTTCTCGCTTGCCGGTCAATTGGCGCATGCGCACACTTCGCCGTATATTAAATTTGCGCATGCGTGACTTTAATATTGATAGACCGAACATACTATCGCAATTGCGCATGCGCTAAACTGGAGCGAGCTCGGCTTGCAAGGGAGAGTAAGTAATGCCAACGCATGCGCAGAACGTCAAGGAATCTGTGACGTCAAATGACGGCCGCCTAACGGCCAGACTTACTATTGGCTGATGCAAGAACGTGACCGGACAGAAACTCCCTCCCAAAAAAACGGGTTGTTTTTGAAACGATCAGAAATAGAGAGAAAACAGGTGATAACTAAATAAATATATCAAATTAAAAAAATTCATGAATTAAACTAACATTAATTTTTTAAGTATTTACATATACAATCATCTAATCGTGCAAACTTTACCTTCACTTTAAGTAATTCTTAACTTCAGTAATGGTTGGCAGGGTTCTCAGTTTCCATTTTTTGCAGATCAAGTATCTAGAGGCCAAGATAGAGAGATTTACTAATTTTTCGTTACTCCGAACGGTATTATTAATATTTAAACATAAAATGATTTGATATAATGATAGGGGGGTTATCTCGATTTTCAGAACGTTTTTAAGCCAGTATTCCAGTTTAATCCAAAATCTTCTAATCTTGGGACAGTGCCAGAACATATGTGTCAGATCTGCCGCTGGATAGTAACATTTGGGGCATTTATTAAATTGTTGGTTATGCACTCTAAGGCCTTTCTCCGGGGTGAAATAAGCTATGTGAAGAAGCCTAAGATGCGCCTCTCGCCAAGTAGCCGAGATGGTGGTAGATGCTACTTTGTTAATCGATAACTGGATAGTTTTTGATACAATATTACTTTGAGGTATTAAGGAGGACCATGCCGTTGCCAACCCTTCCAAAGTAGGGGTGGCTTTACTGGCACTGAGTAAGTGATAACACGGTGAGATAGACGTAAGGCCAATTTTGTCAAGACTTAGCCAATTTTCCAGCTTTCCTAACGCCCAGTGCCAGCCGGCCTCTTTAACTAATTCAGCTGTAAAGTGTCTTATTTGCAAATATGCAAAGAAATCTTTATTAACAAGGTTAAATTCAGTCTTCAGCTCTTCAAAAGTCTTAATGCACTTTCTTTCGCTATCTATCAGAGAGGAGATCTTTACAAGGCCATTGTTATGCCATCGATTAAAAACCGCTGAATTTATACCCGCTTGAAATTGTGGATTTCCTATCAGAGGAAGACGATTTGAGACAATACCATTTATTGCCAGGAGTTTAGTTACTTTCCACCATGCTTTTATAGGATTATATATACAGGTAGCCCTCAGTTTACGCAGGGGTTAGGTTCCAGAAGGAATGGTTGTAAATCGAAACCGTTGTAAATTGAAACCCAGTTTATAATGTAAGTCAATGGGAAGTGAGGGAGATAGGTTCCACACCCCTCTCAAAATTGTCATAAGTAACACCTAATACATTATTGTTAAAGCTTTGAAATGAAGACTTTAAATGCTTAACAGCATTATAAACCTAATAAAATAATCACACAACACAGAATATATAATTAAACTAAGATAAATGAACAAAAACATTTGCTAAACAGCATTATAAACCTAATAAAATAATCACACAACACAGACTTCACTTGCATTTTTCTGCAAACAGTTCTTTCTATGCATTCCAATCTGGACTGTTTTATAGACAAGAAGATCTTGTTCCTTTGAAATCTGCTCGATAGCTCAGGTCTGGTTAAACTGATTAATTTCAGCTTGCATGGCTTTGCTGCAACACAAGCGGACAGCTCCATCTACTGGCTATTTTAATAAATGCACTGCTTCTCAATGCTTTTCAATAACAGTCACATGACTGTAAAAAAAGGTTGTTATTCTGAAACGGTGTAAATTGAACCGTTGTAAAACGAGGGCCACCTGTACTTTTAAATCTTTTGATTTTTCTGGGAGTTTCTTTGGCAAACAATGGATCATGGCCAGTGGGAGATATGGTTCACAAATATTAAGTTCCAGTTCATTATTAAGAATATAATTCTTAGTGAAAATCCAGTCCATAATTATACGTGCAAGGAAACTAAGATTATTAAATCTAATATTTGGTACTGCTATGCCTCCATATTCCCTTGGTGCAGTGAGTTTGGTGAAAGATATCTTGGATATTTTCCCTTGCCATATAAATTGTCTGAGTGCAGAGTTGATTGAACGAATATCTTTTTCTAACAAGATTAATGGAACGTTCTGCAATATAGAGAAACTTAGGGAGAAGAATCATTTTAAACAGTTCTGATCGCCCAGAGATAGATAATGGTAGATGCTGCCAGTCCTTTAGTTTCTCTTTAATATTAATTAATATAGGAGATATGTTTAGTTTGTATAGGTCTCTAAGATTAATCGGTATGTGAATCCCAAGGTACTTAAAAGATTCAGAGACCTCTTTAAATGGGGTATTTATGATGGAATTATTATTTCTCCTCAACCAGCAAATCTCGGATTTTGATTATTCACTTTATATCCCGAAAAAGAGCTGAAGTGATCAGTTATTTGAAGAAGTCTTGGTATATTAAACTTTGTGTTAGAAAGATAAATTAAAAGATCAATCGGCATATAGTCCGATCTTTATCTCATAGTTTCGAATTTTTATGCCATTAAGTGATTCCCTTAGCATGATTGCGAGAGGCTTAATTGCTATATCAAACAGGAGCGGAGAGAGAGGGCAACCCTGGCGCGTCCCCCTCTCTATTACAATCGGGGGTGAAAGAGTATCATTTATCATCAATCTTGTTTGAGATTGATTGTGCAGATTGTCAAGAAATCTAGGGAAATTTCCTTTAATCCCAAACTTTGTTAGAGATGTTAATATATGGTTAAATATTACTGAATCAAACGCCTTTTCTGCATCAATTGACAGAATGGCTAAGTCCGGGGTGTCCTCTCTCTCCGCCTCAGAAGAGGGGATATTCCGGATATAATCCAGAGTGACAAGGAGTTCTCTGATTTTTGCCGCGGAATTTCGCTTATTAAGAAAGCCGGCTTGATCTGTGTGAATTATTTTAGGTAAGATGGTCTGTAGCCTATTTGCTAAGATTGAGGACATAATTTTATAATCAGAATTCAACAGAGCAATTGGCCTATATGACTCTTTTTGCGATGGATCCTTCCCTCCCTTTAAGATCAAAGTTGTAAATGACGCAGAAAACGAGGGTGAGACCGATTTGCCATTGAGATAGATATCATTGAAGAGATTGCCCAGGTAAGGTTTTATTTCAGATGATAGAATTTTGTAGACTTCATTCGGGAGTCCACCCGGGCCCGCTGGTTTATTGGGAGAGAGATTAAAGATTACTTTCTCTATCTCTTCTTTTAAGATTGGAGAGTTAAGACTGGTTATCTCATCAGCCGAAATTATCGGATAGATGATTTTGCTCCAAAACTCTGAAGCTTTCACATCATCATACCCTCTACAAGTGTATATATCTCGGAAATATTCTATAAATAAATTAGATATTTCTTCTGGTTTCATTAATTGCTTCCCATCATGTACGAGTCTTTCTATCATTGGTTTATTTCCTTCGTTTTTAACTAGTCTGGCTAGCATTTTTCCAGATTTATTGCCAAATCTGTATAGTTTGGCTTGAAATCTAAGTTCTCTATATGTTTCTTGGGTCAGTAAAAAAACAGAATTTATGTTTACCTGATAAATTACTTTCTCCAACGGTGTGTCCGGTCCACGGCGTCATCCTTACTTGTGGGATATTCTCTTCCCCAACAGGAAATGGCAAAGAGCCCAGCAAAGCTGGTCACATGATCCCTCCTAGGCTCCGCCTACCCCAGTCATTCGACCGACGTTAAGGAGGAATATTTGCATAGGAGAAACCATATGGTACCGTGGTGACTGTAGTTAAAGAAAATAAATTATCAGACCTGATTAAAAAAACCAGGGCGGGCCGTGGACCGGACACACCGTTGGAGAAAGTAATTTATCAGGTAAACATAAATTCTGTTTTCTCCAACATAGGTGTGTCCGGTCCACGGCGTCATCCTTACTTGTGGGAACCAATACCAAAGCTTTAGGACACGGATGAAGGGAGGGAGCAAATCAGGTCACCTAAATGGAAGGCACCACGGCTTGCAAAACCTTTCTCCCAAAAATAGCCTCAGAAGAAGCAAAAGTATCAAACTTGTAAAATTTGGTAAAAGTGTGCAGTGAAGACCAAGTCGCTGCCCTACATATCTGATAAACAGAAGCCTCGTTCTTGAAGGCCCATGTGGAAGCCACAGCCCTAGTGGAATGAGCTGTGATTCTTTCGGGAGGCTGCCGTCCGGCAGTCTCGTAAGCCAATCTGATGATGCTTTTAATCCAAAAAGAGAGAGAGGTAGAAGTTGCTTTTTGACCTCTCCTTTTACCGGAATAAACAACAAACAAGGAAGATGTTTGTCTAAAATCCTTTGTAGCATCTAAATAGAATTATAGAGCGCGAACAACATCCAAATTGTGCAACAAACGTTCCTTCTTTGAAACTGGTTTCGGACACAGAGAAGGTACGATAATCTCCTGGTTAATGTTTTTGTTAGAAACAACTTTTGGAAGAAAACCAGGTTTAGTACGTAAAACCACCTTATCTGCATGGAACACCAGATAAGGAGGAGAACACTGCAGAGCAGATAATTCTGAAACTCTTCTGGCAGAAGAAATTGCAACTAAAAACAAAACTTTCCAAGATAATAACTTAATATCAACGGAATGCAAGGGTTCAAACGGAACCCCCTGAAGAACTGAAAGAACTAAATTGAGACTCCAAGGAGGAGTCAAAGGTTTGTAAACAGGCTTAATTCTAACCAGAGCCTGAACAAAGGCTTGAACATCTGGCACAGCAGCCAGTTTTTTGTGAAGTAACACCGACAAGGCAGAAATCTGTCCCTTCAGGGAACTTGCAGATAATCCTTTTTCCAATCCTTCTTGAAGGAAGGATAGAATCCTAGGAATCTTAACCTTGTCCCAAGGGAATCCTTTAGATTCACACCAACAGATATATTTTTTCCAAATTTTGTGGTAAATCTTTCTAGTTACAGGCTTTCTGGCCTGAACAAGAGTATCGATAACAGAATCTGAGAACCCTCGCTTCGATAAAATCAAGCGTTCAATCTCCAAGCAGTCAGCTGGAGTGAAACCAGATTCGGATGTTCGAACGGACCCTGAACAAGAAGGTCTCGTCTCAAAGGTAGCTTCCAAGGTGGAGCCGATGACATATTCACCAGATCTGCATACCAAGTCCTGCGTGGCCACGCAGGAGCTATCAAGATCACCGACGCCCTCTCCTGATTGATCCTGGCTACCAGCCTGGGGATGAGAGGAAACGGCGGGAACACATAAGCTAGTTTGAAGGTCCAAGGTGCTACTAGTGCATCCACTAGAGCCGCCTTGGGATCCCTGGATCTGGACCCGTAGCAAGGAACTTTGAAGTTCTGACGAGAGGCCATCAGATCCATGTCTGGAATGCCCCACAGCTGAGTGACTTGGGCAAAGATTTCCGGATGGAGTTCCCACTCCCCCGGATGCAATGTCTGACGACTCAGAAAATCCGCTTCCCAATTTTCCACTCCTGGGATGTGGATAGCAGACAGGTGGCAGGAGTGAGACTCCGCCCATAGAATGATTTTGGTCACTTCTTCCATCGCTAGGGAACTCCTTGTTCCCCCCTGATGGTTGATGTACGCAACAGTTGTCATGTTGTCTGATTGAAACCGTATGAACTTGGCCCTCGCTAGCTGAGGCCAAGCCTTGAGAGCATTGAATATCGCTCTCAGTTCCAGAATATTTATCGGTAGAAGAGATTCTTCCCGAGACCAAAGACCCTGAGCTTTCAGGGATCCCCAGACCGCGCCCCAGCCCATCAGACTGGCGTCGGTCGTGACAATGACCCACTCTGGTCTGCGGAATGTCATCCCTTGTGACAGGTTGTCCGGGGACAGCCACCAACGGAGTGAGTCTCTGGTCCTCTGATTTACTTGTATCTTCGGAGACAAGTCTGTATAGTCCCCATTCCACTGACTGAGCATGCACAGTTGTAATGGTCTTAGATGAATGCGCGCAAAAGGAACTATGTCCATTGCCGCTACCATCAACCCGATCACTTCCATGCACTGAGCTATGGAAGGAAGAGGAACGGAATGAAGTATCCGACAAGAGTCTAGAAGTTTTGTTTTTCTGGCCTCTGTCAGAAAAATCCTCATTTCTAAGGAGTCTATTATTGTTCCCAAGAAGGGAACCCTTCCGTGTGAGCCTTTGCTTGAGGAAGGGACGACGCTTGAATCAGAATGTCGTCCAAGTAAGGTACTACAGCAATGCCCCTTGGTCTTAGCACAGCTAGAAGGGACCCTAGTACCTTTGTGAAAATCCTTGGAGCAGTGGCTAATCCGAAAGGAAGCGCCACGAACTGGTAATGTTTGTCCAGGAATGCGAACCTTAGGAACCGATGATGTTCCTTGTGGATAGGAATATGTAGATACGCATCCTTTAAATCCACCGTGGTCATGAATTGACCTTCCTGGATGGAAGGAAGAATAGTTCGAATGGTTTCCATCTTGAACGATGGAACCTTGAGAAACTTGTTTAAGATCTTGAGATCTAAGATTGGTCTGAACGTTCCCTCTTTTTTGGGAACTATGAACAGATTGGAGTAGAACCCCATCCCTTGTTCTCTTAATGGAACAGGATGAATCACTCCCATTTTTAACAGGTCTTCTACACAATGTAAGAATGCCTGTCTTTTTATGTGGTCTGAAGACAACTGAGACCTGTGGAACCTCCCCCTTGGGGGAAGTCCCTTGAATTCCAGAAGATAACCTTGGGAGACTATTTCTAGCGCCCAAGGATCCAGAACATCTCTTGCCCAAGCCTGAGCGAAGAGAGAGAGTCTGCCCCCCACCAGATCCGGTCCCGGATCGGGGGCCAACATTTCATGCAGTCTTGGTAGCAGTGGCAGGTTTCTTGGCCTGCTTTCCCTTGTTCCAGCCTTGCATTGGTCTCCAGGCTGGCTTGGCTTGAGAAGTATTACCCTCTTGCTTAGAGGACGTAGCACCTTGGGCTGGTCCGTTTCTACGAAAGGGACGAAAATTAGGTTTATTTTTTGCCTTGAAAGGCCGATCCTGAGGAAGGGCGTGGCCCTTACCCCCAGTGATATCAGAGATAATCTCTTTCAAGTCAGGGCCAAACAGCGTTTTCCCCTTGAAAGGAATGTTAAGTAGCTTGTTCTTGGAAGACGCATCAGCCGACCAAGATTTCAACCAAAGCGCTCTGCGCGCCACAATAGCAAACCCAGAATTCTTAGCCGCTAACCTAGCCAATTGCAAAGTGGCGTCTAGGGTGAAAGAATTAGCCAATTTGAGAGCATTGATTCTGTCCATAATCTCCTCATAAGGAGGAGAATCACTATCGACCGCCTTTATCAGCTCATCGAACCAGAAACATGCGGCTGTAGCGACAGGGACAATGCATGAAATTGGTTGTAGAAGGTAACCCTGCTGAACAAACATCTTTTTAAGCAAACCTTCTAATTTTTTATCCATAGGATCTTTGAAAGCACAACTATCCTCTATGGGTATAGTGGTGCGTTTGTTTAAAGTGGAAACCGCTCCCTCGACCTTGGGGACTGTCTGCCATAAGTCCTTTCTGGGGTCGACCATAGGAAACAATTTTTTAAATATGGGGGGAGGGACAAAAGGAATACCGGGCCTTTCCCATTCTTTATTAACAATGTCCGCCACCCGCTTGGGTATAGGAAAAGCTTCTGGGAGCCCCGGCACCTCTAGGAACTTGTCCATTTTACATAGTTTCTCTGGGATGACCAACTTGTCACAATCATCCAGAGTGGATAATACCTCCTTAAGCAGAATGCGGAGATGTTCCAACTTAAATTTAAATGCAATCACATCAGGTTCAGCCTGTTGAGAAATGTTCCCTGAATCAGTAATTTCTCCCTCAGACAAAACCTCCCTGGCCCCATCAGACTGGGTTAGGGGCCCTTCAGAAATATTAATATCAGCGTCGTCATGCTCTTCAGTATCTAAAACAGAGCAGCCGCGCTTACGCTGACAAGTGTTCATTTTGGCTAAAATGTTTTTGACAGAATTATCCATTACAGCCGTTAATTGTTGCATAGTAAGGAGTATTGGCGCGCTAGATGTACTAGGGGCCTCCTGAGTGGGCAAGACTCGTGTAGACGAAGGAGGGAATGATGCAGTACCATGCTTACTCCCCTCACTTGAGGAATCATCTTGGGCATCATTGTCATTATCACATAAATCACATTTATTTAAATGAATAGGAATTCTGGCTTCCCCACATTCAGAACACAGTCTATCTGGTAGTTCAGACATGTTAAACAGGCATAAACTTGATAACAAAGTACAAAAACGTTTTAAAATAAAACCGTTACTGTCACTTTAAATTTTAAACTGAACACACTTTATTACTGCAATTGCGAAAAAACATGAAGGAATTGTTCAAAATTCACCAAATTTTCACCACAGTGTCTTAAAGCCTTAAAAGTATTGCACACCAAATTTGGAAGCTTTAACCCTTAAAATAACGGAACCGGAGCCGTTTTAAACTTTAACCCCTTTACAGTCCCTGGTATCTGCTTTGCTGAGACCCAACCAAGCCCAAAGGGGAATACGATACCAAATGACGCCTTCAGAAAGTCTTTTCTAAGTATCAGAGCTCCTCTCACATGCGACTGCATGCCATGCCTCTCAAAAACAAGTGCGCCACACCGGCGCGAAAATGAGGCTCTGCTTATGCTTTGGGAAAGCCCCTAAGGAATAAGGTGTCTAATACAGTGCCTGCCGATATTATTATATCAAAATACCCAGATAAAATGATTCCTCAAGGCTAAATATGTGTTAATAATGAATCGATTTAGCCCAGAAAAAGTCTACAGTCTTAATAAGCCCTTGTGAAGCCCTTATTTACGATCGTAATAAACATGGCTTACCGGATCCCATAGGGAAAATGACAGCTTCCAGCATTACATCGTCTTGTTAGAATGTGTCATACCTCAAGCAGCAAGAGACTGCACACTGTTCCCCCAACTGAAGTTAATTGCTCTCAACAGTCCTGTGTGGAACAGCCATGGATTTTAGTTACGGTTGCTAAAATCATTTTCCTCATACAAACAGAAATCTTCATCTCTTTTCTGTTTCTGAGTAAATAGTACATACCAGCACTATTTCAAAATAACAAACTCTTGATTGAATAATAAAAACTACAGTTAAACACTAAAAAACTCTAAGCCATCTCCGTGGAGATGTTGCCTGTACAACGGCAAAGAGAATGACTGGGGTAGGCGGAGCCTAGGAGGGATCATGTGACCAGCTTTGCTGGGCTCTTTGCCATTTCCTGTTGGGGAAGAGAATATCCCACAAGTAAGGATGACGCCGTGGACCGGACACACCTATGTTGGAGAAAAGTATCTCTAATATTTTTAGCGCGGATATATTTCGCCCAGTTTAAGGCTTTTTTTCAAGTAGGAAGTGATTATATGAGTTAACCAGAGAGTTGCCCATTTCCCTTTCTCTCAACTTAACCTTTTTAGATATCATAGCGGCATAGGCTGTGACTTCTCCTCTGAGCACATCCTTTGCAGCCTCCCAGAATATTTCTGGGCGCTGCACATAATCTTTATTAAAATCAGCATATTCAGAAAACTTATTTCTAATCCATTTTTTAAATTTAGAGTCTGTATTAAGATGGTAAAGAAAGAAGAAACACTACATTTTAGGCCTAAGATGATCAAGATATAATTCAAGGGAGATAGGTCCGTGATCAGACAAGAGAATTGGCATTATTTCTGCTTTAACTTTTGTTATGGGTAGGCGTTCGTCAATTAAAAAAAGATCGATCCTAGAGAGGGTTTTATGGGCTTTGGAGAGACAGGTATAGTTCTGGACATCCGGGTTTTGGACTCTCCAAATATCTCGAATTGCAAGATTATGTTGAATTTTCTTAAGTATTTTCTTAAGTAGTGCAGTGGTGACTGTAGTTTACAAAAAAAAAATTTAAACCTGACCAAAATGCCAGGGCGGGCCGTGGACCGGATACACCGTAGGAGAAAGAAATTTATCAGGTAAACAAATTCGGTTTTCTCCTACATTGGTGTATCCGGTCCACGGCTTCATCCTTACTTGTGGGAGCCAATACCAAAGCTTTAGGACACGGATGAAGGGAGGGAACAAGTCAGGTAACCTAAACGGAAGGCACCACTGCTTGCAAAACCTCTCTCTCAAAAATAGCCTCCGAAGAAGCAAAAGTATCGAATTTGTAAAATTTGGCAAACGTATGCAGTGAAGACCAAGTCGCTGCCTTACAAATCTGTTCAACAAAAGCCTCATTCTTGAAAGCCCATGTGGAAGCCACAGCTCTAGTAGAGTGAGCTGTAATTCGTTCAGGAAGCTGCCTTCCAGCAGTCTCATAAGCCAACCGGATGATGCTTTTCAGCCACATCAAGATTGTGTAACAGACGTTCCTTGTTAGAAACTGGATTAGGACACAGAGAATGAACAACTATTTCCTGGTTGATATTCTTATTGGAAACCACTTTTGGAAGAAAACCAGGTTTGGTACGTAAAACGACCTTATCTGTATGAAACACCAGATAGGGTGAATTACACTGCAAAGCAGACAATTCAGAAACTCTTCTAGCAGAAGAAATAGCTACTAAAAACAAAACTTTCCAAGATAGTAACTTAATATCTATGGAATGTAGAGGTTCAAACGGAACCCCTTGAAGAACTGAAAGAACTAAATTTAGACTCCATGGAGGAGCCACAGGTCTGTAGACAGGCTTGATTCTGACTAAAGCCTGTACCAACGCCTGAATATCTGGCATAGCTGCCAGACGCTTGTGTAACAAAACGGACAGAGCAGATATCTGTCCCTTTAAAGAACTAGCTGACAGATCTTTCTCCAATCCTTCCTGGAGAAAAGATAGTATCCTTGGAATCCTAATCTTACTCCATGAGTAACCCTTGTATTCGCACCAGCAAAGATATTTCCGCCATATCTTATGGTAAATTTTCCTGGTGACAGGCTTTCTAGCCTGGATCAGAGTATCTATAACCGATTACGAAAACCCACGCTTAGCTAGAATCAAGCGTTCAATCTCCAAGCAGTCAGTTGCAGAGAAACTAGGTTTGGATGTTCGAATGGACCTTGAATTAGAAGGTCCTGCCTCAAAGGCAGCTTCCATGGTGGAACCGATGACATATTCACCAGGTCTGCATACCAAGTCCTGCGTGGCCACGCAGGAGCTATCAGAATTACCGAAGCCTTCTCCTGTTTGATCCTGGCTACTAGCCGGGGGAGAAGGGGAAACGGTGGAAAGACATAAGCTAGATTGAACGACCAAGGCGCTACTAAGGCATCTACCAATGCCGCCTTGGGATCCCTGGACCCGTAACGTGTAACTTTGGAGTTCTGACGTGACGCCAGCTGAGCAAAAACCTCCGGGTGGAGTTCCCACTCCCCCGGATGGAAAGTCTGACGACTCAGATAATCCACTTCCCAGTTGTCCACTCCTGGGATGTGATCTTGGATACCTCCCTCATCGCCAGGGAACTCTTTGTTCCCCCCTGATGATTGATGTACGCTACAGTCGTCATGTTGTCCGACTGAAATCTGATGAATTTGGCCTCCGCTAGTTGAGGCCATGCCTGGAGCGCATTGAATATCGCTCTCAATTCCAAAATGTTTATCGGGAGAAGAGATTCTTCCCGAGACCATAGACCCTGAGGCTTCAGGGACTTCCAGACCGCGCCCCAGCCTAAGAGGCTGGCGTCGGTCGTGACAATGATCCACTCCGGTCTTCGGAAACTCATTCCCTGAGACAGGTGATCCTGAGACAACCACCAGAGGAGTGAGTCTCTGGTTTGCTGGTCCATCTGATCTGGGGAGACAAATCTGCATAATCCCCATTCCATTGTTTGAGCATGCACAGTTGCAATGGTCTTAAATGAATTCGAGCAAAAGGAACCACGTCCATTGCCGCAACCATTAGTCCTATTACCTCCATGCACTGAGCTATGGAGGGTTGAGGAATGGATTGAAGAACTCGACAAGTGTTCAAAAGTTTTAATTTCCTGACCTCTGTCAGAAAGATTTTCATTTTTACCGAGTCTATTATTGTTCCCAGGAAGGGAACCCTTGTGAACGGGGACAGAGAACTTTTTTCTATGTTCACCTTCCACCCGTGAGACCGTAGAAAGGCTAGAACAATGTCCGAATGAGCCCTTGTCTAGGTAAGGTGCTACTGCAATGCCCCTTGGCCTTAGCACCGCTAGAAGGGACCCTAGCACCTTTGTGAAAATTCTGGGAGCAGTGGCCAATCCGAAGGGAAGAGCCACGAACTGGTAATGCTTGTCCAGAAAGGCGAACCTCAGAAACTGATGGTGATCTTTGTGGATAGGAATATGCAGGTACGCATCCTTTAAGTCCACGGTAGTCATATATTGACCCTCCTGGATCATTGGTAAAATTGTCCGAATGGTTTCCATTTTGAATGATGGAACTCTGAGGAATTTGTTTAGGATCTTTAAATCCAGAATTGGCCTGAAAGTTCCTTCCTTTTTGGGAACTACAAACAGGTTTGAGTAAAATCCCAGTCCTTGTTCTGCTGTTGGAACTGGGTTTATCACTCCCATTTTTAAAAGGTCTTCTACGCAATGTAAGAATGCCTGTCTCTTTATCTGGTCTAAAGATAAGCGAGACATGTGGAACCTTCCCCTTGGAGGAAGGTCCTTGAATTCTAGAAGATACCCCTGAGAGACAATTTCTAGTGCCCAGGGGTCCGGAAAATCTCTTGTCCAGGCCTGAGCAAAGAGAGAAAGTCTGCCCCCTACTAGATCCGGTCCCGGAGCGGGGGCTACCCCTTCATGCTGTCTTGGTAGCAGCAGCAGGCTTTTTGGCCTGTTTACCCTTGTTCCAGCCTTGCAATGGTTTCCATGCTGGTTTGGGCTGGGATGCGTTACCCTCTTGCCTAGTGGCTGTAGAGGTAGAAGCCGGTCCGTTCCTGAAATTGCGAAAATTAGACTTATTTTTAGCTTTGAAAGGTCTATCCTGTGGAAGGGCATGGCCCTTTCCCCCAGTGATATCTGAAATAATTTCTTTCAACTCTGGCCCGAATAGGGTCTTACCCTTGAAAGGAATATTAAGCAATTTTGTTTTGGACGACACATCCGCCGACCACGATTTTAGCCAAAGCGCCCTACGCGCCACTATTGCTGAAAAGCGGCATCTGTAATGAAAGAATTAGCCAACTTCAGGGCGTGAATTCTATCCATGACCATCATAAGAAGTCTCCTTCTAGAGCGAGTTTTCTAATTCCTCAAACCAAAAATCAGCTGCAGTGGTTACAGGAATAATGCAAGAAATTGGTTGAAGAAGAAAACCTTGTTGAACAAAAATTTTCTTAAGTAAACCTTCTAATTTTTTATCCATAGGATCTTTGAAAGCGCAACTGTCTTCTATTGGTATAGTTGTGCGCTTAGCTAGCGTTGAAACTGCCCCCTCTACCTTAGGGACCGTCTGCCACGCGTCCCTTCTGGGGTCAACAATGGGGAACATTTTCTTAAATATAGGAGGGGGAACAAAAAGGTACACCTGGCTTCTCCCACTCCTTATTCACTATATCCGCCACCCTCTTAGGTATCGGAAACGCATCAGTGTGTACTGGGACCTCTAAGAATTTATCCATTTTACACAATTTTTCTGGGACCACCAAAGGGTCACAATCATCAAGAGTAGCTAGGACCTCCTTAAGTAGAGCGCGGAGGTGTTCAAGCTTAAATTTAAATGCTATGGTATCAGGCTCTGCCTGCTGAGAAACTTTTCCTGTGTCAGAAATTTCTCCCTCAGACAGGCCCTCCCTCACCGCCAAGTCAGATTGATGTGAGGGCACTACAGATAAATTATCCTCTGCTTGCTCATTTTCTGTATTTAAAACTGAGCAATCACGCTTCTTAGGAAAAGCTGGCAGTTTGGATAAAAATGCTGCGAGAGAATTATCCATTACTGCTGCTAACTGTTGCATAGTAGTAGCAATTGGCGCGCTAGATGTACTGGGCATCGCTTGCGCGGGCATAGCTGGTGTTGACACAGAAGGAGAGGATAGTGAGCTATCCTCACTACCTTCAGCTAAAGAATCATCTTGGGCTATATCTTTAAGCGTGATTGTACGGTCCTTAAGCTGTTTGGACGCTATGGCACACTTCACACATAAATTTAATGGGGGAACCACCTTGGCCTTTGAACATACAGAACATAGGTTATCTGAAGGGTCAGACATGTCTGACAGACTTAAACAGATCTTCAATGCAATAAAAATTATTTTTGACAAAAACGTTACTGTGTCTTTAAATAATAAAAGTGCACACTTTATTACTAAAACATCAAAAAAACATCAAATAAACAACCGATTTTAATGAAATTTTCACCACAGTGTCTTAATGCTTTGAAATGATTGCACACAAATTTTTAGACCAATTAACCCCTTAATGCTAATAACAGCAGTTAACCTGTTAACACTACAGTACTATGCCACAGCTTCCACTGTGGCCTTTACCTTCCTTAGGGATTATTTTAGTAGGAAATAAGCCTCTCTGGAGTCTTTTCTGATGCCTCTGGACTCCCCACGTGAAGCTGCATGAACTGCCTAAGCAAAACAACTGTGCAATGGAGGCCTGAAAATGAGGCCTCCTCCCTCTTCATTCCAGAGTGGAGGGGCCTTTCTGACTAGAATAGGTGTCCAAATAAGTGCCAGGCGCAAAATAAAACCGCAAAAGTGTTTTAAAGTCTGAAAAAACACCTTATTTATAGTGAAAACATGCTAAAAAGCAATCGATTTAGTCCACAATAGTGTCAACCAGCATAGAGCCCTTAATATAAGCCATAATTTTATACAGAGTCTAAGAAAAATGGCTTACCTATCCCAGAGGGGATTGCTGACAGTCTTCTAGCATTACTAGGTCTTGTTAGAAAAATGACTGATCATACCTGAAGCAGTTAAGCCTGCAAACTGTTCCCCCCAACTGAAGTTCTCTGGTTTCAACAGTCCTGCGTGGGAACAGCAATGGATTTTAGTTACTGGTGCTAAAATCATATTCCTCTCGGCAGAAATCTTCATCACTTTCTGCTGCAGAGTAAATAGTACAAACCGGCACTATTTTAAAATAACAAACTTTTGATAGAAGAATAAAAAACTACAACTAAACACCACATACTCTTTACCACCCCCGTGGAGATGCTACTAGTTAGAGCGGCAAAGAGAATGACTGGGGGGGGGCGAAGCCTGAGGGGAGCTATATGGACAGCTCTGCTGTGTGCTCTCTTTGCCACTTCCTGTAGGGATTGAGAATATCCCACAAGTAAGGATGAAGCCGTGGACCAGATACACCAATATAGGAGAAAAAAAAAAAAACATAACCCATTCATACAACCAGCCACACCATCCCCATCCCGAGGGGATTCCCTAGTCATAGGTCTCACCCTTTCTTTAAATATGAAGATCATCTTTTAATAAAATTAAGAATTTACTGTCTTAAAAAAGCTCTCAGCCATTTGAGCATCCTTAAATAAATGTACTGTGTCGTTCACTACAACTCTGAGTTTAAAGGGGTAGATTATATTAGCACGATATCCCTTTTGTATGAACTTAGTGCAAATGGGGGCTAGATCTCTTCTTTTAGAAGCTGTGTAAGCTGAGAAATCTTGAAAAATTAGAATCGTAGTATTGTCTATGAGGATTGGCTGGTTTTTGCGGTAGTATTTGTTAGTGATATTTTATATGGAGTTTAATTCATCGTTTGTAATGAAGTTGCACTATAACGTTTTAATATAGATATGAAATTAAAATACTCCACGCCCCACCGTCCTTCTTCAAACGTTAGTTTCTCTGTGAGCTAAAATGTTTGAACGGTTCTCAAACAGCTGACTGAAAAACTGTGGGCGGTGGAGTGCGGGGTATTTGATTTTTTTTTTATATATATATGCAAAAGTTTAGGCACCCTTGACAATTGCCTGTGGTCTTCCATTTCCTCACTATGTTCCTCACAGTGGACACTGACAGCTAAAATCTCTGTGATAGCTTTTTGTAGCCTTCTCCTAAACCATAATGTTGAACAATATTTGTTTTCAGGTCATTTGAGAGTTTTTTTGAGGCCCCCCCCCCCCATGTTGCCACTCTTCAGAGGAGAGTCAAAGAGAACAACAACTTGAAATTGGTTACCTTAAATACCTTTTCTCATGATTGGATGCATCTGGTTATGAAGTTACAGGTATTCAAATCAACAAAATGACAAATTTATGCACCTGTCTAATTTCGTTTTGATGCATATTGCACATTTTCTGTTAATCCAATAAACCTCATTTCACTACTGAAATATTACTGTGTCCTTCAGTTATTTGATAGATCAAAATTCCCAATTATTTATAAATGAATATTGTCAGGGGTGCCTAAACGTTTGTGTGTAATATATATATTATTATTATTTTTTTAAGTTATAGCACATCTTCATTACAACTGATGGATTAAATGTCATCTTAAAAATATCACAAACATTCCAGATCCGTTTCAAATTCCAGAGAGTTTACCATCAATTTAAACATCCTAAAAATTCAGTTCTTTAGAGACTACCAAAAGCCATCACTGCATCTGGTGCCTTCCACTGCCCTGAACAGAGTACTCGTGCATAAAGAGTAATGCTGAGAGGCTTTTGGTGCTTTTGAGAGAAGCAAATAAAAAAGCATGTGATTAAGAGGCTGTAGTGGCTTAGAAACAGGCAGATATTTAGAGGTTTATATGTTAAAGTATATTAAATATAACAATGTTGATTGTGCAAAGCTGGGGAATGGGTAGTAAAGGGGTTATCTAACTTTTTATACAATAACAATTTTAGTGTAGACTGTCCCTTTAAGCAAAAAAGGGACACATGTATGTTTTAGAAAAATTATGAGAATACAGAGCTCATTTATGAGAATATCACCTGTATGTAAGATAGGCCAAATGCCAAGTCTGATTCCGCTGCTATTCGGAGAGGAAAGAAATAGAAGATTGAAATAAAAATGAGGGGGAAAGGGTGAAATGTTGTAGAGATAAAACTGAGAGACAAATGAAACTTGCACACACTGTAAAAAAACTACTGTACAAGGTTACTGTCTTAAGGATAGGACAACAAAATTATATGAATTAAAAAGTTTAGAAATAGGATGTTACATAATAAATCAGGCACACACACACACAATCTGCTTAGAGATAGCAAATGTCCTTAAGAGTAAAACAAAGATTATCTAAAATGCAGAGAGAAAGAAAGAAAAACATGGCAAGGTTATCCCCACCTTGCTACTAGCAAATCTTTTTTTAACATCCAGAAAAAGGGTTCCTCTGAGATCAATAACTACAAGACATTATGGGAAAAGTGCCAATAGAAAGGCACCATTTTTTGCAACTTACATATATTGAGCTGTCACAGAAATGGTATTTGTGCCTTAACAGGTCTGTGCACTTCTAATCTCCGCAAATAGTGTGTGAAACAATTAGCTTACAGAATACACAAAGTCTGTACTATTACAGCAATCTGCAATTCAGAAATCCTAGCTCCTAGCTTTCTGGACTATTATTCATATAAACACACTTTGGTATCAAAAAAGTCTGAGTTATCTTTTCAAAACATTCAACTGAATCCTCAAGTACCAAATGTAAAGTGACTAATCCACGTTTCAGGCCAAGCAGAGAAATTAATAAATCTCATCTAATAGAGCAATTAATGACCGATGTTGAGAAACACTAAATTAAAAAGGGACAGTCTAATCAAAATTAAACTTTCGTGATGCAGACAGGGCATGCAATTTTAAACAACTTCCCTATTTACTTTTATAATCAAATTTGCTTTGTTCTCTTGGTATTCTTTGTTAAAAGCTAAAGCTAGGTAGGCTCATATGCTAATTTCAAAGCCCTTGAAGGCCGCCTTTTATCTCATTGCATTTGGACAGTTTTTCACAGCTACACAGCGCTAGTTTATGAGTGCCATATAGATAACATAGCACTCACCCCTGGTGAGTTATGAGTCCGCACTGCTTGGCTAAAATGCAAGTCTGTCAAAAGAACTGAGATAAGGGGACATTCTGCAGAGGCTTAAATACAAGGTAATCACAGAGGTAAAAAAGTATAATAAATAGATACTGCACCCAAATGGTTTCCTTCATGATTCAGGTAGAGCATGCAATTTTAATAAACTTTTTAATTTACTCCTATTATCAATTTTTCTTTGTTTTCTTGCTATCTTTGTTTGAAAAAGAAGGCATCTAAGCTAAGGAGCCAGCCAATTTTTTTTATTTAGAACAATGGACAACAGCACTTGTTTATTGGTGGGTGAATTTATTCACCAATCAGGAAGAACAACCCAGGTTGTTCACCAAAAATGGGCCGGCTTCTAAGCTTACATTCTTGCTTTTCAAATAAAGATACTAAGAGAATGAAGAAAATTTGATAATAGGAGTAAATTAGAAAGTTGCTTAAAATTGCATGATTTATCTGAATAACTAAAGAAAAATTTTTGTGTTCAGTGTCCCTTTAAAGTGATGGTCAAGTATGACTAACTACATCTTGCGATCCTAATGTAACTAGCAAAATAATGTGACTTTCATTCATCATTTCCCCATATTCATTCTAGTTTGTGCGCTATCTTATATTATATATATTATCAATTCTGCGCATGCCCTAGCTCCGTAATCGCATCCTAATCTCTGTCTCACCGCGGTTACGGAGCTAGGGCATGCGCAGAATTGAATAAGGGTGTTTTTACTTAGAGCTGATTCCCCGAGTGGCCTGTACTGTAATTGGATAATAAAAACACGTGACAGCAGAAAAAACAATGGCGGACAATCGACGGGAGGAGGATGGATATTAGTAAGGTAGGAAAATAATATAAGATAGCGCACAAACTAGAATGAATATGGCGAAATGATGAATGAAAGTCACATTATTTTGCTAGTTACATTAGGATCGCAAGATGTAGTTAGTCATACTTGACCATCACTTTAATATAACCTAGTTATGTAAAAGTTAATTTTTGAGCCACTTTTAAAGGGACATTCAATCAAAATTAAACTTTCATTATTCAGATAGAGCAGCCATTTTAAACAACTTTCCAATTTACTTCCATTAACTAAATGTGCACAGTCTTTTTATATTTAAACTTTTTGAGTCACTAGCTCCTACTGAGCATGTGCAAGAATAAGTGTGTATGCATTTGTGAATGGCTGATGGCTGTCACATGGTACGTGTATGCATTTGTGATTGGCTGATGGCTGTCACATGGTACAGGGGGAGTGGAAAAAGACATAACTTAAAATGATCAGAAATAAAATCTACTACTCATTTGAAGTTCAGACTAAGTGCTATTGCATTGTCTTGTTATCTTGCATTTGTTGATTATGCAAATCTACTGTGTTGACTGGTCCTTTAAGTTCCATAACTAAAGTGTTTCTGAAACCCAATCATTGTTTGATTACTGTAAAAGTTAAATTTATATAATGTTGCTAACTAGCATTGGCAGAGGATAAAGGATTTTAAAAGAATACTGCAAAACAATGCATATTTTACTATATCTACTATAGAAACAAGTCTACATTATCTCCACCAAATAAGCGACGGGTGGACTTGTGCTACTGAAAAACAAAGTAAAAAACTTTGTTAAATCATTAACCCTTTAAGGACACAGCTTTCAGTTTGCTCAGGATAAGTAATAAAACTATTTTTACTTCATGCAAATTTCTAAGCCCTTGAAGGCTGCCTCTTATCTGAATTCATTTGAAAGTTTTTCACAGCTAGAGGGTGTTAGTTCATGTGTACCTTATAGATAACATTGTGGTCACACCCGTGAAGTTACCTAGGAGTCAGCACTGATTGTCTAAAATGCAAGTATGTCAAAAGAACTGAAATAATGGGGCAGGTAATCAGAGGTAAAAAGTATATTAATATAATAGTGTTGGTTATGCAAAACTGGGGAATGGGTAATAAAGGGATTATCTATATTTTTAAATTAAAATCATGGAGTAGACTGCTCCTTTAAATCATGGCTTTCTACATAAAGGTTTCATTTGTAGAATAATAATTTTACAGATTATTTTTCCAGTTGTAAATCAGAAAACCGATTGGGTTATATACCATTAGAAATACATAGATAATGGATTAGATTAAATTATTGAAAGGCAAACTATATTTGATCAACTTTTCAGCTGCACTGTTTTGGAGAACAATAATCATTTCCATAATAACAATTTAAATAGTTTTATTTAACTAAAACAATAACATTATAGGTTCCATTTTCATTATTAGTGCTAGTCTTCCCTCCTCACACTTAAAGGGACATTCCAGTCAAAATATAAATGCACATAGATGTATTACATCTTTGAATAGAAACATATTTGCAATATACATGCATTGGCAAAAATGCTTCTAGTGAAAGTTATCACTGTTTTAGTGTTAATATTTTTCTCTGCACGTGCATGTGAAGCATAGCTAGATATTTTCACTGCACCCACATTTTAAATAATGCAGCTACTCAGATAATCAGTGGGGCTTGTATCAAGTCAGCAATTAACAAATTGAATCATTACTATATGGTACAAGAACCTTAGGCTCTCCAAACAAGTGTTGTGTTTAAAATGCTGGTGCACGGTGCATACTTAAACACACTTTTGAAACAGATATAGCTTTTATTAGAAACATTTTTGCTAATGCTTGTATATTACAAAATTGCCTCTGTTCAATACAGAAATGCACCCATGGGGTCTCCAATTTTGGCTGAAATATCCCTTTAAAGGGCCATAATACCCAAATGTTGAAACACTTGAAAGTGATGCAGCATAGCTATAAAAAGCTGACTAGAAAATATCACCTGAACATCTCTATGTAAAAAAGAAAGATATTTTACCTCAAAAGTTCCTCAGTAGCCACATCCCATTGCAAAGGATTTCTAAGCAGCATATTAGTATGTTTGTCCCGGGACAGCTGAAGGGTTGAGCCTCGCGCACTCATGTTATTTCCCTATTCAGCTTAGATTAGTTTACAATGAAATCTCATGAGCGTTAAGTCAAATCTCATGAGATCACAGTAAAAAAAAAAAAAAAAAAAAAAGGAGTTCATGACCTCAGCACTGCTGATGCGGATTGGCTGCTGTTCATTTCTTCATTTTTTTTTTTTACCTGCAGCTGGGAGCAGGTGAAGTATCATTTTTAACACCGAACTTAAGCTGAGCTGAGGAAGTTGTGAGGTAAAATATCTTCCTTTTTTACACAGAGATGCTTAGGTGATATTTTCCTGTCAGCTTTTTACAGTTATAATGCATCAGTTTCAAGTGATTTAGCATGAGTATTATGTCCCTTTAAGTCCTTGTGCAGATCTATTCCACTCCAAACGAGCTTCTATTCATTTGATTCGGTGTACAAAGAATTGCAGGGAAAAATGTGATTAAAAAAAAAAAGTACATTAAAGTCAAAATTAAACTTTCATGATTCAGATAGAACATGCAATTTTAAAATAACTTTCCAATGTACTTCTATTAGCTAATTTACTTTGTACTCTTTGTATTCTTTGTTGAAACGCATACCTAGGCAGGCTCAGGGGCAGCAATGCATTACTGGGAGCCAGTGCCGATTGGAGGCTGCACATATTTGCCTCATGTCACTGGCTCACCCAATATGTTCAGCTACCAGTAGTGCATTGCTGCTTCTTCAACAAAGGATACCAAGACAAATTAAGCATGTAAATCTGAAAGCTTCTTAAAATTGTATGTTCTATCTGAATCATAAAATAAAAAAATATGTCCTTTTCTCAACTTTCTATGTCTATTTTGTAACATTTTTTGCTATAGAGGCAGAGAAAAAAACAAAAATTATGCTTAACTGATAATTTCATTTCCATCGAGAGGAGGAGAGTCCACGGCTTCATTCATTACTGTTGGGAATTATGAACCTGGCCACCAGGAGGAGGCAAAGACATCCCAGCCAAAGGCTTAAATACCTCCCCCCACTCCCCTCATCCCCCAGTCATTCTGCCGAGGGAACAAGGAACAGTAGGAGAAATATCAGGCTATAAATGGTGCCAGAAGATAAACTAAATATAGGTCCGGCAATTGGAGATATGGGCGGGAGCCGTGGACTCTCCTCCCCTCAATGGAAATGAAATTATCAGGTAAGCATAATTTAATGTTTCCTTCTAAAGGGGAGGAGAGTCCACGGCTCCATTCATTACTGTTGGGAACATATACCCAAGCTCTAGGACACTGAATGAAACCGGGAGGGTAAAAGGCAGACCCTAATCTGAGGGCACCACAGCGTGCAAAACCTCTCCCAAAAACAGCTTCCGCAAAAGCAAAAACGTCAAAAGCAAAAACGTAAAATTTGTAAAACTTTGTAAAAAAAAGTGTGTAAGGAGGACCAAGTAGCCGCCTTACAAATTTGCTCCATAGAGACCTCATTCTTGAAGGCCCAAAACAAAGCCACAGCTCTAGTCGAATGAGCCGTGATCCTCTGAGGAGGCTTATGTCCCGCTCATAGGCCAAGCGAATCAAGCTCCTCAACCAAAAGGACAAAGAAGGGGAAGAGGCTTTCTGCCCCTTGTTCTTCCCTGAATACACCACAAAATGAGATGTAGACTGTCTGAAATCCTTTGTAGCCTGAAGATAGAACTTCAGGGCACGAATCACATCCAGGTTATGAAATAACCTCTCCTTAGAAGAAGGGTTAGGACACAAATAAGGAACCTCTATTTCCTGATTGATGTTACGGTTGGACACTACCTTGGGAAGAAACCCCAAACTAGTTTGAAGCACAGCCTTATCCGCATGAAAAAACAGATAAGGGGGCTCACATTGCAAGACAGTCAGTTTAGATACTCTGCGTGCCGATGCAATGGACAACAGGAAGAGAACCTTCCACTACAGAATCTTAAATATCAATGGAATGCATAGGCTCAAACAGAACCTTCTGCAATACCTTAAGGACCAAGTTTAAGCTCTATGGGGAGCAGACTGTCTAAACACAGGCCTGATTCTAGACAGAGCCTGAACAAAAGATTGGATGTCAGGGAGCTCAGCGAGTCTCCTATGCAACAAGGCCAATAATGCCGAAATCTGTCCCTTTAAGGAACTGGCGGCAAGACACTTCTCCAAACCGTCTTGGAGAAAAGACAGAATCCTGGATACCTTCACCTTATGCCAAGGATATCCATGCTTCTCACAACAGGTCCTCCAAACCTTATCGTAGATGTGACGAGTGACTGGCTTCCTTGCCTGAATTAGAGTATCAATCACACACTCAGAAAAGCCTATCTTGGCCAAGACTAGGCGTTCAATCTCCATGCAGTCAGAGAATAGAGATTTTGATGTTGAAAAGGGCCCTGTTCCTGCAGATCCCTGCGACAGGGTAACCTCCACGGCGGAAAGGATGACATCCCCACCAGATCAGCAAACCACATCCTCCGTGGCCACGATGGAGCAATCAGAAGGGCCGAAGCTCGCTCCCGTTTGAGACGTGCCACTACATGAAGTAGAAGCGGTAACAATGGAAAAATGTAAGCTATGCTAAACCCCCAAGGCCCCGCTAAGGCATTATCAGCTCTGCCTGGGGATCCCTGGACCTCGACCCGTATGGGGGTAGCTTGCAATTGAGTCTGGACGCCATGAGACCTATCTCCGGCGCCCCCCACCTGAGACAAGACCATTCCCGCAGATGGAAGGATTGCGTGCCGAGAAAGTCTGCTTCCCAGTTGTCCACACCTTGAATGTGAATCGCTGAGAGCAAACAGCTGTGGGACTCTGCCCACTCCAAGATCCGAGACATCTCCCTCATGGCTAGGGAGCTCCTCGTACCCCCCTGGTGGTTGATGTAAGCCACAGACGTAATGTTGTCAGTCTGGAATCTGATAAAGCTGAACGACCCCAGAGGAGGCCATGCCTTCAGAGCATTGTAGATTGCTCAGAGTTCCAGAATATTTATCGGAAGGAGAGACTCCTCCCGGGACCATTTTCCTTGTGCCAATCTGGCACCCAAAACCGCTCTCCATCCTGCCAGACTCGCGTCCGTGGTCACAATCTCCCAGGACGGTCTCAAGAAGGATGTCCCCATGGACAGTTGCTCCGGACGGATCCACCAAGAGAGGGAGGTCCGAGTATCCATGGCTATCTGCTGTGATAGATCTAAATGATCTGGCTAATGGAATGACATCTATGCAGGAAACCAAGAGTCCGATCACCTCAATACACTGAGCCACCGAGGGGCTTGAGGAGGACTGAAGGGCAAGACAAGAGGATGCAATCTTCCTGCCACAATGGTTTGTGGGAAATATTTCATGGACATAGAGTCTATGATCGTGTCCAGGAACTCCACCCTGTTGCTGGGAACTCTTTCCTGAGTTGATCTTCCAACCGTGAGATTGGAGCAAAAGAAGAAGAGCCCTCGAATGATCCTCTGCGAGACTGAGCGACGGCGTCTGGACTAGAATGTCGTCCAGATAGGGCGCCACAGCAATGCCTCTGGCCACTGCAAGTAGCACCCCCAGAACCTTCGTTAAGACTCAGCCAGTTGCCAGACCAAAGTGGAGGGCCACAAACTGGAAGTGTTGGTCCAGAAATTAAAGTGCTCCCTGTGGATTGGCACATGAAGGAAAGCGTCCTTCAAGTCTATAGTTGTCATGAACTGTCCCTCTTGAACTAGGGGCAGAATAGATCTGATGGTTTCCATTTTTAATGATGGAACACTCAGAAACTTGTTTAAACACTTTAGGTCCAGAATTGGGCGGAACTTGCCCTCCTTCTTTAGAACCACAAAAATATTTGAATAGTACCTTCGACCCCTTTCGGCGTTATCGTACCAGCACCCCCTAGCAGAGAGAGGAGAGATCCCTCACACACTCTAGAAAGGCATTTCTCTTTTGTGGTGTTGAAGACAGGTTTGACAGGAGGAATCTGCCCCTGGGCGGATGGGATCTGAACTCTATCCTGTAACCCTGGGCGAAAACCTCCAGAACCCAAGGGTCCTGAACGTCCTGTAATCAGGCTTCTGAGAAGAGAGATAATCTGCCCCCCACTTGGTCCGGAGACTGGTTGGAGGCCGCCCCTTCATGCCGATTTTGTCTCGGCTGGCTTCTTGCTCTGCTTAGACTTGTTCCAAGTTCCCTTGGACTGGTCCGTTTTTGTGGCGGGCTTCTGGCACTGGGCCTTGTCCACACGAAAAGGAATGAAAAGTAGATCCTAGGCTTAGCCTTCTTATCCTGCGGTAGGAAATCTCCCTTGCCTCCCGTAACCGTGGATGTGATCAAATCCAATCCTGGACTGAACAGAATCTTTCCTTGAAAAGACAGGGACAACAACCTTGACTTAGGGGTCATGTCCGCAGACCAAGACTTTAGCCACAGAGCCCTGCGAGCTAAAACGGAAAAACCTGACACCTTAGCATTCAGACGAATAATCACAGATGAAAGAATTGGCAAATTTTCAGCGCCTTAATCTTATCCTGTATCTCGTAGATGGAAGTCTAAACCTCGACCATTTCACACAGGGATTCACACCAATATGTTGCAGCTTCGGCAACCGTGGCTACGTCCGCTGCTGACTGAAAAACAAACCCAGTGTGTTGAAACATCTTCCTTAACCTGTTTTACAACTTTTTATCCATGGGCTCTTTAAACGACAAACTATACTCGAGGGGGACAGTACCCCATAGCTCAAGCTGAGAGTCCGGAACAGGGAACAGTTTCTTAAAGGAAGAAGAAGGGGAAAAGGAATAACCTAATCACTCCCATTCAATCTTAATATTAGCCATCTTAACAGGAACCTGGAAGGCATGAGGCACCACCCTGTCCTGATACCTTATCAAGCTTAGGAATCGCAGGTTCCTCCGGAAGCTTCGGTTCCGGAACCTCAAGAGTAGCAAGCACTTGCTTCAGCAAAAAGCGTAAATTCTCTTTCCTAAACCTAAAGTCGGGTTCCTCCGCAGCCGGGGGTTTAGATGACACAGAATCCGACCCAGAAGGGGCCTCCTCCAAAGAGTCGGAGTGGGCCTTGTCATCGTATAACGCCTCTGATATTTCCATAGGCGTAGACAACCCCTGGGCCGGGCCACTATGATACCCCTATGTTTGCTCTTAGCAGAATGTGGTAAGGCATTGATCACTTTTAATACCGCCGTTTGCAGTTGATCCGCAAAATCTGATGGCCAACAAATTTCTCCTGCAGGAGTAATGGTTGGAACCTGGGTTGCTGCATGTGCAATTGGAGATGAATGCAGGGAATGCACCTCACGGGACAGGGAACCCTCAGAGGTAGATGGCTCAGTAGTACTAGACATCCGTTTACATAGTTGAGCAGGCTGTTCTACCAGAACCTCCTCACAATAAACACAGGAATGAGACCTTGTTAAAGATGGAGAACCCTCTAACGCGTCAGAGTTCTCCATAACTTGCGCTGTTATTACAGACTAGATTAACGTAATCAATAGGCACCTTTATAACCTCCAATGGCCGGGGCACTCACCACCTCCTATGACCCAGACTACAGAAACCGCTTTGTCTCCTTCACCGCAGATCAACAGAGGAAGAGAGAGATAGCCACACCCAGTCACATGGGTTACCTGGCAGGACCACCCATGCCCGAAGAGAAAACGCGCCAAAAAATGGCAGCGCAATACTCTTGTAAGTCACCTGAAGTTCCACACATTGCCAGAGCCTCAACTCGCACATAACGCAGCAATAACAAACAATATAATGTATAACCCCCCCCCGTTCAATAACTCCCTTTCCAGGAATATTAACCCTTGATTCTTAAAAGATAAAAGGCGTCACACTGTGTCCCCGTCTTCCATGTTATCATTATGTATTAAAAATGAAACGCTCTTACCAGAATCTACGCCATGAAACAGGAACACGGCCCTTCAAGTGTGACAGGTTAGTAGCCTCGCTACTGACATGGACTGGAGTGTAAAAAGCAGGCAGCGAAACTCATCAACGCTGATTGCTTGTGGAGCTGTTTATGAGTCGGGATGGTTTCCCAGAAAGACTCTCCCTGCATCTCCAGACTCTAACTTTTGCCAAGGTTCTCACTGAGAGGTTGACAGGACTACTTAAAACTCCAGTCCCATTCCGAAGAGTACTAACCTCTATAAGAGAGACTACTCCGATCTTCGGCACTTCTCTACCATCCTCCTGTGACGAAAAGCAAAGAATGACTGGGGGGTGAGGGGAGTGGGGGAGGTATTTAAGCATTTGGCTGGGGTGACTGCCTCCTCCTGGTGGCCAGGTTCATAATGAATGAAGCCGTGGACTCTCCTCCCCTTTAGATGGAAAAAGAATATGTTCTCACGTGCAAATTATATGCAAGCAATATTGCAATAATATAATGTTCTGTGTTTAAAGGGACACTATACACCAATTTTCATATAACTGCATGTAATATGCACTACTATAAAGAATAATATGCACAGATACTGATCTAAAATCCTGTATAAAACCCGTTTAAAAAAAAAAAAAATCTTACTTAGAAGCTTCGAGTTTAGCTCTGTTAAAAAGGTATCTGGAACACCCACTGTAAGTGGGAAATAGCAGACACCTCCTCCCCCAACATATAAATAGTCACTGCAAAGCAGATATAAAGAAGATGACCCACTCTGGTCTGTGGAAGCTCATTCCCTGGGACAGGTGATCCTGGGTCAGCCACCAACGGAGTGAGTCTCTGGTCATCTGATCTACTTGAATCATTGGAGACAAGTCTGTATAGTCCCCATTCCACTGCTTGAGCATGCACAGTTGTAATGGTCTTAGATGAATTCGAGCAAAAGGAACTATGTCCATTGCTGCAACCATCAACCCTACTACTTCCATGCACTGAGCTATGGAAGGCTGCAGAATAGAGTGAAGAACTTGGCAAGCGTTTAGAAGCTTTGACTTTCTGACATCTGTTAGGAAAATCTTCATTTCTAAAGAATCTATTATTGTTCCCAAGAAGGGAACTCTTGTCGACGGAGACAGGGAACTCTTTCTACGTTCACCTTCCACCAGTGAGATCTGAGAAAGGCTAGAACAATGTCTGTATGAGCCTTTGCTTTGGAAAGAGACGACGCTTGAATTAGGATGTCGTCCAGGTAAGGTGCCACTACAATACCCCTTGGTCTTAGAACCGCTAGAAGGGACCCGAGCACCTTTGTGAAAATCCTTGGAGCAGTGGCTAGCCCGAATGGGAGAGCCATGAACTGGTAATGCTTGTCCAGAAAGGCGAACCTTAGGAACTGATAATGATCTTTGTGGATAGGAATATGTAGATACGCATCCTTTAAATCCATGGTAGTCATAAATTGACCCTCCTGGATTGTAGGTAAAATCGTTCGAATGGTTTCCATTTTGAACGATGGAACTCTGAGAAATTTGTTTAGAATTTTTAAATCCAGAATTGGTCTGAAAGTTCCCTCTTTCTTGGGAACTACAAACAGATTTGAGTAAAACCCCTGACCTTGTTCCACCGTTGGAACTGGGTGCATCACTCCCATCTTTAACAGGTCTTCTACACAATGTAAGAATGCCTGTCTCTTTATTTGGTTTGAAGATAAGCGAGACATGTGGAACCTTCCCCTTGGGGGTAGTTCCTTGAATTCTAGAAGATAACCCTGAGAGACTATTTCTAGTGCCCAGGGATCCTGAACATCTCTTGCCCAAGCCTGAGCAAAGAGAGAGAGTCTGCCCCCTACTAGATCCGGTCCCGGATCGGGGGCTACCCCTTCATGCTGTCTTGGTAGCAGCAGCAGGCTTCTTGGCCTGTTTACCCTTGTTCCAGCCTTGCATCAGTTTCCAAGCTGGTTTAGTCTGGGAAGCGTTACCCTCTTGTCTAGAGGCTGCAGAGTTGGAGGCCGGTCCGTTCCTGAAATTGCGAAAGGAACGAAAATTAGACTTATTCTTAGCCTTGAAAGGCCTATCTTGTGGGAGGGCATGGCCCTTACCCCCCAGAGATGTCTGAAATAATTTCTTTCAATTCTGGCCCAAAAAGGGTCTTACCTTTGAAAGGGATATTAAGCAATTTTGTCTTGGAAGATACATCTGCCGACCAAGACTTTAGCCAGAGCGCTCTGCGCGCCACAATTGCAAACCCTGAATTTTTCGCCGCTAATCTCGCTAACTGCAAAGCGGCATCTAAAATAAAGGAATTAGCTAACTTAAGTGCGTGAATTCTGTCCATGACTTCCTCATACGGAGTCTCCCTACTGAGCGACTTTTCCAGTTCCTCGAACCAGAACCACGCCGCTGTAGTGACAGGAATAATACACGAAATAGGTTGAAGGAGGTAACCTTGCTGTACAAAAATCTTTTTAAGCAAATTATTCACTATGTCCGCCACCCGTTTGGGTATTGGAAAAGCATCAGGGTGCACCGGGACCTCAAGGAACTTGTCCATCTTGCACAATTTTTCTGGGATGACCAGATTGTCACAATCATCCAGAGTAGATAGCACCTCTTTAAGCAATGCGCGGAGATGCTCTAATTTAAATTTAAATGTCACAACATCAGGTTCTGCCTGCTGAGAAATTCTTCCAGTATCAGAAATTTCCCCATCTGACAAGACCTCCCTCATGGCCACTTCAGATTGGTGTGAGGGTATGACAGAGCAATTATCATCAGCGCCCTCCTGCTCTACAGTGTTTAAAACAGAGCAATCGCGCTTTCTCTGAAATGCTGGCATTTTGGATAAAATATTTGCTATGGAGTTATCCATTACTGCCGTCAATTGTTGCATAGTAACAAGCATTGGCGCGCTAGAAGTACTAGGGGTCTCCTGCGTGGGCAAAACTGGTGTAGACACAGAAGGAGATGATGTAGAACTATGTCAACTTCCTTCATCTGAGGAATCATCTTGGGCAACTTTACTATTTGTGACAGTACTGTCCTTACTTTGTTTGGACGCTATGGCACAATTATCACACATATTAGAAGGGGGAGTCACATTGGCTTCCATACATACAGAACATGATCTATCTGAAGGCACAGACATGTTAAACAGGCTTAAACTGGTTAATAAAGCACAAAAACCGTTTTAAAACAAAACCGTTACTGTCTCTTTAAATGTTAAACAGGGCACACTTTATTACTGAATATGTGAAACTATGAAGGAATTATCCAATCTTTACCAAATTTTCACCACAGTGTCTTAAAGCATTCAAAGTATTTTCAGGCTGTTAACCCTTAAAATGTGGAAACTGGAGCCTTTACAATTTTAACCCCCTTACAGTCCCAGCCCCAGCCTTTGCTGCGACTTCACCAATCCCAGGGGGGTATACAATACCAAATGAAGCCTTCTAGGAACCTTTTCAGTGAATTCTAGACCCACACACATGCAGCTGCATGTACTGTTCTCAAAAGTAACTGCGCAGTAATGGCGCGAAAATGAGGCTCTGCCTACTACAGAGAAAGGCCCTTCCTGACTGGGAAGGTGTCTAAACAAGTGCCTGGCGTAAAAAACGTTCCTCGAAGTTATAAAAGTGTGAAATTCAACTTCAAACTGCATATAATACCTAAATAAAGCAATCGATTTAGCCCATAAAAGTGTCTACCAGTTTATAGCCCATAATAAGCCCTTTATTCTGTTTGAGGCTAAGAAAATGGCTTACCGATCCCCATGAAGGAAAAATGACAGCCTTCCAGCATTACACAGTCTTGTTAGAATAATGACTAGTCATACCTTAAGCAGAAAAGTCTGCAAACTGTTCCCCCCAACTGAAGTTCTCTCAGCTCAAGAGTCCTGTGTGGGAACAGCAACCGATTTTAGTTACTGCTGCTAAAATCATACTCCTCTTATAAACAGAACTCTTCATCTCTTTCTGTTTTAGAGTAAATAGTACATACTAGCACTTTTTTAAAATAACAAACTCTTGATAGAAGAATAAAAAACTACAATTAAACACCACATACTCTTCACCATCTCCGTGGAGATGCTACTTGTTAGAGCGGCAGAGAAAATGAATGGGGGGGCGGAGCCTGGGAGGGACTATATGGACAGCTTTTGCTGTGCTCTTTGCCATTTCCTGTTGGGGAAGAGAATATTCCCACAAGTTATGGATGACGCCGTGGACCGGACACACCAATGTTGGAGAAATATACTTTTTACCTCTGTAATTACCTTGTATCTAAGTGAAAAATATAAATAGGGGCGCCCTCGGTCAGCCACACCTAAATGTAAATGCTAAAGAGAATATATATATATATATATATATATATATATATATATATATATATATATATATATATATATATATATATATAATATAATATATCACAATAATGGCGACTGTATTGACAACAATAAAATATAGTGATTTATATAATATACAGATAGGTGTGACTATAATTGTAGACCCAACAAACACATACATATATCAGTATTAGTATTGGTAAAGTCCCATCCAAAGATGATTAGGTCAAAAGGCAATGAAAAATCTCAGGTCAAGGCAGCTATCTGTATAAGGATCATGGTCACAATCCTGGATCAACAATCTGCAGACAACATAAAAAAACAGAAGCGCCACATGGCCCAATATTGTAGGAAAAAAGTGACAAATATTTATGTAGTAGATACACAGCAGCACTCCTAATGGTGCGGAAGGAGCAGACTGGGATCTATTACAGTCACCCAGCAGACTGACCTCCAGTATACAAATCGGCAATCTGTGAGAGGTGTAAACACAAGAGAACGCCAATATGGCCTAGTATTGTTTGGGTGCGTGAGATTAGATGTAGTAAAATTGCACTCACATTTAGAAGAGCACCTCCCTTGGTGCATTAGAAGCAAACTGGGATCAGTCAACCAGTAGACTGACACCAGGTGTAGCAGTAACTCTCAGCAGTCAGAGGACGAGATGGTAGTTAGGATGATAAAATGTACGGCAGCAGGTGGTAAGTGTAACAACTTACTTTATTAAAATGTATAAAAAAAACTAGCGACTAGGTTACATTTTATTATCCTAACTACCATCTGGTCCTTTGACTGCTGAGAGTTCCTGCTACACCTGGTGTCAGTCTACTTGGTGACTGATCCCAGTTTGCTTCTAATGCACCAAGGGAAGTGCTCTTCTAAATGTGAGTGCAATTTTACTACATCTAATCTCACGCACCCAAACAATACTAGGCCATATTAGCTTTATCTTGTGTTTACACCTCTCACAGATTGCGGATTTTATACCGGAGGTCAGTCTGCTGGGTGACTGTAATAGATCCCAGTCTGCTCCTTCCGCACCATTAGGGGTGCTGCACCAATATGAGTGTATCTACTACATAAATATTTGTCATTTTTTCCTCTAATATTTTGGCCATGTGGCGCTTCTATCTTTTAATGTTGTCTGCACCTTGTATCTAAGCTTCTGCCTCCTTATCTCAGATCTTTTGAAAGACTTGCATTTCAGGCAATTAGTGCGGACTCTTAAATAACTACACGTGCATGAGCACAATGTTATCTATATGAAACACGAACTAACACCCTCTAGGTGTGAAAAACATTCAAATTAGAGGCAGCCTTCAAGGGCTTAGAAATTAACATATGAGCCTATCTAGTATTAGCCTTCATTAAGAATAACAAGAGAACAAAGCAACATTTTATGATAAAAGTAAAATTAGAAAGTTGTTTAAAATGACATGCCCTATCTGAATCATGAAAGTGTAATATGGACTTTACTATCCCTTTAACTAATCTGGCTTTCTCCAATCATCCTGCTTCCTCCAATCTCCCCAGGGCAGTCATTGTCTGAGGCCATGCTGTGATTGGAGGAAGCAGGATTAGTCATTTCTGACGTGTGAAGAGAGGATTTCCAGGAGGGGGAAGCTGCATTGGCTGTTAAAAGAAAAAAAGGTTTTTAATCAAAACGGCTGCTTTGTAAACTTTGATGAATGAAAGTGCCCCTGTTTTTAATAGTATTTTTAAAAAACGGGCTCTCATTCACCAGTTTACCTTCACTTTAATTATAAATTAATTGATTGACTTGTGTATCCCTTTACATTCCACTTTATGTATTTTTAGGTAAATTCAAGTGACAGCCATTATAATGAAGTATTAGACCATTTATTTCACCCAAAGAAAAGCCATAACAGTAATTTTAAGTGTCTGCTCGCCAAACATAAGGCATCTGGATAGGTATGAACATAAGGTAGAGAGATGTTTTGCAACTGTTTAGGGGCCCCATCTGCTAACACTGACCACTCCTGCAGGATATCAAACCCCTGGCATGCTGCCATCGTACAGGTTACTGGGTCCCCAGGCAGCAAATAGGAAGCAGAGCAAACACAATGATAGAACATTACACTGTTTCCCCAGTTAGGGCCTAGGAAATAATGTAAGCACAGCAATGAAGCACCGCAGGTAACAGCATGCTGGAAAGGAAATATTTAAGTGATAGCATTTGAGAGTCTACACTTGTTATACTGCGTAAGTGACCATGGTGGACAGTACTGGGGTGGCTATAAGGCTCCCAAAACCCCAAGTTTTAAAGCAGCAGAAGCACCCTAGTTAGTGGGTTTGTAAAGTCCTCTTACAAGAGGAAAAAGGTATCATAAAAAATGAAATAAAAACAATAAGGCTTGTGATTTGTATCCCCCTTAACTATTAGAAATGTGGTCAGCAATCTGCCACATGAAATTAATTGCTCATTAAAATATTCCAAAATCGCTAGACAGTTTTAATTTTAACATGTAGCTACATAATATATATATATACATATACATATATATATATATATATATATATATATATATATATATACACATACACACACACATACATATACATATATATATACATACACACACATTTAGTTGGAATTTCAATTTGGTATATTAGAATTGTATTGGCTAATTTCATAGTGTTAGGAAATATTAAGAAGGCAATTTTTTGCAACATTGAGAAACAAGTGTGAAGTATGTGAAATAATATGTAGCCAGGAAGCCTCATCCCATGCAGTCTGGATGAGAGATTGGAAATTCTATTTTGATATATTAGAATTGTATTTTTGAGCTTAGTTTGGCTAAATTTCATAGTGTTAGGACCAGTCTAATATGGGACACCTTGTAAGTGGTGACTCGCTGAGCAGAATATGGCCATATTGTGTGACTAAGATCCCATCTTTATTTAAAAAATTATGAAATATTAAGGCAATTTTTTGCAGCATTAAGAAAAAAGGAAAAAAGTTATAATATGTGAAATAATTTGTGGTCTCATGTGTTTTGAGGTGCGCCAATACCGGTTTCTAAAATTATATTAGGGCTGCAACTAATGATTATTTTCATAATCGATTAATCGGCCGATTATTTTTTTGATTATTCGACTAATCGGATAAAAAAAGAATCAATAATGGTTTCCTATATTTTAAATAAAATCCACATACTGAGTGTTACAAATATACACTTCAGACTAAAACTTTACATTAACACAACTGTTTGTCCCATTTTTAAGCAGCAGAGAACAGTTTAATAATTAACCAAAACAAAACCTGTTTGAAAAGAGGTAGAACTAGAAAGAGACTATCACTGTTAATAACATTCTGTTATTTACTCTTTCAGAAACTTTGCATTGAAATGCAAAAATCTCAACATGTCCACATGCTCCTGGCTAAGGCTGGTTCTCTGTTTGCAGCTATATTTCCTGCAGCAGAGAAAAGGCACTAAGATGGTGTTGAGGTGCTTGAGATGTTTAAGTAGGGTTTTGCCAATTTCACCAAAGTGGGATATTTATCTTTGTTAGCTCTTCACCAATGCAAAGGGGTTTTCACCTTGGCAAGGGACCTCTCAATAAAGTAACCCTTGACTTCATTCTTAGATATTTCCCCTAACCTTATAGCTGGTTATTTATAGTCTGCTCTAAAAATAACAGGTATATACTTATAGGTTGAATCTGGTACATATCACAATATATTAAAAATATTAAAAAAACAATAAAAAAACAAATCAAACGCGCTAATGACTGTATTTCAATAACAGGACAAAGCCTTACACATTTATTTTTACAGTACATATAATCAGCAATAACAAGCAATATGCTAATAATTGTGCAAACAGATAATAGTGCACATCAATTTAAATAACTTCCATCAGTCTAGGGGCTAGGTGTAAATAACAAGCTCAGCACTAGAGCTGCAACAACTAATCGTCATAATCGATAATAAATCGATTATGAAAATAGTTGTCAACTAATCTCATAATCGATTAATTGATAAGTTGGTTTGCAATTAGTTGGTCTGTGCACAACACCAGCTGCTTCACTCCAATGAAGTCGTGCTTATGGTATTGTGTTTTATGGTTATGTCCTTAGCCTAAAGGACATCTACAGACGTTTACTTTTCATGTTTTCAGGACAGTATAAGTTTACAACTACGCCTGGCTTATGTGCAACCCAGATATAATAGTCATCATTTGGATTGTTTATATTAAATCTGGTGATTTGGGACTATGCTTTGCATGATATAGTGCCAAGCATGTTGTTTACACCTTGCCCCTAGATTGATGGGAGTTATTTGAATTGATCTGCACTATTATCTGTTTGCACAATTATTAGCGTATTGCTTGCTATTGCGGATTATACGTACTGTATAAATAAATGTGTAAGGCTTTGTCCTGTTATTGATATACAGTCCTTAGCGCTTTTGATATTGTTTTTTTAAATTTTTAATAAATTGTGATAATATGTACCAGATTCAACCTTTATAAGTATATATTCGTATTATTTTTAGAGCGGACTAGATATTTCCCCTAACCTTATAGCTGGTTATTTACCATTGCCTATAGATATTCAAGATATTTTTTATGTTAGAATGAAGTCAATGGTTACTTTATTGAGAGGCCCCTTGCAAAGGTAGAAAACACTTAGCATTGGTGAAGAGCCAACAAAGATAAATATCCCACTTTGGTGAAATTGGCAAAACCCTACTTATACACCTCAACAGCCTTTTCTCTGCTGCAGGAAATATAGCTGCTGAGAACCAGCCTTAGCCAGGAGCATGTAGACATGTTGAGATTTTTGCATTTCAATTCAAAGTTTCTGAAAGAGTGAATAACAGAATGTTATTAACAGTGATAGTCTAACTCTTTCTAGTTCTACCTCTTTTCAAACAGTTTGTGGTTTGGTTTTGTTTAATTATAAAACTGTGCTCTGCTGCTTAAAAATTGAAGAAACAGTTGTGTTAATGTAAAGTTTTAGTCTGAAGTTTATATTTGTAACACTCATTATGTGGATTTTATTTAAAATATAGAAAACTATTATTGATTCGATTTTTATCCGATTAGTCGATTAATCGAAAAAATAATCGGCCAATTAAATCGATTATGAAAATAATAGTTAGTTGCAGCCCTACTCAGCACTATATCATGCAAAGCATAGTTCCAAATCACCTGATTTAATATAAACAATCCAAATGATGACTATTATATCTGGGTTGCACATAAGCCAGGCGTAGTTGTAAACTTATACTGTCCTGAAAAAGTGAAAAGTAGACGTCTGTAGATGTCCTTTAGGCTAAGGACATAACCATAAAACACAATACCATGTGCAGGAGTTCATTGGAGTGAAGCAGCTGATGTTGTGCACAGACCAACTAATTGAAAACCAACTAATCGATTATGAGATTAGATGACAACTATTTTCATAATCGATTATGACGATTAGTTGTTGCAGCTCTAAATATATATATATATATATATATATATATATATATATATATATATATATATATATATATATATATATATATACACACACACATTTTTTTTTTAATTTGCAAGAGTTTAATCTTAATTCAATAAGACATGCAAATGTTTCTAAATGATGCACATATGCATAATTATAAGCACTATCAGAATCATGATAGAAAAATGTTGGGTCTTATATCCCTTTAAAAAGGATTGGCTTATATTTATACACACACATATGAGGGGGGGGGGGCACAGAGATAGGATATATATATATTACACACATATACATATATATATATATATATACATATATATATATATATATATATATATATATATATATATATATATATATATATATACACACACACATACACATATACACACACACACACACACACTTGTATATCAGTGTTCTTCAGAAAATGTTGCCAGCCGGGTGGCATTATGAAGTACCCGGGTGCGGACAGTCTAATACATCATTGTCTGCTATCCAATGCACAAATTATTGCATAATTCAACATCAAATTTATTTAAATGACAATTTGTACAATATAAAATTTAACATTTTTAATATTAGCTCATTTTAGCTTAATATTGGTTAAAGGGACAGTATAGTGTAAAATTGTTTTCCCCTTAAAGGGACAGTCTAGGCCAAAATAAACTTTCATGATTCACATAGAGCATGTAATTTTAAACAATTTTCCAAGTTACTTTTATCACCAATTTTGCTTTGTTCTCTTGGTATTCTTAGTTGAAAGCTTAACCTAGGAGGTTCATACGCTAATTTCTTAGACCTTGAAGCCCACCTCTTTCAGATTGCATTTTAACAGTTTTTCACCACTAGAGGGTGTTAGTTCACGTATTTCATATAGATAACACTGTGCTCGTGCACGAGAAGTTATCTGGGAGCAGGCACTGATTGGCTAGACTGCAAGTCTGTCAAAAGAACTGAAAAAGGGGGCAGTTTGCAGAGGCTTAGATACAAGATAATCACAGAGGTTAAAAATATATTATTATAACTGTGTTGGTTATGCAAAACTGGGAAATGGGTAATAAAGGGATTATCTATCTTTTAAAACAATAAAAATTCTGATGTAGACTGTCCCTTTAATGTATTTGTTATACCAGCAGCAGAGTAAAGAACGTATGAGAAATTGCTTGTTTTGTGCTTTGAAACCACAGCCATTTGAAATGGTTTGTGCTTTCAAGTAAAATCAGATCTCATTATGTTATGACAGTGTACACACACATTCTTCCTTGTCTTATATCTGTTTGTAAACCAAAGCCCTGATATCCAAAGATTCTCCAGCGTGGAGATAAATCGTAATTCAGGACTTCACAAATGCTGAACTCAATATTGAAAAATAAAAAGGGCGGAACTCTCCAGCACGGCAAGATCTCTCATTTATGAATGTGAAGCAGAGACAAGCCCAGTGCAATGTAGCACTGCATATGAGAGTTTTGTTACACTGACACTTTGTGCATTGCATTTTGTATTACTACACATTTAAGATTGGGTCTTTTCAGTTTTATTGCTCTTTTGAAATTGTATACATTTAAATTTTGATCTAGCAGTGAATTTACACATTCTGATATTGCTTTAAAAGTTTGTGTTACTTTAAAAAGGGACAGTCAAGTCCAAAAAAAAAAAAAAAAACCTCTCATGATTCAGATAGGGCATGTAATTTTAAACAACTTTCCAATTTACTTTTATCCCCAATTTTGCTTTGTTCTCTTGATATTCTTAGTTGAAAGCTAAACCTAGGAGGTTCATATGCTAATTTCTTAGACATTGAAGGCTGCCTCTGCATTTGACAGTTTTTCACCACTAGAGGGCGTTAGTTCATGTGTTTTATATAGATAACATTGAGCTCATGCAGGTGAATTTACAGGAGTGAGCACTGATTGGCTAAAATGCAAGTCTGTCAAAAGAAGTGAGCAGTCTGCAGAGGTATAGATACAAGGTAATCAGAGGTAAAATGTGTATTAATATAACTGTTGGTTATGAAAAACTAAGCAAATGTTAATTAAGGGGTTATCTTATCTTTTAGAACAACAATTCTGGTGTTTACTTCCCTTTAATAACTTAAGATCATAATTTGTAAAAAATTACATTGCACTTTGTATTTTCTCTATTGTAAAATGACAGTTTCAGAAAGTGAGAGAGACAAGGCAGTTGCCCTTGTATGTCTGAAGGACTCACAAGTCTTGTGAATTTTTCAAAAACATTTTAAACAAGCTGGTCTAACCGATTTGTCTTGCCAGCTGTATGCAGGTGACTTTTGCTTAAAATTCACAATACACGTATTTAACCCTTTAAGGACACAGCTTTCAGTTTGCTCAATTGTTTTATGACGGAAAAATTCCGTCATATGTCCTTAAGAGGTTAAACTAACATATACTAAAATAGACAAAGCAAGTTAAATTGAAAACATTCCATCTTAAATTTATAATTGAGCCTTTATAAACAGTCCCAAAGGTTCTCCAATTATCTTCTCTCTCCATGTGAAATTTTGTATCCTAGAGAGCTTAATAGCTTTCTATGAAATGCATCTCTCTGGGATTTCCAGGTTCCTCCCCTTTTCTTAGAAAATTCAGTGAGTTCTCCCATGTGAAGTCAGCATTATATTCTCTCTCCAAACTAGAGAATGTTTGATTATCTGGCGCATAGAAAGTAATGATGCTCTCTGGGAAGCTGAAAGTTTTTCAGTTTTAATTTAAACAAGACCTGCAAAGTGCAATCTAATTTATAAAAGACTAGTCGATAAGCCTGCCCAGAAGGCAGTCTATTTTTTATGCTACAGATGTAGAAACAACCTATTTTGTAACTCTTTTATATAAAAATTTAAGCTACAGGTGTAGCAATACTGTATTTTTTATGGAATACTGTCCTAAATATACTTTATCAAAAATATTTTATATATAATAAACTACAGGTCTAGCAACACCCTATTTGAATGAACTACTGTCCTAAATAAATCCAAAATTGCTTCACATTATTTCTTTAAAAACGACTGAGCCGCCTCCCAATAATAAACCTGATACTTCTTTACCAATATTTCTGCCGTCCCCCCAAAAAAATCACAAGTAAAAAAAAAAAAATTAATAACCCCAAATCCGAGAACCCCCACACCACAATTTACTTAATATAATTATTAACCACTAAACCGCCAAACACAAAGATTGTAATGTATAATTTATAAATTAACTCCTAATCCGCCATTTAAATTAAAAGCAAATAAACAAATTAAAATATTAAACCGCAAAAAAAACAACGCAAAATTCTAAATTAAACAATTAACCTCTAAGCCGCCAACCCACACCCAGAAGAATTTTTTCTAATAACTATCCACCCCTAACCAAAAACACCCCAAAAAAAATAACCTTAATTAAATTATAATATTAAAATAATTAAAAAACAAAATTATTTTAACAAACAACTAAAATTACAAAAGCTAAAAAAAAATCCTAAAATTTCAAAAATAAAAAAAGCTAAGATTACAGAAAAAAGCAAACTGCATTATCTAAGGCCATTGCCTTATGTTAAACAGCTCTTTTTCCTAAAAACATACTAAGACCCCCTCTAACAGTAACTCCCTCCAAAATTAAAAAAAAACACTAAAACTACCCATTGCTATGGGCAATGCCCTTAAAAAGGGCATTCAGCTCTTTTTCAAAGTGCCCAAAATATCCCTAATTTAAAAAAAAAAAAACTAATACTAAAGCCCCAAATAGGTACTCATGGTTCCTGAAGTCCGGCGGAGATCTTCTTTCAGACGGGTCAATAATCTTCATCCATTGCAAAGATGGCAAAGCGGTGTTTCCAGATGTAGCGATCCTCTGATGCGGCAACGGTCGACTGCTGCACACTGATGATTAAATGCACGGTACCTTATATGTATTGGGGTACCTTGCATTCCTATTTCGACATTTTCACATCAGCCAATAGGATGAGATCAAGTGAAATCTTATTGGCTGGTGAACAGCGATTATGATGAGAGCAAGTAAAATTGTATTGGCTGTTCACCAGCCAATAAGATTTCATTTGCTCTCATCCTATTGGCTGATGTCAAAATGTCACCTAATAGGAATGCAAGGTAGCCCCAATAAATATTAGGTACCCTGGATTTACAATCTTCAGTGTGCAGCGGACTATCGCATGAAGAGGAAACTCTTCGCCGCCGAGGACCGCCGCCGCCTTAGAGGAGAGGATTGCTACATCTGGAAACACCGCTCCCCATCTCTGCTCCGCGACGACTTTGCTGTGGATCAAGATGATGGACCCACCTGGAAGAAGGCCTTCTCCGCCGGACTTCAGGAACCATGAGTACCTATTTGGGGCTTTGGTGTTATTTTTGTTTAGTTTTTTTTTTGGGGGGGGGGGTTATTTTTTAAATTAGGGGTTTTGGGCACTTTGAAAAAGAGCTGAATGCCCATTTAAGGGCAGTGCAAAAGAGCTAAATGCCCTTTTAAGTGCAATGCCCATACAAATGCCACTTTAGGGGCAATAGGTAGTTTAGGTTTTTTTTATTTTGGGGGGTTTGGTGGGTGGGGATTTTTTACCGTTAGGGGGGACTTAGTATTTTTTTAATCTTAAAAGAGCTGTTTAACTTAGGGCAATGCCCTACAAAAGGCCATTTTAAGGGCTATTGGTAGTTTATTCTTAGATTATGGGGTGCTTTTATTTTGGGGGGGGCTTTATTTTCTCAGGGATTAGGTTTCATTTTTTAATGTTTGATAATTTGGTTTATTTTCTGTAATGTTAGCCTTTTTTTTTTATTTTTTGTAATTATAGATTAACGTAATGTAATATTTTTCTTTTTAAAGGGACATTCCAATCAAATATAAAATGCACAGGGGGCGGAGTCTAGAAGCCCAGGAGCATGGCCGAACATTAACACGGCTCCGTAGTCCTAATTGTTGTAGGGACAACAAGAATGGACAATATAATATTTTTAGATCTTATTGGCAGTGGGGAAAGCGTTAGGAACACTTATAGAAGCAAGCCACTTCAAAAAGTTCACCCTGTAGACGGAGCAAATAGAACCGGGCAGCATCGGAGCACACGACTAAGCAAACCCACGTGGCGGAGCAGCCGCAACATACTAGGACAAATTAGCAGAGACACCAACTGACGCTGAATCGGCAGAATCCAGTCAGGATTACACTTGCCTTCCAAGATACAGCAACCAACATTATTAGCGAGACCAGAGCAGAATACTACCCAAGCCGGTCATTATTAATATCATCCCGCCGGGAAGCTGGGACCTCAGACCGTGAGAAAGCCGACGCCCAACAGCAGCGTGAAACATCAGACGTAAAGAGGAGACAGGGGTAAGCCATTTTGTCCTCTCCCCTCACCACCATAATGACATGAAGGCCTCTGCACAGCAGGAGGGCAGGTAGCAGATCTTAATTGAAAAGCGTGCCACAGATTACCACGCTAGGGTCTTAAACAACGAACATATAGACGGGCACTTCCTACTTTGGCATTAGTCTTAACAAACAGCAGCACCTTCTTGCTACAGCTTTTGTTTTACTCTATATACGTTAAACCTTGGAGGTATAAACACAAACAACTGCTAGGGGCTAGGTAACATTCACAATATATATTACTTATCTCCAATTATTGTAGGCCTTTGGCATGCCCTGTAAAAAAGAGCACAGAAGGCCGACAGGCCCAAACAGCAATAATGAAACACTTTATGAAGGCCCAAGCTAGTGCCACGCACACTGAGCAGAACAGTGATCAAGATCCACAAATTAATGAGAGGCAAGAGAGGGAGAGAGACAAGGATATAGGACAACCTAGTTCTTCTAACATTACTAAAGAAGATTTTAGGACTCTATCCTCTAAAGAGGATATCAAGGAGGTGTTGTCAGAGGTGAGAGGCCTATTCAGTGAACTTAAGGAGGACATTTCAAAAGGTTACTAGCAGGGTAGAGGGGCTGGAGGGTGCACAAACTGCAATACACTTCGAAGTCCAAAATAACTCACACTCTATATCTCAACAAAATGAAGCCATTCCATTTTTATTAGACAAAGTTGAAGACCTGGATAACCGTAATAGGAGAAACAATCTCTGTATAAGAGGCATATCGGAGTCAATATCACCAGTATCTTTGAATGGCTGCCTACAAGACCTCTTCAGAGTGATTAAGGGTTCTCCATCCTCCCCAGATCATTGCACCCCAAGCCCCCAAACAAAGCACTACCAAGGGATGTCATTGTCCGCTTCCTGAGCTTCGTAGACAAGGAGAAAATAGCTAAAGGGGCTAGGATGAAAGCCCATATCACACATGCTGGCAATGATATCCAAGTGTTTTCAGACATCTCACCAGCTACGTTACAAAAACAGAGAACTCAAATATATAACAGAGAACCTCAGGGATCACAAAAATCCCATACCTCTGGGGTTTTCCTGTCAGCATCATCGCTAACAACAATGGGAAAACTGCGGTCTACAGACCTGGAGAAGCAATCCAGGGCTTTAACAAGGCTCTGGGCATCACCCCCAAAGATCGACAAGACAACAACTACGCTCCCCAGGAACAAGCCTCCCAGAAACAGGTCAGGGACACTGTACCGGCTCTATTCAAAGCTGCCAAACAAGCGGCAGAGGAACAAATGGCCAGAGGCCTCTGGTCAGCAGCACCAGACGCACAAGAACAGATGGAAGATAGATAAGTACAGAATGAACTCTGAACAATATGTTTGTTAGGCTGTATAAGTGTACTTGCAAAACATTGTCGCTTCTTAGTTTGGTTGGCTCTCAAGATAAATGTCTGTGGTTATGCTTGCTACGTTAACTCTGCTTTTTCTTATTTCTACTATAAGCGGATAGGTTGGATAAGTCTCTGATAGCCTAGTTTATGTTTTGAAACATGACAATGTGAATATGTTACCGTCAGATTCAGTGAACTATAAGATTTATAGATAACAATCCTGAAAGTTAGATAAGCACAATGTGAACTCTGAAAAATATATTTGTCATGTTGCTTAAGTGTATTTGCATTACAATGTTGCTTACTGTTTTAGTTGATTATCAGGTAAAATATTTGAAACTCTGTTTATTATGTTAGCTATGCTTTTTATTGTTATTCCACTTTAATAACACATGAATAGGATGTGCGACATTCTGACTTCCTAGTTTATGTCATCAAGCATGAAACTGTCACTATCCTAATATTATTCCATGTGAACTCCACGACATATAGATAACAGACTTTAGTAAGAACATACATAGTTGAAGTGGTCCTTTAGATTACATTCCCACATACTGACGCTTTACCCCATTGCAGAGATGCAACTCGATTACGATATTCAAAATAGTCCATTCCTTGTATAGGCTTTATTTTTATAAAATTATGCACCAAAGATACAACACAGGATCTCATTCCCCACAAACTTTAATCACCTTAGACACTGTTACAGAGACCATTTTATAGTCGTCTCTGGAATTAAAGGTGACTATAGCATTAGAACAAGGGTAAACTACTGAGCGATTTATACTAACAGATACATACCCTTATATCTCGCTCTCACTAATATCATATTAGTAAACTTTTTCCACAGCCAGTGGCCGGCCTAGATATTGCTCCTATCATATGCATTTCTCCCTACCCCCTCTTTCCCTCATCCCTTCCCTCTTTCTTTTTTCCGCGTTAGTTGGAGCACTAGACGCTCTAATATGCAGCTGGTATTCTTAGCGACGTGCTTATACTACCACATACTCATGTTGCGTCACGACACAGCACATCCTGTTACCTTTACCACAGCAAATGTGAAAGGCCTTAATGTCCCACATAAACAAAATATCATTTTATCTGACCTGTATAAACAGAAAAGCGCTTTAATACTGTTACAAGAAATGCACTTTAAGAAGGGCAAAGAGCCTAAACAATTACACCATAAATACCCCACAACCTTCTCCTCAGGCCCCATAAAAAAAAAAAAAAAAAAAAAAAGGAGTCTGCATACTCATCAGACACGAAATTTCATTCCAGACACTACATACAGAGCGAGATAAAGAGGGCAGACTACTTCTGGTGACTGGCTTAATGTATAGAAGGCCTATAACCATAGTAAATGTCTATTTTCCCAATCAGGCACAAAAAGTTTGAGAGGGTTATCAAACACAATATTGGACCACAGGAAGGGGATACTGTTGGTGGGAGGGGATCTCAATGTTCCGCTCAACCCTAGCGTAGACACATACGGGGGCTCGTCCTCCATACCTAAAAGATATATCAAAAGTGTTAACAAACAACTTTCTGATTTGGCCCTACTGGATGTGTGGCGTGTCTTAAATCCTAACAAATCGGACTATACTTTTTACTCACACCCCTATAATACCTATTCAAGAATTGATTACATTCTGATGGATGCATTGTGTCTCACCCTTATAAAAAAAAAAAAAAAGGAAGAGATAGAAAAGGCTATGAAAGAATACTTCCAATTTAACGACAGTACCGATACAAAATATACTAACATCTGGGAAGCACACAAATATGTGATCAGGGGGGGGGGAATTTCTAAAACACAAGGCCAAGATAAACAAACAATCCAGATTAAAATATGACTCTCTAATTAAGGAAATATGAACCCTTTAACAAACCCATAAGTGCTCACCCGAAAATAGCGCCCTTCTAACTGAACTTACAGACACCAGAAGAATTAAATAAATATTTGCAACACACACACAAGCTTTAATTTTACAACAACGCTACTATGAGCAAGGGAATAAATCTGGCAGACTGTTAGCCAGAGCACTCCGACGTAAACAACTCAAGCAGCACATTCACTCGATCAAAACCAAAACAGGACAGACTAAAAAGGGATAGCATATATATATATATATATAGCAAAAACTTTTACGGCTTACTATTCCTCGCTTTACAACCTGTCGAGGGAGACTGCCCAGAATCACGGGAATGACACTAAATTGAGAGACATTGAACAGAATCTAGATAAGATTAATATTCCCAAAATAACGGACGAGCAATCACAGAAACATGATTCCCCTATTGAATGTAAAGAAATTTTACAGGCAATTCATAACTTACCAGCGGGGAAGAGTCCAGGACCTGATGGTTATGGTGCAAAGTACTACAAGAAATTTGAGCATATATTAGCACCTAAGTTACAAACATTAATTAACTCCCTGGAGGATTCAGCAGGTCAATGTTGGAGGTATATATTGCTATATTGCCAAAGCCTGGTAAGTCACCAGACACACCACAAAATTTTCGTCTCATATCTTTGTTGAATACGGATGTAAAGATATTCACAAAGATAATGGCAAAAAGGCTCAACCCTATGCTCTGCGCGGTGGTCTCCCCTGACCAGGTGGGGTTCATCCCTGGCAGGGAAGTCAGGGACAATACCCTAAAAGTATTACAACTTATGCACAAAATAATAAAATATCACTCTCCCTAATATATACCGTTGCGGAGAATGCTTTTGACAGGGTGGACTGGGATTTTCTCAGGGCTGCCCTGTCGAGGCGGAACATTGGACAGGTTTTTATAAATAAAATCTTCTCCCTATATTCAGAACCCACAGCCAGGGTTAAAGTGAATACAATCCTGTCTGAGACCTTTAAGATCAAGAATGGCACTAGGCAGGGAAGCCAACTGTCACCCATTCTTTTTGAACTCTCTATCGAAATCCTGACCCAAAAAATTAGGACTAACCCACAGATCAGGGGCATTCAAACAAACACGTCAGAATATAAATTGGCGATGTATGCCGATGACATTTTGCACACAATCACAGACATAGAAAATTCATTAAACACCATCCTGGATGCCATCACAGAGTACGGTAAATACTCAAACTTTCATCTAAATCTGGCTAAGTCAGAGAGCCTAATCCTGAACACACCGAATAGTGGTAGAAAATATCAAACGAATGTGCCCTTTAAGAGTCCAAACAACTCAACTAAAATATCTAGGGGTAATTTTGACCGGGGACATCGGACAACTGTTTATCGAGAATTATAAGACTTTACAATCCAACATTTATCAGGGATCTGTCATGCTGGAAAAGCAAACCTCTCTCGTGGATTGGTAGAATCCACGTGATTAAAATGAATGTTATACCCCAAATTCTTTATCTCTTACAAACCCTACCAATACCTCTACCTAAAAATGTTATAATTCAGCAACAAAGGAATATAGAGCAATTCATATGGGGAAAGGTGAAACAGAGGGTGCCCAGACAAACTTTGTATCGGTCTAGAGAGAGAGAGGGGGCCTAGGTGTCTCAGACCTAGCAAGATACAGACTGACGACAATCGTACAAAGGCAAATAGATTGGAGCCACAACTCTGCAAATAAACAATGGATACAACTAGACAGAGAAGTATTTCAAGTATATAACATGAGTTGGCTGGGCTGGCTGCATCCAGCTTATAGAACCCCCGCTACACAGAACTATCCTCTTATCAAAGAATTTTTCTCCCAGTGGGACAAATTATTAGCCACTAGCACACATATCTCTTCCAAACCCGACCCACTAACACCTCTACGTAATAACCCTGAAATACCATTCCTTCCACCCTTAAAGGGACAGTAAACACCAGACTTTTTGTTGTTTTAAAAGATAATCCCTTTATTACCCATTCCCCAGTTTTGCATAACCAACACTATTATATTAATATACTTTTTACCTCTGTGATTACCTTGTATCTAAGCCTCTGCAGACTGCTCCTTATTTCAGTTCTTTTGACAGACTTGCATTTTTAGCCAATCAGTGCTGACTCCTAGGAGCTTCACGTTCCTGAGCTCAATGTTATCTATATGAAACACATGAACTAACGCCCTCTAGTGGTTAAAAACTGTCAAAGTGCTTTCAGATTAGAGGCAGTCTTCAAGGTCTAAGAAATTAGCACATGAACCTCCTAGATTTAGCTTTCAACTAAGAATACCAAGAGAACAAAGCAAAATTGGTAATAAAAGTAAATTGGAAAGTTGTTTAAAATTACATGCCCTATTTAAATCATGAAAGATTTTTTTTTTTTAGTTTACTGTCCCTTTAAAACATATCGCAAATTATGCCCCAAAACTCCCTAAACACACTTGGAGAAACATTACTGAACAGGGAGGTCTGGTATCGAACCAGAAACTACAGGAAAGCGAGGAGGGCCTAGCTCTTAATTGGCTCACACATATGCAACTATCCCATTATCTAAGAACACATAGACAAACCCAAAACATCACTCGACCACTCACGAGAATGTAGGCCCTTTGTTCTGCACCTACCCCTCCTAGACACGCAATCTCATTGATATATGAGACTTTGACGGACACAGGTCCAGAATCTCTCCCTCCTTATTGCTTTAAAATGGCAGACAGAATTAGGAACCGACATCACTACTAAAGACTGGTACAAAATTTTCTCTCACCATAAAAAGGCCTCGATCTCTGCAAGGTTTCAGGAAATGAACTTCAAGTTCCTTTGCCGTTGGTCCCTAACCCTCTTAAAATTAAAAAAAATATATAAGCATGTCAGTGACAAATGTTGGCGTGATTGTGACGAAACCGCAGGTTTACTGCATATCTGGTGGTCTTGCCCAAAGCTAGGTACATTTTGGGAAAATGTAATAAGACACATAAAACACTAGTTTCCCAACTCCCAAGATCTCCAAATATCTTACTCTTCCACAAACTACCAAATCTCAAAGATGACATTAAGACAGCTTTGCTTTATATCATGGTTAACAGTGCTAAAATACTAATACCCCAAAGATGGAAAACACAAGAAATACCTACATTAGCTCTATGGAAGGAACAGGTAGAAAATATGTTAGACCTAGAGAGGTATCACTTTCACAAAATAGGCAGGATCGCTAATCATGGACTGATGCTCATGAGATGAATGCTTCCAAGATTTGAGTATTTCAGGAGTGTCTGAGTACCTGGGTGGTGGTTGTGATGCTTGGGGCGTTAACCTACCCCCTATACCCTCCCCTCCTTTCCCTCCACCCCCTTTCTTCCTTCCTGTCCACACCTGGCTGGCATCTTACATAATCTTACACTACTTGTTATATCTCAGTTACAAAGTTCAATTGAATGAACAATTACTTCTAATTGTTGTTTCACTTTTATGTATGGGACATTTTTTTTTTTTTTTTTTTTTTTTTTATGAATTCTACATAGAGGGAGAAAAAATTCCAGATGGTTCATCAGCATAACACTAATGGGAAGCATTCCCCCCCAAAGAGAAAAGACTATTTGGAATGCTGGACTATTCATTGGTTTATAAGAAATGATTGGACTGGTTTGTGTTTAAATGTGTAACTGCGAAAGAGGAGCAGATAACTGTGTTGCTACACAGAACGAACTGCCGTTTTGTATAATATATTTTCTTCACACAATTTTCAATAAAGCATTTAAAAAAAAATAAAAAAAAAAAAATTATATATATATATATAAATGCACAGATTTATAGCATCTTTGAATAGAAACATATTTTCAATATACATGTATTGGCACAAATGCTTCGATTAAGAATTATCACTGTTTTTGTGTTAACATTTTTCTCTGCACGTGAAGCATAGCTAGATATTCTCAGTGCACCCACATTTTAAATACTGCAGCTGCTTAGAGCATCAGTGGGACTTGTATCATGTCAGCAATTAACACATTGAGTCCTTACCAGATGGTACAAGCACCTTAGGCTCTCCGAACAAGTGCAGTGTTTAAAATGCTGGTGCACGGTGCATACTTAAATACACTTTTGAAACAGCTATAGCTTTTATTAGAAGCATTTTTGCTAATACATATATAGTACAAAATTGCTTCTGTTCAATACAGAAATGCGCCCATGTGGTTTCCAATTTTGGCTGTAATATCCCTTTAAGTAATGTAGTTGTTGTGTTATGTAATTAAGGGGTTAATTTAGGGGTTGTTAGGTTAGGGGGTTTAGTCTAACTTATGTATTTGCCTTGTGGGCTTGGCGGTGTAGGAGTTAATAGTTAAATTAGTTTATTGCGTTGGTGGTGGATGGCTGTTTAGGGGTTAATAGATGTATTTGGTAGTTTGCGATATTAGGATTGGTGGATTTAGGGGTTAATCATTTTATTAGGTTTTAAAAAAAAAAAAAAAAAAAAAAAGGGAAGAAGGGCGGTTAGTTTTTTTCCTGTAATTCTCCGTTTGCCTTCACTGCATCCCGGTGAATTCTGAAAATGTCATGGTGGTGAAAGACTCCACCGCAGGTGGAATATTTCACCACCCTGCCATTTTCTGAATCCACCTGGATGCAGCTTTGCTAACATTCCTTTGAGGATGCGTGCACAACTGCCGACAGACATTACAAGCGCAATTATAGTATAGATACACATACGTATACACAATGTATAAGTCTAATTTGTTAAAGTTACACAGAAACTGTGAAAGCTTAATGAGAATGTGAAAAATCACAATCCTAAATACATTAATTTATACAAAATAAAATAGAAGATTGAAAGTACAAAGTTTAAATGTAAATCGGAAGTGTAAGAAGATTTAAAATAGAAAGCACAAAGTGTAAATGCAGCAGAACTGTCATGAAGTGCTCTCCTTCATACGGAAATGCAGGGAACGTCCCTTAGAGAAGTAAAGCAAAAATCTGCCTTTTGAAAATTTTAACTAGGGATCTTGCAGTGCTGGTTGATCATTGTAGAACATCTAACCTGAGAGAAGAGGTTTTGAATATCTGGGCCTCAGAGAACAATGGAAATCTATCCTTTTATTGGTTATATCTTCTATACCCCACAAGGAGTGTAATTGCTTACACCTGGATGTGTTAATAGCATGGACTTCAAGTGATACTAAACCCACATTTTTTCTCTCATAATTCGAATAAAGCATGCAATGTTAAGCAACTTTCTAATTTAATCCTATTATCTATTTTTCTTTGTTCTCTTGCTATCTTTATTTGAAAAACAGGGATGAAAGAATAAGAGCCAGTCCATTTTAGGTTCAGCACCTGGGTAGCGCACCAATAAGCAAGTGCTATCCAGGGTTCTGAACCACTAAAAAGGAGCTACTTGTAAACAATTTAAAGGGACAGTCAAATCCAAAAAAATTTTCATGTTTTAAATAGGGCATGCAATTTTAAACAACTTCCCAATTTACTTTTATCACCAATTTTGCTTTGTTTTCTTGGTATTCTTAGTTGAAAGTTAAAACTAGGAGGTTCATATGCCAATTTCATGACATTGAAGGCTGCCTCTAATATGAATACATTTTGACCACTAGAGGGCATTAGTTCACATGTTTCATATAGATAACATTGAGCTCATGCACGTAAAGTGACCTAGGACTGAGCACTGATTGGCTAAACTGCATGTCTGTCAAAAGAACTGAAATAAGGGGGCAGTCAGCAGAAGCTTAGATACAAGATAATTACAGAGGTAAAACGTGTATTATTATAACTGTGTTGGTTATGCAAAACTGGGGAATGGGTAATAAAGGGGATTATCTTTCTTTTTAAACAACAAAAATTCTGGTGTTGACTGTCCCATAATACAGTGTAGCAGATAAAATGGATCATTGGGAACATTTTTGAGTAAACTGTTCCTTTAATATATATATATATATATATATATATATATATATATATATATATATATATATATATATATATATATATATATATATATATATATATATATATATATATATATATATATATATATATATATATTTTTTTTTTTTTTTTTTGTACTGGTCAGACAAGAAATATATAAGATAGAGCGCTGCGGAATCTGTTGGCGCTCTACAAATACCGGATAATAATAATAATAATAATAATAATAATAATAGAGATTAAAGCATGAAATATCAGAGAATAAAGCCAATCTTGCCCAGCACTAGGACTTTCCTGTATAATTAACTATTGCATCACCTTGGGATAGGGGTTAACCAAGGGTAAATAGCGGTACAATTAACAAACCAATTTAAACACCAAACTTGCTTCAATATATACTAATTTATTTGCCATTATTTAGACAATTGTTAAAGGCTATCCTGTTTAAGCACCTTACAATTCATATCACAATATAATAGATATAGACCCAAAACAATAAAGTCCATTTAGGCTGGGGATTCCCAGAGATGATTCTGATGTGGCCAGTTACGTTGTAAATAAGAACTTATTTTGAAACAATTAGCATTGCACAGTTCTCAGTTAACTGCATCCTTCAACTTTTTGTGAGAAAAGCAACAATTGCAACAATGTACATATTTACTTTTGGAGAATGCCTGGATCTCCGGTTGGTTTCAGAGAGGGGTTTAAACGATAACAATCAAACCAATGACTTTGTTTTCCTTTCACCATGCGATCCTTCGCTTTACTTCGGTTTCTCAGATTACTCACTTGATTGACAGTCCTCCTCCCTTTCACCTTGCGAAATACCAACCGATTTCGGAGTTCCCAAGGGCTGCAGGCGGTTCCTCTGTCAGGTATGTCTGCTCCACTGATTGCAAGTTAATACTTGCCGATGACCATAATAGTTGCTTATCACAATCACTCTGTCGAATGTATCCACTCCAGCAGTGAAAGTTTGGCGTTTGTAAATCGCTATGAGTGATATGCGATTATAAGGAGTCCTATACAGCACATAATACTAAGAGCCCAATCAAGATGGTAATTGGCAAGTATCACCTTGCACTGCTGGATCGGTTGGTATTTCGCAAGGTGAAGGGGAGGAGGACTGTCAATAATCAGGTGAGTAAACTGAGTAACCGAAGTATCGCACAGTGAAAGGAAAACAAAGTCATTGGTTTGAGTGTTATCGTTTAAACCCCTCTCTGAAACCAACCGGAGATCCGGGCATTCTCCAAAAGTAAATATGTACATTGTTGCTTTTCTCACAAAAAGTTGAAGGATACAGTTAACTGAGAACTGTGCAATGCTAATTGTTTCAAAATAAAGTTATTTTCTCTTGTTAAGTGTAGTCAGTCCACGGGTCATCCATTACTTATGGGATTATATCTCCTTCCCAACAGGAAGTTGCAAGAGGATCACCCAAGCAGAGTTGCTATATAGCCCCTCCCCTCAGATGTCATATCCAGTCATTCTCTTGCAACTTAACATAGATAGGTCGTTATGAGAGGTCTGTGGTGTTTTTAAACTTAGTTTATGTCTTCAATCAAAAGTTTGTTATTTTAAATGGCACCGGAGTGTGCTGTTTGTTCTCAGGCAGAAGAAGAATCCGCCTGCGTTTTCTATGATCTTAGCAGAAGTAACTAAGATCCACTGGCTGTTTCTCGCACATTCTGAGGAGTGAGGTAACTTCAGAAAGGGGAATAGCATGTGGGGCCCCCCTGCAAACGAGGTATGTGCAGTAAATTACTTTTCTAAGGAATGGAATTGACTAGAAAATACTGCTGTTACTAATGTAATGTAAGTACAGCCTTGAATGCAGTGGTAGCGACTGGTATTAGGCGGATGAGTGTACGTGCACTGAAGTATTTTTCTAGGGAATGGAATTTGTCTAAGAAAATACTGTTAATTCTGAAGTAATGTTTGAGCCTTAACTGCAGTAAAAGCGACTGATAGCAGGCTTATTAATAACACTTCATAATCTTTTAATGTTCAAAACGTTGACTGGCATGTTAATCGTTTTTTTGTGAGGTACTTGGTGATAAAACTTATTGGGGCATGATTTTTCCACATGGCTAACGTTTATTTCTGCATAGAAACAGTTAACTGAGATTTCCCACTGTTGTAATATGAGTGGGAGGGGCCCATTTTAGCACTTTTTTGCGCAGTAAAAATTCAGTCACAGTCTTCCTACTTCATCCTCCATGATCCAGGACGTCCCTAGAGAGCTCAGGGGTCTTCAAAATTCATTTTGAGGGAGGTAATCAGTCACAGCAGACCTGTGACAGTGTGTTTGACTGTGATAAAAACCTTATTTGTTAAATTGATATCCGTTTTTGGGTATTAAGGGGTTAATCATCCATTTGCTGGTGGGTGCAATCCTTTGCTAATGTAATTCATTTACTGTGAAATTTTGGTTGCTATAACTGATTTGGTTCATTGCTATTTCAACTGTGGCAGCTTTTTGTGCTTCTTAAAGGCGCAGTAGCGTTTTTTTATATTGCTTGTAAATTTATTTGAAAGTATTTTCCAAGCTTGCTAGTCTCATTGCTAGTCTGTTTAAACATGTCTGACACAGATGAATCTGCTTGTTCACTATGTTTGAAGGCCAATGTGGAGCCCCATAGAAATTTGTGTACTAAATGCATTGATGCCACTTTAAATAAAAGTCAATCTTTACATGTAAAGAAATCACCAGACAACGATGAGGAAGTTATGCCGACTAACTCTCCTCACGTGTCAGTACCTTCGCCTCCCGCTCAGGACGTGCGTGATATTGTGGCGCCAAGTACATCAGAGAGGCCCATACAAATCACTTTGCAAGACATGGCTACTGTTATGACCGAGGTTTTATCTAAATTGCCAGAATTAAGAGGCAAGCGCGATTGCTCGGGGTTAAGGACAGAGCGCGCTGATGATGGGAGAGCCATGTCTGATACTGCGTCACAATTTGCAGAACATGAGGACGGAGAGCTTCATTCTGTGGGTGACTGATCTGATCCAGGAAGACTGGATTTAGAAATTTCGAATTTTAAATTTAAGCTTGAAAACCTCTGTGTACTGCTAGGGGAGGTATTAGCAGCTCTGAATGATTGTAACACGGTTGCAATTCCAGAGAAATTATGTAGGCTGGATAGATACTATGCGGTACCGGTGTGTACTGACGTTTTTCCTATACCTAAGAGGCTTACAGAGATTATTAGCAAGGAGTGGGATAGGCCCGGTGTGCCCTTTTCCCCCCCTCCTATATTTAGGAAAATGTTTCCAATAGACGCCACCACACGGGACTTATGGCAGACGGTCCCTAAGGTGTAGGGAGCAGTTTCTACTTTGGCTAAGCGTACCACTATCCCGGTGGAGGATAGTTGTGCTTTTTCAGATCCAATGGATAAAAAAAAAATTAGAAGGTTACCTTAAGAAAATTTTTGTTCAACAAGGTTTTATCTTACAGCCCCTTGCATGCATTGCGCCTGTCACTGCCGCTGCGGCATTCTGGTTTGAGTCTCTGGAAGAGGCCATTCGCACAGCTCCATTGGATGAGATTATGAACAAGCTTAAAGCACTTAAGCTAGCCAACGCATTTGTTTCTGATGCTGTTGTACATTTAACCAAATTAACAGCTAAGAACTCTGGTTTCGCCATCCAAGCTGACATTACTGGGGGTAAGGGTCATACTCTTCCTCAGGACAAGGCAATTTTCGTGCCTTTCGTAACTTCAAGGCAGGAGCAGCATCAACTTCGTCAGCTCCAAAACAGGAAGGAACTGTTGCTCGTTACAGACAGGGCTGGAAAGCTAACCAGTCCTGGAACAAGGGCAAGCAGGCCAGAAAACCTGCTTCTGCCCCTAAGACAGCATGAAGAGAGGGCCCCCTATCCGGAAACGGATCTAGTGGGGGGCAGATTTTCTCTCTTCGCCCAGGCTTGGGCAAGAGATGTCCAGGATCCCTGGGCGTTGGAGATCATATCTCAGGGATACCTTCTGGACTTCAAAGTTTCTCCTCCACAAGGGAGATTTCATCTTTCAAGGTTATCAGCAAACCAAATAAAGAAAGAGGCGTTTCTACGCTGTGTACAAGACCTCTTCTTAATGGGGGTGATCCACCCAGTTCCGTGGACGGAACAAGGGCAAGGATTTTACTCAAATCCGTTTGTGGTCCCCAAGAAAGAGGGAACCTTCAGACCAATCTTGGACCTAAAGATCTTAAACAAATTCCTAAGAGTTCCATCATTCAAAATGGAAACTATTCGAACCATCCTACCCATGATCCAAGAGGGTCAATATATGACCACAGTGGACTTAAAGGATGCCTACCTTCACATACCGATTCACAAAGATCATTATCGGTACCTAAGATTTGCCTTTCTAGACAGGCATTACCAGTTTGTAGCTCTTCCCTTCGGGTTGGCTACGGCCCCGAGAATCTTTACAAAGGTTCTGGGCTCTCTTCTGGCGGCACTAAGACCGCGAGGCATAGCGGTGGCTCCGTACCTAGACGACATTCTGATACAAGCGTCAAGTTTTCAAATTGCCAAGTCTCATACAGAGATAGTTCTGGCGTTTCTGAGGTCGCATGGGTGGAAGGTGAACGTGGAAAAGAGTTCTCTATTACCACTCACAGGGGTTCCCTTCCTAGGAACTCTTATAGATTCTGTAGAGATGAAAATTTACCTGATGGAGTCCAGGATATTAAAGCTTCAAAATACTTGCCGTGCCCTTCATTCCATTCCACACCCGTCAGTAGCTCAGTGCATGGAAGTAATCGGCTTAATGGTTGCGGCAATGGACATAGTACCATTTGCGCGCCTGCATCTCAGACCACTGCAATTGTGCATGCTCAGTCAGTGGAATGGGGATTACTCAGATTTGTCCCCTGTTTTAAATCTTGCTCAAGAGAGACCAGAGATTCTCTTCTATGGTGGCTTTCTCGGCCCCATCTGTCCAAGGGGATGACCTTTCGCAGGCCAGATTGGACGATTGTAACAACAGACGCCAGCCTTCTAGGTTGGGGCGCAGTCTGGAATTCCCTGAAGGCTCAGGGATCATGGAATCAGGAGGAGAAACTCCTCCCAATAAATATTCTGGAGTTAAGAGCAATATTCAATGCTCTTCTAGCTTGGCCTCAGTTAGCAACTCTGAGGTTCATCAGATTTCAGTCGGACAACATCACGACTGTGGCTTACATCAACCATCAAGGGGGAACCAGGAGTTCCCTAGCGATGTTGGAAGTCTCAAAGATAATTCGCTGGGCAGAGTCTCACTCTTGCCACCTGTCAGCGATCTACATCCCAGGCGTGGAGAACTGGGAGGCGGATTTTCTAAGTCACCAGACTTTTCATCCAGGGGAGTGGGAACTTCATCCGGAGGTCTTCGCTCAACTGATTCATCGTTGGGGCAAACCAGATTTGGATCTCATGGCGTCTCGCCAGAACGCCAAGCTTCCTTGTTACGGATCCAAATCCAGGGACCCGGGAGCGGCGCTGATAGATGCTCTGACAGCCCCTTGGGTCTTCAACATGGCTTATGTGTTTCCACCATTCCCGATGCTGCCTCGACTGATTGCCAAGATCAAACAGGAGAGAGCATTGGTGATTTTGGTAGCGCCTGCGTGGCCACGCAGGACCTGGTATGCAGACCTAGTGGACATGTCGTCCTGTCCACCATGGTCGCTGCCTCTGAGGCAGGACCTTCTAATTCAGGGTCCTTTCAACCATCCAAATCTAATTTCTCTGAGACTGCCTGCATGGAGATTGAACGCTTGATTCTATCAAAGCGTGGCTTCTCAGAGTCGGTTATTGATACTTTAATACAGGCTCGGAAACCTGTTACCAGAAAAATTTACCATAAGATATGGCGTAAATATTTATATTGGTGCGAATCCAAGAGTTACTCATGGAGTAAGGTTAGGATTCCTAGGATATTGTCTTTTCTACAAGAGGAAAGAGGGGGAGACCAATGGCACTACAATTTCACTTAAGGCTAAGCTCAGGATCTCGTTACTGTAGCTACTTCTGGGATAATTTCCAGATGTAATAGTATGTAATACTGGAGTCTGCGGTGCTGTGTACTTGGCTGCAACTTGAAAGACTGAGCGTGGTTAAATTAATAACCACTAGGAATTGTACACGAATAGCACTCGTGAGCTATGTGAATGAACTAGAATTAACCACGTATTACAAAAAGACTAATCAATGATTGAAATGATAATGTTCTCAAGGTATACAAGAACCACACTAAATTAAAACTTAACGTTTATTGATTAAACAGTGCTAAAATTAGCTGAAAACTACATATAATTAAAAACACTAGCTAGAAATAGAAGCTATGTTTTATTAAGCAAAGGAGAGTATTTGGGTAGTTAATCTGGGGTCTTAAGTTGGTGATGTCTACAAAACTGACTTATTAAGTATGTTATAAGTACTGAATAGTCTACAGAGTCAGTATATAGAATGTGGGTATGGAGAATATAAGGTGTCTTAAAGGACTGTTGTCATGCGTGGGTCTATTGGGTTGACTGTTAACAGCAATATCAAAGTCCTTAAAATCTACTAAGAGTGGGTAGTCTTTAGTGATTAATCCCTATATAACCCATCTATAGTTATGGCTGTTGAACAATAAGTTTTATGTATCTAATAGTCGAAAGGGTGGTATTCCGTATCTAAATTGTTTGGTTGGAATACTTCGTAATGGTATTTAATGTTGTATCTCCTTATGTATGTGTTACACTTTCTCTTATTGCAGTATTACCCAGATTCAAAATAGATTGTGTTACAAGTTTCTCTTGTTTTTTAATTTTGAGATTTAATGATTTACTGTATTTGAGATGGACACATACAAGTTTTTTATATATTGTACCGTGGTTTATTGTTGTACTCCACAGATTAGATTTGACAATAAAGTTTTTTTCTCCCTTTAGCTAATTTGTTTGATTCACAGAATTCAGCCACTAAAGGCAAGATAACGTTTAATGTACGTTTCTTTTTAGTATGTATTTCTTCAGAGGTAAAAAAATATACTCAATGTTAGGCAGGGAGATGTTTATGGTTTCTACCTTTTTCTCTAATATATATGTATTTAGAATAATTAGGTGAATTTTATTATAGTTAACACACTCGAATTACAAGCTCAGTAATTTGCTGCTATGTGATACTGCTTGAGGTGCGTGTCTTTTCACATGCAAGACTTTTTTTCAACTTATGTCAATCTTTATCTAGATACAATACATAGATGGAATATTACACTTTCCTGTTTAAATTGTGTTATATTCTAACAGTCTTATTCAAACTCTTTGTAACACCCGATGAGTCCTTATAGTTATCTCTACCCTCTTAGTTAAATTTACAGAGTATTTTCTTAGCATTCCCTATGAATATAGGACTGTCTAAGTTTGAATACCCACATGTGTGTTTTTGTTTGACCCCGTAATGTTTGTGGCATATAATTATAGACTCGGCTTTTGTGTTCACTTGTCCGGTAACGTCCGGTATCTATATGATTTTTGTTTGGCGCTTTACTATTAAACTTAAGTCTCCGTTAGTGCCTGTCAGCATCCCAGTAACGGTTAAATATTTAGAAAGCAGCGCATGTATTGTTAGCCTGTCCGGTATAGCTATTGAATCAGGATTCAGCGCTCGTATTATTATATTATTTAACACCGGTGCAATAGTCTGATTTGCCGGTAATAATAAGGTACTATAGAGCTCCTGAAATAGTCATACCTGTGACTCGGCTAATGTTATTTTGTAATAATGAAGTGGCTTTTTGTTGTTAGTTGAATTGCCGGAGTGGCAGTATGGTTCCCCAGCGATAATTGCAAATTGGGTAGCAGCCACTCTCTAAAAAAGCCGGTCTGATTATATGAGTTCTGGTTCTCCTTTTAATACATAAAGTTACGGCTATATCCTAATAGATAGCCTGTATGGTTTTAAACATAGCACTAATTGAAGCTAGCAACTAAAACACAGGAGCTCGCTAAGACTCCTCACCATTTCCCTGAGTCCCTAACATGTTTCGCCGTAAACTCCAGCTTTTTCAAAGGGTTTAGAAAAGGGCTTATCTGCTAGTTCGTTAAAGGGACAGATTTCGGCTCTGTCTATTCTTCTACACAAACGTCTGGCAGAAGTTCCAGATGTTCAGGCTTTGGCTAGGATTAAGCCTGTGTTTAAGACTGTTGCTCCGCCGTGGAGCTTAAACTTAGTTCTTGACGTTTTGCAAGGTGTTCCATTTGAACCCCTTCATTCCATTGATATCAAGCTGTTATCTTGGAAAGTTCTGTTTTTGATGGCTATTTCCTCGGCTCGAAGAGTCTCTGAGTTATCTGCCTTACATTGTGATTCTCCTTATCTAATTTTTCATTCAGACAAGGTAGTTCTGCGTACTAAACCTGGGTTCTTACCTAAGGTAGTTTCTAACAGGAATATCAATCAAGAGATTGTGGTTTCATCTTTGTGTCCTAACCCTTCTTCAAAGAAGGAACGACTTTTGCATAATCTGGACGTAGTCCGTGCCCTGAAGTTCTATTTGCAGGCAACTAAGGATTTTCGTCAAACTTCTTCTCTGTTTTTCGTTTACTCTGGACAGAGGAGAGGTCAAAAGGCTTCGGCTACCTCTCTCTCTTTTTGGCTTCGTAGCATAATACGTTTAGCCTATGAGACTGCTGGACAGCAGCCTCCTGAAAGAATTACAGCTCATTCCACTAGAGCTGTGGCTTCCACATGGGCCTTTAAGAATGAGGCCTCTGTTGAACAGATTTGCAAGGCTGCAACTTGGTCTTCACTTCATACTTTTTCCAAATTTTATAAATTTGACACTTTTGCTTCTTCGGAGGCTGGTTTTGGGAGAAAGGTTCTTCAGGCAGTGGTTCCTTCCATTTAAAGTTCCTGCCTTGTCCCTCCCATCATCCGTGTACTTTTTGCTTTGGTATTGGTATCCCATAAGTAATGGATGACCCGTGGACTGACTACACTTAACAAGAGAAAACATAATTTATGCTTACCTGATAAATTTATTTCTCTTGTAGTGTAGTCAGTCCACGGCCCGCCCTGTCTTTAAGGCAGGTTTAAATTTTAATTAAACTCCAGTCACCACTGCACCCTATGGTTTCTCCTTTCTCGTCTTGTTTCGGTCGAATGACTGGATATGACATGTGAGGGGAGGGGCTATATAGCAACTCTGCTTGGGTGATCCTCTTGCAACTTCCTGTTGGGAAGGAGATATAATCCCATAAGTAATGGATGACCCGTGGACTGACTACACTACAAGAGAAATAAATTTATCAGGTAAGCATAAATTATGTTTTTTACAACATAACTGGCCACATCAGAATCATCTCTGGGGATCCCCAGCCTAAATGGACTTTATTGTTTTGGGTCTATATCTATTATATTGTGATATGAATTGCAAGGTGCTTAAACAGGATAGCCTTTAACAATAGTCTAAATAATGGCAAATAAATTAGTATATATATTGAAGCAAGTTTGGTGTTTAAATTGGTTTGTTAATTGTACCACTATTTACCCTTGGTTAACCCTTATCCCAAGGTGATGCAATAGTTAATCATACAGGAAAGCCCTAGTGCCGGGCAAGATTGGCTTTATTCTCTATGATATTTCATGCTTTAATCTCTATCTTCTATATTTCTTGTCTTTTGACCAGTAGTTTAATTAATTCACAATCTCCGTGCACCTTGCTCCTGCAAATAATGCTGAGAAAAGCAGGAACAAGAGGGCCTGTACATTTGTTATATCTTTGGTGCTGCTATAGATATACACACATACATACACATATATACTCATAAGTTTACATACCCTGGCAGAAATTATGATTTCTTGGCCATTTTTCAGAGAATATGAATGAAAACACAAAAAGTTCTCTTTTACCTATGGTTAGTGTTTGGCTGAAGCCATTTATTATCAATCAACTGTGTTTACTCTTTTTAAATCATAATGACAACAGAAACTACCCAAATGACCCTGATCAAAAGTTTACATACCCTGGTGATTTTGGCCTGATAACATGCATTCAAGTTGACACAAAGGGGTTTGAATGACTATTAAAAAGGTAACCATCCTCACCTGTGATCTGTTTTCTTGTAATGTGTGTGTGTGTGTGTGTGTGTGTTTGTGTGTGTATAAAAGGTCAATGAGTTTCTGGACTCCTGACACACCTTGCATCTTTCATCCAGTGCTGCACTGACGATTCTGGATACCAAGTCATGGAGAAAACAAAATAATTGTCAAAGGATCTGCAGGAAAAGTTAGTTGAACTATATAAAACAGGAAAGGGATATAAAAAGATATCTAAGGAATTGAGAATGCAAATCAGCAGTGTTCAGACTCTAATAAAGAAGAAGTGGAAAATGAGGGGTTCTGTTGAAACCAAACCACGGTCAGGTAGACCAACTAAAATTTCAGCCACAACTGCCAGGAAAATTGTTCGGGATGCAAATACAAACCCACAAATAACTTCAGGTGAAATACAGGACATGTGGTGTGGCTGTTTCAAGATGCACAATAAGGAGGCACTTGAAGAAAGATGGGCTGCATGCCAGAAGAAAGCCATTACTACACAAATGCCACAAAGTATCCCGCTTACAATACGCCAAACAGCACAGAGACAAGCCTCAAACCTTCTGGCACAAAGTCATTTGGAGTGATGAGACCAAAATTGAGCTTTTTGGGCGCAACCATAAACGCTACATTTGGAGAGGAGTCAACAAGGCCTATGATGAAAGGTACACCATTCCTACTGTGAAACACGGGAGGTGGATCGCTGATGTTTTGGGGATGTGTGAGCTACAAAGGCACAGGAAATTTGGTCAGAATTGATGGCAAGATGAATGCAGTATGTTATCAAACAGAACACCTCATTTTCCACTTCTTGATTAGAGTTTGAACACTGCTGATTTGCATTCTCAATTCCTTGGATATCTTTTAATATCCATTTCCCATTTTGTACAGTTCAACTACCTTTTCCCACAGATCCTTTGACAATTCTTTTTCTTTCCCCATGACTCAGAATCCAGAAACGTCAGTGCAGCACTGGATAAAAGATCCAAGGGTCTGGCAGGAGAGCCTCCAGAGTGTTTCTGACTAGGATAGAGACACATTGCAGAAAAGCAGATTTAAAAAAAAAAAAAAAAAAAAAACACGTACTATTTGAATTATGGAAGAGCCTCTAAGAGGTTTAAGTTTAGATTACTGAAATGATCTACCATACTCTGAAAAAGGACAGATCATATATCTGAGGGGCAGAAGGAACACTGACTCCTGTCAGGCACTTGAAAACATCTTACCTCATAGGATTGAGGTTCTATCCTGTAAGTGAGAATTTCAGCTATATCCACAGGATTGCAACTATATGTTAGCCTAAGGGTCCATTAACCTCTGTTAATACTAATTATTTTGTCACGTGTATATTTTTGGAGCTTACTCTTATTTATAAAATTTACCAATATTATTATATACATTACACTTATCCTATTGGAATAACAGAATCAGCACTATTTATTTCCCTTTTGTTCTCTCTTTCTTTCCATTTTCAATTGGGGAGTGTTAACTGGAGTTTAAATCCAGTGCACAGTCTCCTTAAAGGGATAGCAGCTTAGGGTTCTGGTTACTTTAGGGAACAATAGCAACCTAGTCTCTCTTTTCTAGTCTCATACTTTTTAGCACCCTATATTTTCCGCTTTTTGTAATAGGATAGAGAGAATAACTCATTGTGTAGTTCATTAAACAAATCTAGACAGGCCCAAAGGCTTGTTTTCCCACAGAAAACCACTGAATTACATTGTTTCCAATGCAGCAAAGGATTCTGGGTAATATATGTAACTTAAGTACACGACACACCTTTTTACTTCAGTCTGCTTTTCAGCAGATTCCCTTTACGCCAAGGTATCGCTGTTCACACAGCTTATAAACTTAGCTAGGGTTAATGCAGTGATTCATAACCATCCCATCATTGTGTGTATATATATATATATATATATATATATATATATATATATATATATATATATATATATATATATATACATACACACACATATACATACACACACTATATTTTTATTTCCACATCTTAGCAAATAGCGTGTAGGAAATCCGGCTCCCAAGAGCGCCAAACTGGATATCCTGCACAGCTATTGGCTAAGAGATGAAAATGTTACCTCTCTAGCAAAACAGCGTTCTGCCTTAGCATCTCAGAACGGCGAATGCTTGAAACAAATAAAGGAGCTTTCTGTATGTAGTATTTTATATATCATGAATAAAAGTCACCTTTATTTGTTTCAATGGTCAATCCTAGCGTTTTATAAACGCTAGGATTGACTTTCCCTTTAAAAAGTTTTTTGGAGACATTACTCCCTTATTCCTGTGTTTTTTTTAAACAAAATCTCTCTCTCATATGTGGTAGATATCCTGGGTATCGACCTGACCATATGTAAAATTTGAATATGATGAAGTTTAGTCTCTGAAACTTCTGATTATGGCTGGGATTAGACTGTAGCGGACGTAGATTTGTTGGGGTGTCAATTTATTCTTTGACCCAAGCAACAAAAGGTCTAGAGCGAGCCCTAGATTTGACTAGCTTTGGGTTAGGCACATAATGAGAAAAAAAAAAAATAAGTAAATCAGACCATGACATACTACTGCTCAAACTAAAAAAAACTCTGGTATTGCTGATCGTCCGTTAACCCGGTTTCGATCATATGTATCGGATCGATCACAATATGTCTCCATTTCTAACAGTGACTCCCTCCCTCTCCCAGTCACGTGTGGTGTTCCCCAAGGTTCCATTCTTGGCTCCCTGTTATTCACATTATTTATAAATGATTTGCCTAATGTTTGCAAATTCTCAACTGTACACCTGTATGCAGATGACACGGTAATCTATGCAAACAATTCCGATCTGCAGCAGCTTGAAGCAGTGCTCCAAGACCAGTTCAGGAGGTAGAAAAGTGTATCTCAAAAAACAAACTCTTCCTAAACACTGACAAAACTGTCACAATGATCTTTGGAACGAGACCCAAATTACACAAATTATAAAATTCCCAACTATGCATCAAAACAAAATCCAATTTCACACTGACCGCAGTCCACTCTTTCAAATACTTGGGTATGTTCTTAGACCCTAATCTATCTTTTGGCCTCCACATAGAAAAACTTGCTTCTAAACTTTATCCAAAACTAGGTGCCCTGTACAGAAACAAATCCTGCCTCAGCCCTACAGTAAAGGAAAAGATTGTACAGCAAATGCTAATGCCAATCATTAATTATGGGGATGTAGTATATGCACCTGCACCGCAAACTCACCTTAATACATTGTATAACTCGTTCTGCCAATTTGTGCTACAATGTAATTACAGGATCCACCATTGTGACATGCTAAAAGAACTAAACTGGCTGTCGCTGGATTCCAGACGCACCCTCCATCTTTCCTGCCTTGAGTTAAAGAGTTTTTCTGGGAAACTCCCACCCAACCTGAGCAGAATGCTCTCCCCGGCTATTCCCACCTCATAACCTCCGATCCAGTACCAGCACATTATTTAACTTGCCTCAATACAAATGAAAGCAGCCCGATCCTCCTTTTCCTACAGAGCACCACAATTATGGAATGACCTCCCGCACACTAAACCTTCCCCAAGCCTAATATCCTTTAAGAGATCCCTCTCTACATATCTCAAAACAGAATGCACCTGTCATGGTTGATTATATATGTCCTACCTGTTCTATGTTAAATGTTTGTGCATATATTGTGTATTATTATTGTTTTTGTATTTTATTGTACCCTATTGTATCAATGCAATGTTTTGTGATCCCAGGACATTCTTGAAAACAAGAGAAATCTCAATGTATCCTTACTGGTAAAATATATTATAAATAAAATAAATCTAGTAGTACATTGTTGGATAAGTGCTACTTTTAAATATCAACATTTAATGGGACATAAAAGCCAAGGTTTTTCTTTCAGGATTCAGATGAACATACCATTTTTAACAACTTTCCAATTTACTGCTATTATCAAGTTTTCTTGTAATCCTTTGTTGATAAGCAGGATGGTAAGTTCAGGAGTGTGCACGTATCTGCATTAGGGCTGCAACTAATTATTATTTTCATAATCGATTAAAATCGGCAGATTATTTTTTCGATTAATCAGATGAAAAATAAATTAATTAATTTTTTCCTATATTTAAAATAAAATCCACATACTGAGTGTTATAAATATAAACTTCTGACTAAAACAACTGTTGGTCCAATTTTTTTAAGCAGCAAAAGACATTTTTAGAATTAAGCAAAACAAAACCACAAACTGTAAAGAGGTAGAAGTAGAAAGAGGGAGACTATCACTGTTTATAACATTCTGGTATACACTCTTTCAGAAACTTTGCATTGAAATGCAAAAATGTCAACATGTCCACATGCTCCTGGCTGAGGATGGCTCTCTTTTTGCAGCTATTTTACGCTCAGATGGTGTTGAGGTGCTTGAGATGCATAAGTAGGGTTTTACCAATTTCACCAAGGTGGGCTATTTATCTTTGCAAGGGGCCTCTCAACAAAGTGAGTTTGGACTTCATTTTAACATAAAAATATCTTGAATATCTATATGCAGTGGTAAATAACCATCTATAAGGTTAGGGGGGGGGGAAAATATCTAGCCCACTCTTAAAATAACAGATATATACTTACAGTGGTTGAATTTGGTACATATTCCAATTAATTAAAAATAGAAAAAAAAAGTACACAGCCTTACACATTTATCTATACATATATCAGCAATAGCAAGCGATCCGCTAAAAATTGTGCACACAGATAATAGTGACATCAATTCATATAACAAATGCCATCAATCTAGGGCTAGGTGTAAATAACAAGCTCTGCACTATATCATGCAAAGCATAGCCCCAAATCACCTGATTTTATATAAACAATCCAAATTATGACTCCTATTTTATTTCTGGGTTGCACAGAAGATAGGAGTAGTTGTAAACTTAAAAAGAAACTTATAGTGTCCTAAAAAAGTGAAAAGTAAAATGTCTGTAGATGTCCTTTAGGCTAAGGGCATAACCATAAAACACAATACCATGTGCAGGAGCTCATCAGAGTGAAGCAGCTGGTGCTGTGCACAACTAATTGCAAACCAACTAATAGATTATGAGATTCGTTGACAACTATTTTCATAATCGATTATGCCGATTAGTTGTTGCAGCTCTAATCTGCATTACTATATGGCAGCAATTTTGCAACAATGTTATACATTAGCAAGAGTGCACGCTACCCATCTAGATATCTCTTCAACAAAGAACAACATAAAAAATGTAAATAGGATAATAGAAGTAAATTGGAAACTTTTTAATATTATATTCTCTATCTGAATAATGAAATAGAAAAACAAATCTGGGTTTCATGTCCCTTTAAAGCTTTTACAGTTCACATAATTATATACTGCAAAATCTGTTCAGCATGGGTCCTCTTAATGTCAAGAATCCGACAGCATGATATATCCTGTTTGTGCAGGTTCCACGCACAGTCCTCATCTTAACAGAAGCATTATGTGGCTATACTTTGGTGAAAGAAATTTGACCCAGCATTCCCTATTGACAAACCAGGCTCAAAGCACGCACTTGTAGAGTACCTTAACAAATTTAGATGGTAAATCAGAGCATTTAACAAACATTAGGATTTACCATCACTAAAAATAAAGTTGAAGTAATCAGTTATTAAAAAATGGTGCTATACTCACCCTGACTGTGCCGCTGCACCTCGCTACACTGTGCAGCTCTGGCCGCCCACAGCACAGCACTCTCCTTCAATGGAGGTAACATTTGCACCTCTAAACTAATAACCGTGCATGTCATCTAACAGTGTTCTGTATGCTAGCAGAGCACAGCTATTGGTTTAGAGGTGCAAACTTCACCTCATTGGTAGAAGAGCGATGTGCTGTGGGCATCTGGAGCCGCTGAGTTTAGCAAGGTGCAGCAGCACAGTCAGGGTGAGTATAGCACCCCTTTTTTTTAAAAAAAATAACGGATGACTTAAATTCTAGAGTTCGTCTAATGCTCGGATTTACCATCGCTTTAAAGGGAATGGGATATTAAACAGTAAATAAATTCTAGATATGATTTATTCAAAAAATAGTAAAGGGACACTGAACCCATTTTTTTTTCTTTGTGATTCAGATAGAGCATGCAATTTTAAGCAACTTTCTAACTAACTCCTATTATCAAATTCTTTGTTCTCTTGCTATCTTTATTTGAAAAAGGCATCTAATTTTTTGGGGGGCTCAGAACTCTGGACAGCACTTTTTTATTGGTGGATGAATCTATCCACCAATCAACAAGAACAACCCAGGTTGTTCACCAAAAATGGGCCGGCATCTAAACTTACATTTCAAATAAAGATGCCAAGAGAATAAAGAAAACGTGATAATAGGAGTAAATTAGAAAGTTGCTTAAAATGTCATAGAGAGACGCACACACATACACACAGTGTATATATTATACGCATACATTTTATATCACAGTCTCAAACAATCTAAAAACTACCCCCTATCCCATGCAACATTTCTAGGGTGTTGTTTTAAAGGTTGAAATTGTAATAAATAGTTGGACAGCCGTTTTAGGGTGTTCAGAAGGAATACTACTATGCACCCATGCAGTCTATGAAGGGTATTTTTGGTACCTAGCAATGACTTGGTGTGTGCTATGGGCCATTTGTAGGGGGGAGTCCATTACTAGTACAGTATTTAAACCATTAAAGATCAGTTACTGAACGTCAATTCAGTGGCATAATGAATATACACTTCAGAAAGAAACATAGGCAAACTAGAAGGGCTTCTTTTTTTCCTTTTGCTATCAAAATATGTTTGTATAACTAATATAATATAGCAATTACAGGAAGTTACCAGTAAAGGGTTGGCAATATTATAACAACATTTTTAACATTGCTAACCAAGAAGTAAATGTTGCTTGTTCTCTGAAAGCCCCCTAGTGACAACAAAGTAACTGTAAATATAGAACTGTTTTGTTACTCAAAACAAATAAAGTTAATTTGCATAACCAGACTGCTCTGATAGGAAATAATCTGAATTCAAGCGAAGTGTTCAAGAAAATGGTCCCAGAACACAGACATTTATTGTTTGTTAAGAAAATATTGTTTGAAAGGCAAGTGTGATTCAAGCTGAAATGCAGCTTTACAAATACATGTTTTTTACTGCAGAGCTAATCAAGTTTTTATCCAAGATGTAGCAATGATAAAAATGCATTGTTCTTATGGGGGGTTATAGTCACAACAAGCAAAATTAAAAAAAGAAACACTGCTATAAATGTTGGCTGAGGGAAAGAGAATTGCAAGAGAAAACAGCACAGAAAAGGGAAGAGGCATGTTCACAAAACAGTCAGTGGTGCAAAGGGTAAGAGGAATAAAAAAATACAACGGTAAAACAATCACCAGGTTACATGTAGCAGGAATATACTGACTATATAGCGGAAAACAGAAAGGCAAATGGTATAGGCACAGCTGGCATGGGTCGTGGTGGGAGGTAAATACGGTTATTCTGGGACTTTACTTGTAGTTTAATACAACTGAATGAAGGAAGTGATCAATACAATTTACATATTGGTAAAACATTATGACTACATGGATGGCAGCATGAATTTAGCAAACCCAGCTTAAGAATACGAGCAATCAAGGATCAAAACCATAACATACATATTAAAATGACAAAGCCAGGAGTTCTCACCTTTGGGAAGGCTCCATCTCGAAAGTGGTTCTTGGGCTGGTCTAACTGACCTCTGTCCAGCATCAGGTATAATGAAAATATCACTACACAGAATATAGCGCTGCCGAGCACCGTGATCTGACGGCTAAGCTTCATGTTCTGAGAGGTCCAGGAAGCACAACACGTGGGTCAGACAATAGTCCAGCTACAGAGAGGCCCAGATGTCACACTCCAAAGGTCGCATGCAAGTCCAACTTCACTCAGGTGCTCACCTCGGGGGACTTACACACAGTATCCACCTCAGGTTGCTAAAGTAATATGCAGATACAAATGTCACATTCCGCAAAGGACATGCTCCAGTTCTGTTTAACAGGTATATAATAATAACATACAGAGCTGATCCACAGGTCAGTGGCATACGCTAAAAGCGCTCACAAAGTTTTACCCCCATGGGAGGCAGCACAGCTGGGAAAGAGAAATATGCAGTTGTTATAAGAATCCAAATAAAACACCATAGAGCGTCCACGACAGAGACCAATTCACTCCCCAACAGCCAAAAACTCCCCCCTTCTGCCTGCCCCGGGACTTCCGCAGGATAGCAGCTAGCTTAGTGCAGATCTATATCCGAGCAGGATGTTCGCCAGTCTGTAAGCAGCTGATTCATTTTATCCGGTGTGATACTTAGGGGCGATCATTTCGAAACCCGGAGCGCAAACCCCCTTTTTACAGCCACCGCTGCAGCGCTCCTGACCAAAAGCAATCTCCGGAGGTGGCTACACACAACTCCACGCAGAGGCTGAAGTGAGAGAAGACGGAGGCGGGGCTGGATGATAAAAGGCGTGTCTTATTCGCCTAACGGGGCGGGGCTAATAGCCATAAAGTCGTGTCATTCTTTAGAATTATAAAATAGCTCTTTGGGAAAGTCTGACGTCACAGGTTCTGTCAGACTCCCCGCCTCTCTGTCAGATATTAGAAAGTGGGACGGGTAGTGTCTTCTCTCTCTATTACATCTTCCCCGCTATGGGAGGGGCAATATATAATATCAGGGTTCTGTGTCAATATCGAATCCAGATGTGTGAATTAAAGCGAGCGAGGGTTTTTTTCCGTACGATTTAGATGTAGCGAAGTATTGTAGTGTAATTTAAAGCCTGCTGTTTTGATTCAGCTTGCTATACATTTATATAACACCTGGCTAGCTAGGAGCTAGCTGCAACGCTTAGCTTAGAAATGCATTGGAATGATCCATGACAATCAAAGGGTTAATAGGTTGATCGCCTTCTCTGGCAACCAAAAGGTTAATAACACCATCACCCTTTGAATACTGCAGTGTATTTCAGGTCATCCAGAAACAGAGCTGAACAGTCTGGCTCTTCCTCACAATGTAGCTGCCAGGTCGCTGATAACATTTATGTGAGCTGCTGTCTGAAAAATAGAGAACTTATTTAGGTACTGGGTTCTTCACACCCATTGTGGGCCTTACTAACTGCCATGTATCAATTAACATTCAGAAATATGCTGTCAGATCCATGAAATTCACTAGTGAAATATCTGGAAAAGATTTTAAGATTTTTTTTTTTCTCAATATTTATTAAGTCCGGTTTGAAACAGAATATATTTTTTTAATGAATGTGTGCTGGTTCATACAGTTTCCTTATATTGCTTTATGTATATCTTTATATACTGAATTAAAATATTGCAGTAGCTCTGCACACACAATGTATTAAAGGGATAGGAAAGTCAAAATTAAAGGGAAATTAAACCCAAATATTTTCTTTCCTGGTTCAGATAGAGCATGCAATTTTAAGCACCTTCCTAATTTACTCCTATTATCAATTTGTCTTCATTCTCTTGGTATCTTTATTTGAAAAAGCAGGAATGTAAGCTTAGGAGCTGGCCCATTTTTTGTTCAGCATCTGGGTAGCGCTTTCTGATTGGTGGCTAAATGTAGCCACCAAACAACAAGCACTACCCAGGTGCTTAAACTTTTTTTGTGGAAAATACTATTAGATTTTATTAATTCCTGTAATGTGTTTGCAGATTTATATCATATTACTCTCCTCCCTTATCAAATCTAAATTATACATTCCTTGTAAGTAGTCAGGTTTTTTTTTTTTTTTTACATAATCTTAAAGGGACATTGTACACTAAATTTTTCTTTGCATAAATGTTTTGTAGATCATCCATTTATATAGCCCATCTGGGAATGTTTTTGTAACAGTGTATGGTTTTGCTTATTTTGTAATAACATTGTGCTGATTTTCAGACTCATAATCTTTTTAGCCTTCTATGAATAGTTTTTAGTTTATACATATGTATTCTTTTGAAAATATGAGCTCAAGAACTGTACACAATCTTCCAGATGATTCCCAAATATGGGGCCCGATCCGATATGCAGCGTCATCCGCAAATGCCGGCGACGCTGAAATTTGCGTTGGTTTGGTATCCTATATAGAAGTTACGCCCGTATATTTCTGCCGTCGCCCATAGTTTTTTGGGCCATAGGCAGGTATACCAAACTAGCGCAGTTTGGTATCCAATATACAGCGTAAGGACTTACGTGGCGAAAATGGAGAAATCTTACTCCATTTTCACCTCGCCACAAAAAGCAGCCGTAGTAAGCCTTACGCTGTCTATTGGAGCCCCGTAACTCCCTAACTAGCTACAAAATAAACCTAACACCTAACGCATGCGCAATGTCTATCTACCTGTCAACCGCGATCTGCTAAATAAAACCTAACACCTAACGCATGCGCAATGTCTATCTACCTGTCAACCGCGTTCCCCTGCCGCAATCCCTAATAAAGTTATTTATAAACCGCCGCTCCCGGACCCCGCCGCCACCTACATTAACTACCCCCTAATGTGATCCCCCTACACCGTCGCCAACTATATTAAACTACACCCTAAAGTGAGCCCCTACCCCGCCGCCATCTATTTTAAAATGATTAACCCCTAATTTAATCCCCTACCCCGCCGCCAGCTATATTAAATTATTTAACCCCTATTCTAATCCCCCTACCCCGCCGCCAGCTATATTAAATTATTTAACCCCTAAAATACTAAACTATCCCTACCACTAAACCTCAGTCTAACCCTACAAATAGCCCTGAAAAGGGCTTTTTGCGTGGCATTACCCCAAAGTAAACTGCTCTATTGCCAGCCCTTAAAAGGGCTTTTTGCGGGGCATGCCCCAAAGAAAACTGCTCTTTTACCAGCCCTTAAAAGGGCTTTTGGTGGGGCTTTGTCACAAAGTAATCAGCTCTTTTGCATCTAATCTACATCCCCCTACACCGCGGCCACCTATAATAAATGTATTAACCCCTAATTTAATCCCCCTACACCGCCGCCGCCTATATTAAACACATTAACCCCTAATCTAATCCCCCTACACCGCCGCCAGCTATATTAACTATATTAACCCTAATTATATTAGGGTTAATATAGTTAATATAGTTATTATATTATATATATTAACTATATTAACCCTAATTATATTAGGGTTAATATAGTTAATATCGTTATTATATTATCTATATATTAAGTATAATAACCCTATCTAACTCTAACATCCCTAACTAAACTCTTGTTAAAATAAATCTAATATTAATATTATTAATTAAAATATTCCTATTTAAATCTAAATACTTACCTATAAAATAAACCCTAAGATAGCTACAATCTAATTAATAATTACATTGTAGCTATTTTAGGGTTTATATTTATTTTACAGGTAACTTGGTATTTATTTTAACTAGGTACAATAGCTATTAAATAGTTAATAACTATTTAATAGCTACCTAGTTAAAATAATTACCAATTTACTTGTAAAATAAATCCTAACCTAAGTTACAAATATACCTACACTATCAATAAATTAAATAAACTACAAATATCTAAACTAAAATACAATAAAATAATCTAAACTAAATTACACAAAAAACAAACACTAAATTACAAAAAATAAAAAAAATATTACAAGATTTTTAAGCTAATTACACCTATTCTAAGCCCCCTAATAAAATAATAAACCCCCAAAATAAAAAAAATTCCCTGCCCTATTCTAAATTAAAAAGTTAGCTCTTTTACCTTACCAGCCCTTAAAAGGGCCTTTTGCGGGGCATGCCCCAAAGAAAACTGCTCTTTTGCCTGAAAAAAACACACAATACCACCCCCCTACATTACAACCCACCACCCACATACCCTTAATCTAACCCAAACCCCCCTTAAATAAACCTAACACTACCCCCCTGAAGATCTCCCTACCTTGTATTCAACCAGCCGAGCAGAACTCTTCATCCGATCCGGGCGATGTCTTCAATCAAGCTGCAGAGAGTCTTCTTCCATCCGGTGATGTCTTCCAGCAAAGCGGCATCTTCAATCTTCTTTCTTTGCTCCTCCACCGCGGAGCATCCATCCGGCACGACGACTTCCCGATGAATGATGTTCCTTTAAATGACGTAATCCAAGATGGCGTCCGTTGAATTCCGATTGGCTGATAGGATTCTATCAGCCAATCGGAATTAAGGTAGAAAAATCTGATTGGCTGATTGAATCAGCCAATCAGATTCAAGTTCAATCTGATTGGCTGAACCAATCAGCCAATCGGATTGAACTTGAATCTGATTGGCTGATTCAATAGACTGTCCCTTTAATTTGAAATAATTTCCAAGCCCTGTTCTTTTGTTACTCTAAATAAAGTATCTTTATAAATATTGTTAACCTTGGGATTTTGCTTTCTAAATGCATGACTTTGCACTCTAAAACATTTTCCCACTCGCACGCTAACTGTGCTCAAAGTAAAAAAAATAGCATGGCCACGTTAGTGCTGGTATTACAAGTTGGAAGTAAAAAGTTAGCACAAGAACGAAAGACTGAGGCGCGTTAACTTTAGGACTTCTATTGGGCGTTCTGCAAAAAAAAAAAAAACGTAGTTATCGCTTGTCTAAATTGCGTTATATCAGAAGTTGTATATATACACACAGACACATCAGAGCCCTTTTCAGTCATACAAGAAAAGAAAGGGGTAATAATGGCACTACTCAAAGTACAAAGTTAGGAATGTCACAATTTATAGCTATTGTCTGCATGTTAGTCAAGTTATATGAGACTGCAGACACTGTATATATGCGTGCTGGAGTGCTGTATACTGGTTAGAACAAGCTAAAGATAATCAGTACAAGACTGATACTCGTGTACACCTATTAAGCACTCACTTTCCTAAGGGGCCATTCAATTAGAGAGCAAAATAATTGTCGTAGATACAATGGATTCAAATTTAACCTTTATTAGGATGTTTTTAAAATAAAATGAAAACAACACACACACAAAAATTTTAGAAACGCAAAGGAATGGGTCTGGCTGTGATTAATTCCACACTTATATAGTGACTAGGATTATACGTATTATACATCAGTTTAGGCCTAGGATGTCGGTGTTGATCCATGGTCCTTAGATATATAAATAATTAGGAACAATGTCCTTGGGAGGGTTTATACAGGGGACAGTAATAACTACCTAAGTTATGTTGGACAATGTCAGTGTCACTTGGTAAGGGCTGGATTGCTGTTTGGCTCAAGGTGTAAAAGGTGCTATATGGTTAATGTACACTTGCATTACGCATTATGTCAGGAGGAAAGCGTTATAATAAATGCTTCTATTGATACATTGATATTATGTCAACATAAAGCTGTATATAGTAACATAGTAAGTGATTATCCACAGTGCTTCCTAGCCTGTGCACTTTCCGTTCTGATTATTAACAACAGTGCTTATAATAAAGTACTTTAAATACCCCTTTGTGATCCCTATTGTGCAATAGGGAGAACACTGATAAAGTTTCAAATCCTACTTTGACGGTAATTTAAATAATGCCAACTGGTATTGTTATATGTCACTGGCACGTTAAAGTGAAGGTCAAGTCTGCGGGAGTCGCTTACGCTGTTCTGCAGTTCATTATAAATAAGGTTGATGTTCATTTATCATTTCTCCTCAATATATAACAAATCCTTTTTTTTTTCTTTTATTTTGTCTCCGTTGTTCTTTTTTCGTCTGCCCGCCATCTTGCGTATATTGATTGACAGAATTTGAAGATTTAATTTTCCAATCTCCGTTTCCCCCCTGGGGCGTTCAGCCCCTTTTGCAAAACATCATCACTCACTTATGGGTATGCTTAACACCCGAAATAGCATCACATACTCTCCAGCTCGTGCATGAGACGCGCATGCGTATTGCGCTTTGTTCTTATTTTGATACATTTCGTCAACGAATTAAAGAAACACCAACTTCAAAGTCTGAAAATCCTACATGTCACTCATTTCTTCTTTATGAAGATTATACAGCCTATTGAATTTGTTCAAATTTAATTTGCAACTTTTCAGCATGCGCGATTGCGGTGAAGATACGCATGCGCAGTTTGTTTAAAATGTTGTGCACAAACTTTTGACTAACATAGAGAGCGTGTGGGAGCACTCGCTACGTCACTAGTTCTGAATAAGGAAGTGGTGGAGGGGAGGAGTCGCAATGGAAACGGCAAGTATAATATAAGTTCATTTTTGATAAAAAGTAAAAACGGTAGTGAAAAATAAAATTAGCGACTAGAATGCTCATATGTTATTGAGTTAATAGCAGTAGTCCATTGGCCTAAAATTGACCTTCACTTTAAGGATACTGATACTATGATAACAGTCTGAGTTGCTAACCCAGCATATAATGTTTTGTGGACCACTGTATATCTCCTATATATCTTACATGTTCTATTATTGTGCTCTATTACTATTATATTTAGCCGAAAAATTCTTAGATTATTAGGTACTATAGACACGTGCTGACATCTGCTACGTATCAAGCATTGAGTGAGTGTCAGCTGATAAAGTCTGCTCTACTGCTATTATATATAGCTGACAGTTTAATTATTAGATGCTATGAACATGCGCTAACTTCCGCAGCGTGTCAAACATTAAGTCAATATCAGCTAATGGAGTATGCTCTGCTGCTATTGTGTTTGGTCGACAAATTAATTATTAAGTGCTATGTACACACGCCAACATCCGCAGCGTGTCAACAATTAAGAGGGTATCGGCTAATGAAAAAGTAACGGCCAGTTCGCTTTATCAAATTCAAATAACTATTTACAAAATTCCCTATGACCTGATTTGTTTCGCCACTCTTGGCTTTTTCAAAGGTACGGGCGCGGCGTCAGGTGTGCTTTTTTTATTGGTGTGTTTACTCCACCTCTAAAAACGTCACCGTTCAATCAGATTAGATCTTCCTTTTACTCAATCGTACTGCCTGTTTTCACCTCATAGCCAATAGCTGTGTGATAAATCCAGTTCCCATGGGCGCCAAGCCGGATTTACTGCACTGTAATTTATACTGTAAATCCGGCTTGGTGCCCATGGGAGCCGGATTTACCACACAGCTATTGGCTAAGAGGTGAAAACGTCACCTCTTAGCAAAAAAATTTTTAGCAGTGGGCTGCTGTAGCAGCTAAGAACTGCGATCGGTTGAAACAAATAAAGGAGCTTTCTACATGAATTATCTTATACTTCATGAATGAAAGTCCCCTTTATTTGTTTCAATAGTCAATCCTAGCGTTTGTACAATGCTAGGATTTACTTTCACTTTAATATAATGCAATGTAAATGTCTATCATATAATTTCGATCTGACAGGGTTAATTAGTTAGAAAACAATGTTATCCATATAAAGATTTAGCATGGGACTCCTTTGCAACATAACACATAATTATAGCTTATAGGAAATATAGGGTCATAATTGCAGCTTGGGATAATGGAAATGACAATAACGTATTAGAACCTAAGGGCAAACTAGAATATAGATGACAATACCACTATAATGCGGTCTTTATTAAGTATAACCCATGAAAAGTCATTTGTACATTAATGCACCAGTATAGCTGTTATCCATGATCTGATTTAAAATATAAAAACAATACAAGAAAGAAATGCCCTCAAGCTTGCTGTCACAACACTATATATATAAATATGTAATTTTATCTTGGGATTTCATCACACCGCTCTATCATGTACAAATTACTGTATATGAGATTTGTATATTACTCCTACACACTTTTAATGAAGAGGCACATCCCTAATTTAGTAAATGCACATAGACATTATTATTTAATTTAATACACATAGACATAGTGAAGTAAAATTATCATCATGTTTATCGATTGTGTTCACATACATTCACCCCTAGGACCAGACACGTTGTCCTTTTCCTTTATTGAGAGCATTTCATATTATAAGCCATTTTATGCACATTCATTTTTTCACCTTCACTTGCAAATAGCTGAACACTTCATGCAATTAGTGTAAGTCAATCACAATATTACCCTATTCCCAATATTGTGGTTACTAATATTTAATACATATGACAGTAAGTTTTAATCGATGATTGCAAAGCAGGTAAATGTGGACATCATAGATAAACCCGTTAGTAACAACTAGTATTAATATTTTCTTATCATCCATACGGATTAATATAATCAGATGAAGCAGCCCAGATCAGAACGATACTCTATATATGATGAGACATTTAGCCAATAGGACCTTATTGCTTTAAGCAGTTGAAATTAAATCAGGCAGTATGATTGAGTAAAAGGAACATCTAATCTGATTGGACGGTGACGTTTTTGGAGACGGAGTAAACGCACCAATAAAAAAGCACACCTGACGCCATGCCCATACCTTTGAAAAAGCCAAGAGTGGTGAAACATGTCAGGTCATAGGGAATTTTGTAAATAGTTATTTTAATTTGCAAAGCGAACTGGCTGTTACTTCTTCCTTAGCCGATATCCACTTGTGGAAGTTAGCACGGGTTCATAGCATCTATATATAATAGCAGTAGAGCAGACTATCAGCTGACACTCACTCAATGCTTGACATGTAGCGGATGTTAGCGCGTGTCTATAGTATCTAATAATCTAAGAATTTTTCGTCTTAATATAATAGTAATTGAGCACAATAATAGAACATGTAGGATATATAGGAGATATACAGTGGTCCACACAACATTATATGCTGGGTTAGCAACTCAGACTGTTATCATAGTATCAGTATCCTTATCGTGTCAGTGACATACAACAATACCAGTTGGTATTATTTAAATTACCATCAGTGGGATTAGAAACGTTATCCATGTTCTCCCTATTGCACAATAGGGATCACAAAGGGGTATTTAAAGTACTTAATTATAAGCACTGCTGTTAATAATCAGAACGGAAAGTGCACAGGCTTGGAAGCACTGTGGATAATCACTTACTATGTTACTAAATACAGCTTTATGCTGACATAATATCAATGTATCAATAGAAGCATTTATTATAACGCTTTCCTCCTGACTTAAAGTGATGGTAAATCCTCGCGTTTGCGAAACGCTAGGATTTACCATCGTAACAAATAAAGGGGACTTTCATTTATGAAGTATAAAATACTTCATTCTGAAAGCCCCTTTATTTGTTAGCAGCGTTCGTTGCGCTGAGCTGCTAAAGGCAGCCCACGGCAGAACGCTATTTGGCTGTGAAGTGACATTTCCACCTCTTAGCCAATAGCCGTGCGGGAAATCCAGCTTGGCGCCAGGTTTTGCCTATGTTATTTTATATATCTAAGGACCATGGGTTAACACTGACATCCTAGGCCTAAACTTATATATAATACGTATAATCCTACTCACTATATGTGTGGAATTAATCACAGCCAGACCCATTCCTTTGCGTTTTTTAAATTTTTGTGTGTGTGTATTGTTTTCATTTTATTTTAAAAATATCCTAATAAAGGTTAAATTTTAATCCATTCTATCTCCGACAATTATTTTGCTCTCTAATTTAATGGCCCCTTAGGAAAGTGAGTGCTTCATAGGTGTACACCAATATCAGTCTTGTACTGATTATCTCTACCCTTTTCAGTCATACACCTTGCCATATAAAAACTTTTTACAAATATTTAAATGATATATTTTTATTAAAAAGTGAATATGAGTGTAATACTTTATTTTAATACATTTTGGATGTGTTTTGTGCAACATTTTAACCCTTACACTTTACTTCAGATCTCATGTTGCGCTAAATATTCTAGAGCAGTTTCATTTTTTGCTTGAGTGCAAACTATAACTTTCATCTTGTAATATGAGCGCAAGTTAGCGCATTGCTCTAAACTAGAGCTGCAACAACTAATCGCTATAATCGATAATAATCATTTATGAAAATAGTTGTAAACAAATCTCATTATCAATTAATTGGCCTGTGATTATACGGTCTGTGCATGGCACCAGCTACTTTACTCCAATATGGAGTTGTGTTTTATGTTTATGCCCTTAGCCTAAAAGTACGTTTACTTTTCACTTTTTCAGGACAGTATAAGTTAACTACTCATGGCTTATGTACAACTCACAAATAATAGGAGTCATCATTTGGACTGTTTATAATAAATTAGGTGATTTGGGACTATGCTTTGCATAATATAGTGCCAAGCTTGTTATTTACACCTAGCCCTAGATTTATGAGAGTTGTTATTTGAATTGATGTGCACTATTATCTGTTTGCACAATTATTAGCGTATTGCTTGCTATTGCTGAATATATGTACTGTATACATCAATGTGGAAGTCTTTGTCCTGTTATTGATAAATAGTACCTTTTTAACTTGTTTTTTTTAAATATTTTTTATAAATTGTGATATGTACTAGTTTCAATCTTTAAAAGTATAGGTAGCCCTCAGTTTACGTCGGGGTTAGGTTCCAGAAGGAATGGTTGTAAATCGAAACTGTTGTAAATTGAAACCCAGTTTATTAATGTAAGTCAATGGGAAGTGAGGGAGTTAGGTTCCAGGCCCCTCTCAAAATTGACGTAAGTAACACATAATACACAATTTTTAAAGCTTTGAAATTAAGACTTTAAATGCTAAACAGCATTATAAACCTAATTAAATAATCACACAACAGACTGTATCATCAAACTAAGTTTAATGAACAAAAACATTTTTTTACTTGTATTTTTCTGCAAACAGTTCTCTGCATTGTTAGCATGTAGATAATATTGGGTCTGCACCTATTCTATGCATTTAAATCTGGACTCATTAATAGGCAGTTAGGCACCCTCACCTCAAGCAGCTGGACAGGAAGATAAAAGGGAAGTGGCTTCTAGATCTTGTTGCCCGATAGCTCAGGTCTGTTCTGTGTACATGGAATAATTTCAGCCTGCTTGTGTGCTTGCATATCTTTGCTGCAAAACAAGCGGACAGCTACACCTACTGGCTATTTTAATTAGTGCACTGCTTTTCAATGCTTTTCAATAGCAGTCACATAACTGAAAAAAAGGTTGTTATTCTGAAACGGCGTAAACTGAGGGCCACCTGTATACAGTATATGTTTTTTTAGAGCTGACTAGATATTTTTCACTAACCTTATAGCTGGTTATTTATTATTGCAAATATATATTTAAGATATTTTTATGTTAGAATGAAGTCCAGGCTTACTTTATTGAGAGGCCCCTTGCCAAGGAGGAAAACACTTTGCATTGGTGGAGCTAACAAATATAAATATCCCACCTTGGCGAATTTGGCAAAACCCTACTTATGCATCTCAGGCACCTCAACACCATCTGAGTGCCTCTTCTCTTCTGCAGGCAAAATAGCTTGCAAAAAGAGAGCCAGCCTCAGACAGGAGCATGTGGACATGTTGACATTTTTACATTTCAATGCAAACTTTCTGAAAGAGTGAATAACAGAATATAACAGTGATAGTCTACCTCTTTCTAGTTCTATCTTTTTTAAAACAGTTTGTAGTTTTGCTTTGCTTAATTACATAAACTTGTTCTGCTGCTTAAAAATTGGACAAACACTTGTATTAATGTAAAGTTGTAGTCTGAAGTTTATATTTGTAACACTCAGTATGTGGATTTTATTTTAAATATAGGAAAAAAATTATATATTTTTTTTTTAGCCGATTAGTCAAATAATCAAAAGAATTATCGGCCGATAATTCCATTATGAAAATAATAGTTAGTTGTAGTCCTTCTCTAAACATTGCTCATAACCAGTTCATTAGAGTGATTTTGCTATACTTTAAACTATGGCCTCTATTTATCAAGCTGTCAACCGCAAATACGCTGGAATTCCGCAGCGTATTTGTGGCGAGCTTGATTCACCGTAGTTATCAAACCCTACAGACCGGCAAAAGTATAATATAGTGACGTAACATACGATCCGCCGGACTCAGTCCGACACAGATCGATGCTTACGTCACTACAGATGTTCCGAACGCAAGTTCGGCACAATCTGACGACTTTTGCTAGTTATCAAAAAACTAGCAGGTACGCTCTGCACTTTTCAGGCCCAGCATACCTGGTTTTCAATCTGCCGCCCTGGAGGCGGCGGATGCCATAGGAATCAATGGGAGTCTGACCGCAGCAAAAGCTCATGTTCGCTGCTGCCCGATATCCCATTGATTCCTATGGTAGTTTCTACACCTAACACATTAACAAAATTTTCCCCCGAGTCTTAACACCCCTAACCTGCCCCCCCTACACCGCCGCAACTAAATAAAGTGTTTAACCCCTAAACCACCACTCCCGGAGCCTGCCGTCACCTACATTATACTTATTAACCCCTAATCTGCCCCCCCTATACCGCCGCAACTCTAATAAATGTATTAACCCCTAAACCGCCGCTCCCGGAGCCCACCGCAACTCTAATAAAGTGTTTAACCCCTAATCTGCCCCTCCTACACCGCCGCCACCTACATTAAATTTGTTAACCCCTAATCTCCCATCCCCAACGTCGCCGCCACTATATTAAATTTATTAACCCCTAAACCTAAGTCTAACCCTAACACCCCCTAACTTAAATATAATTTAAATAAATCTGAAATAAATTATTCCTATTTAAAACTAAATACTTACCTATAAAATAAACCCTAAGCTAGCTACAATATAACTAATAGTTACATTAGCTAGCTTAGGGTTTATTTTTATTTTACAGTCAACTTTGTATTTATTTTAACTAGGTATAATAGTTATTAAATAGTTATTAACTATTTAATAACTACCTAGTTAAAATAAAGACAAAATTACCTGTAAAATAAATCCTAACCTAAGTTACAATTACACCTAACACTACCACTATAATTAAATTAATTCCCTAAATTAAAATAAATTAATGACAATTAACTAAAATTAACTAAAGTACAAAAAAAACAACACTAAATTACAGAAAATAATAAAATAATTACAAGAATTTTAAACTAATTACACCTAATCTAATCCCCCTAATAAAATAAAAAAGCCCCCCAAAATAATAAAAATCCCTACCCTACACTAAATTACAAATAGCCCTTTAAAGGGCCTTTTGCGGGGCATTGCCCCAAAGTAATCAGCTCTTTTACCTGTAAAAAAAAATACAATATCCCCCCACCATTACAACCCACCACCCACACACCCAACCCTACTCTAAAACCCACCCAATCCCCCCTCAATAAAACCTAACACTACCCCCTTGAAGATCACCCTACCGTGAGGCATCTTCACCCAACCGGGCAGAAGTGGTCCTCCAGACGGTCCGAAGTCTTCATCCTATCCGGGCAGAAGAGGACCTCCAGATGGGCAGAAGTCTTCATCCAGGCAGCATCTTCTTTCTTCATCCATCTGGCGAGGAGCGGCTCCATCTTGAAGACATCCGACGCGGAGCATCCATCCAGATCGACGACTACCCGACGAATTAATATTCCTTTAAATGACGTCATCCAAGATGGCGTCCCTTGAATTCCGAATGGCTGATAGAATTCTATCAGCCAATCGGAATTAAGGTAGGAAAAATTCTATTGGCTGATGCAATCAGCCAATAGGATTGAAGTTCAATCCTATTGGCTGATCCAATCAGCCAATAGGATTGAGCTTGCATTCTATTGGCTGATTGGAACAGCCAATAGAATGCAATCTCAATCCTATTGGCTGATTGCATCAGCCAATAGGATTTTTCCTACCTTAATTCCGATTGGCTGATAGAATTCTATCAGCCAAACGGAATTCAAGGGACGCCATCTAGGATGACGTCATTTAAAGGAATATTCATTCGTCGGGTAGTCGTCGGTCTGGATGGATGCTCCGCGTCGGATGTCTTCAAGATGGAGCCGCTCCTCGCCGGATGGATGAAGATAGAGAAGATGCCGCCTGGATGAAGACTTGTGCCCGTCTGGAGGTCCTCTTCTGCCCGTATAGGATGGAGACTTCGGACCGTCTGGAGGACCACTTCTGCCCGGTTGGGTGAAGACGTCTCAAGGTAGGGTGATCTTCAAGGGGGTAGTGTTAGGTTTTATTAAGGGGGGATTGGGTGGGTTTTAGAGTAGGGTTGGGTGTGTGGGTGCTAGGTTGTAATGTTGGGGGGGGTATTGTATTTTTTTTTACAGGTAAAAGAGCTGATTACTTTGGGGCAATGCCCCGCAAAAGGCCCTTTTAAGGGCTATTTGTAATTTAGTGTAGGGTAGGGATTTTTATTATTTTGGGGGCTTTTTTATTTTATTAGGGGGATTAGATTAGGTGTAATTAGTTTAAAATTCTTGTAATTATTTTATTATTTTCTGTAATTTAGTGTTGTTTTTTTTTGTACTTTAGTTAATTTTATTTAATTGTAATTAATTTATTTTAATTTATGGAATTAATTTAATGATAGTGTAGTGTTAGGTGTAATTGTAACTTAGGTTAGGATTTATTTTACAGGTTTATTTGTATTTATTTTAACTAGGAAGTTATTAAATAGTTAATAACTATTTAATAACTATTATACCTAGTTAAAATAAATACAAAGTTGCCTGTAAAATAAAAATAATTCCTAAAATAGCTACAATGTAACTATTAGTTATATTGTAGCTATCTTAGGGTTTATTTTATAGGTAAGTATTTAGGTATAATTTATTTCATGATAGGAATATTTATTTAGATTAATTTAAATTATATTTAAGTTAGGGGGTGTTAGGGTTAGGGTTAGACTTAGGTTTAGGGGTTAATAAATTTAATGTAGGTGGCGGCGGTGTAGGGGGTTCAGATTAGGGGTTAATACATTTAATGTAGGTGGCGGCGGGGTCCGTGAGTGGCGGTTTAGGGGTTAAACACTTTATTAGAGTTGCGGTGGGCTCCGGGAGCGGCAGTTTAGGGATTAAACACTTTACTAGAGTTGCGGTGGGCTCCGGGAGCGGCGGTTTAGGGGTTAAACACTTTATTTAGGTGCGGTGGGCTCCGGGAGCGGCGGTATAGGGGGTAAAACAGTATAGTATAGTGTGGGTGCTTAGTGACAGGGTAGCAAGAAAGCTGCGAATAAGCAGAAGAGCAGCGAGATAGATGACTGTTAGTTAACAACAGTCCGCTACTCATCGCTCCGTACTTGGTGCGCGGCTTTTTGACAGATTTCTTGATAATTTTGGCGAACGTATTCAGGTCTGCGGCATCGATGTTAGGCGATCTTAGGCGAGTGTATTGGTGCTGTCGAATGCAAGAAAGTCGACGGCTTGATAACTAGAGGCCTATGTGTTCAACTGCTTAAGGGACACTAACCCACATTTTTTATTTAATGATTCAGATAGAGCATGCAATTTTAGGCAACTTTCTAATTTACTCATAATATCAATTTTTCTTCATTCTCTTGCTATCTTTATTTAAAAAGATTTATAGCGCTGCGGAATCTGTTGGCGCTCTACAAATAACCGATAATAATAAAAAAGCAGGAATGTAAAGCTTAAGAGCCAGCCCATTTTTTATTCAGAACCTGGATTATGCTTGCTTATTGGTTTGCTAAATGTAGCCGTCAATAAGCAAGCGCTACCCAGGGTGCTGAACCTTATATGGGCTGGCTCCTAAGCTTTAAATTCCAGCTTTTTAAATAAAGATAGCAAGAGAACGAAGAAAAATTGATGGTAGGAGTAAATTAGAAAGTTGCTTAAAATTGCATACTCTATCTGAACCATGAAAGAAAAAAATTGGGTTTAGTATCCCTTTAGTGAAAGAATACAATTCTTTAAAGGGATTAAAAGGTCAAAATTGAAAACGTGCATAAATGCCTTTCAATTTGAAATAGAAGCATTTTTGCAATATACTTCCATTAGCAAAAATGCTTCTAGAAAATGTAATTTCTGTTTTCTGCGGCATACGCACATATCATAGAAACATAGATATTGACGGCAGATAAGAGCCATAGGCCCAGCAAGTCTGCCCCACCTTACCTAACTATCCTGTGAGGGCCTGTGCACCAGTATTCAGGCTCAGAGAGCTGGCAGTGGTGTGCATTGTGTCGGTGAAGACTTAATTTGTGCCATAGAAGCCACCACTCTCTGAGAAGGTGTAGTGTTTGAATATTGGTGCACAGGCCCTCACAGTATATGTGCGTATGCCACAGAAAAACAGTTATAACTTTTACTAGAATAATTTTTGCTAATTAAAGTATATTAAAAAAATGCTTCTCTTTCACATTGAAATGCACCCATGCACATTTTAATTTTGACCTTTCTATCCCTTTAATGTATGAAAACATTTTAATTTTTACTAATATGGTTCCTTTAGTAAGAATACTCTGCCATAACTGAATTTGTGCTCTGAATAAGCACTGTGTTATGACAGTGTTTGGCCCAGTAATATAACATATCTAATTAAGACCTACAGTAATGTCTGTTAACTCATTTTTTTTTAATCATGATTGCAGGTTCCAGTGGTCGGAGCCATCTAAATAGCAAATTAAATTGCAGTGATTTAAACAGCGCTCCACTTGTAATATGGATTTGAGCGTAAAGAACACCGCAATCTCGCAATTGTGTTTACGCTCCTTGCGCTAACGATAGCACTCCACTCATAACCTGGCCCATGATATATAAAAACAATGTTAAATAATTGTAATAAAATACAAAAAAACAAGGATACTTGCATAAAATTGAAAATCTACAATCATAGCTTGTCCACTATGTAAAGTCTGGCCAGGCTGTAGTACCTTGCTAAATTATTAGACCTATAGGTCAAAAATCGTAATTTTGATTTCAGATTTTTTCTTAATAGTGTTAATTGATTTTTTTTTAGTTTTGCAACCATTTCTTATTTCATGTTATATTGGCAACATCTGCAATCCATTTTTTTCTTGATATTCTTTTCTAGGGGTGTGCACATATATATATATATATATATATATATATATATAAAAACACACATACATGAGTCATGTGATCAAGCATACTAATCACTTTAATCACATAGTGGAAGTTCCAGTTTTTTTAAAAATTGGAGGAGGGAACCCAAAAGAGGGCTTATTCAGTACAAAATAGCATGCAATAGCCTACAGCACTAATACGCATTATGGCTTGACATATTGTTTTATAATTTAGAAGCAGGTTAAAACATTTAGACAGAATTTATTTTCCAGCTTTTATGGTGTGGATGAACACGTATTTTTATTTACATACACACACATTTTATATACTAAAGAATGAATAAATAGTGTAATGCCAATAAATATGCTACAGTGTATTGGTGTCAATAAGGGGTTAATTTCTATGTCTTCCACAGACATCAGCAGTTAACATTACCTTACTGCTCAGTGGCTGTTGAGGCTGCTGTATCTGCTGCAAGTTATTCATTTGTGCTGTCTAGTACTATGCTGCAGACACCATGCTGTAAACGGCAACCCTTAACCTTTAAACTTCAACTCCCTTTCCTCCCACTTACTTTGCAAAGTAACGGAGCGGCATCGTGTCAATAAATTGTGTTGCTAGCTGGCTCTCTGCACAGACGTACTTTAAATATCTGAGAATAAACTGATCACCCCATTAACCTTTCCACCAACATGAGTTAATATAAATTAGAACATAAGCTTATAAATACACTCAAACTCGCAGAGCAACACTAAGGTTATGCATAGCAGTTACACCTCAATTTACCAGCTGTTCTCATTGTCAATAACCCAGCAAAGGTGTCACTACACAAACTCAGTCTAGGTTGTAAGAGGGGGGAAGAATAAGGAGGCACGGCTGAACAAACCAGTCTACACACTTACACAGTGAACTGTGGGAGAGAGGAGTAAGATGGCGCTGCAGCGCCGAACAGTGTATGAGCCTCAGCACATAACTCTCCAGCAGTGAGTGAGCAGGGCTTAATATGTGGGAGAGAGGAGGAGTAAGATGGCGCTGTAGAGCCAAACAATGTATGAGCCTCAGCACATAACCCTCCAGCAGTGAGTGAGCGGCCACAGTAGTGATAAGGGCAGGAGCGCAGGTTCACGTAACGTAACGTTGCTTGATGACATCACTGACCCTGAATCAATTATGGGCTTCACTGCATCGATGCAGCATCGCGATGCATCGGCTTAACGATTATTTTCTGCACCCCTATTCTTTACAAAACTACATGATATACCTATAATTTCAGCAATCTTGTACTGCGACATGTTTTTTGCCTTCAACAGGCCGGCAATTTGTCCGACTTTCTTTAATGACAAGTTACTTTGTATACCCATCTGTAAGAACATATACATTTGCTAATTTACCAAATATTTTAGTAATATTACATCAATTTACACATAAATATGTATTGCAGATGTTTCCAATATGACATGGAATAAGAAATGGTTAAAAAAATAAAAAATCGATCAACACTATTAAGAATAAATACGATTTTAATATCAAAAGTACGATTTTGGACCAATAATTTGGCAAAGTACTGTATAAGACAAAAGACAACACGTTTCAAGGTTCCACCTCTTCATCAGGTCAGTAAATAGAATTATCTTTTTTCCTTTTGGCTAATTTAAAAAATCAATCAACCAATAGAATATTTTTTTCTATTGACTGATTAAAAAAAATCTTTATATTGGCTGATTTTGAATTTAAAAAAACATAAAATCAGCAAAGTGAAATGTCAGGACACCCCTATAAAAGGGGAAACTGATAGAAAAAAAAATAGTGCGCTGCCAGACAGCATGAAGAGTGATAAGAATAGGAGCCGCCGGAGGAACCACGTCTCTGAGGACTAGAGGAGCCGCCATAACCGAGGACTGGGAGAGCCACTGCTGCCGAGGGCCCGGAGAAGCCACCATTGTCGAGGACCAGAGGAGCCGCTGCCATCGAGAACCGCTATTTTTGGCTTTTTTCCTCTGGATCAGAGCATGTGAGCGGAGCGAGCGGGGAGCGTGAGCACGCGGATTTTGGACAGAGCGCAGATCGTTATTTTTAAAAGGACAGAGCAATTGTCCTATGTCCCGCTCCAATTTCGCTCCAACACACGGCGCCACACTCTGAAGAGCATTATTTTTAAAAGGACAGAGCGTTGCCCTATGTCCCACTCCAATTTCGCTCTGATGTCGCTCCAACACACGGCGCCACACTCTGAAGCATGCCCAAGCCGACCCAGAATCCATCTATCTTCTTGCCAGTTGTCTTGTGTCATCAAAAGTAGACTATTTTCAAAAATCAAAATTGTCAAAAATCGCATGGAGTTCACCAAGTACTTCAAAAAAGAAACTGAGAAGTCATACAGGTTAACTAATTAATTAAAAAATAACTAACAACGATAATGTGGTAGAAGAATGTGGTAACATTGTTTCAGTCAGTAAAGATTCATTTTGGAATCTAAAAAGACATCTCTCTTGAAAACACGAAAGTATGCTACGTGAACACGCTGGGAAGAAAGCAAAAGGTTAGCAAAATATGAGCCTAATATATTAATTTCTAACACAAATTCGTTTTGTCATTAAAGGGACAGTCAACTCAATTTAAAAAATAATTTAATGATTCAAAGTAATAGGGCATGTAATAATTGTAAAAAAACTTTACAATTTACTTTTACCACCAATTTTGCTTTGTTCTTCTTGGTATTCTTAGTTGAAAGCTAAACCTTAACCTAGGAGGTTCATATGCTAATGTCTTAGACCTTGAAGGCCGCTTCTCTAATCTGAAAGTTTTTCACCACTAGACTAGAGGGTGTTAGTAATTTTGTTTATGTGCTTCATATAGATAACATTGAGCTCATGGCCTCATCCATGTGAATTGACTGAGGAGCGACTAAGCACTGATTGGCTAAAATGCAAGTCTGTCAAAACAGTACTGAAATAAGGGGGCAGTTTGCAGAGCCAGAGGCTTAGATACAGGTAATAATCACAGAGGTAAAACGTATATTATTAAAACTGTGTTGGTTATGCAAAACGGGGGGGGGAATGGGTATTTAAAGGGATTATTTATCCTTTAAAACAACAAAACTACTGGTGCTGTTGACTGCCCCTTTTAAAGTAGGCCTAATATGATTTGTTTCATTTAATTTGTGATTATTTTTTATTTTATAGAGAGGAGCAGCAGCAACTACAAGAGAAAAGGGGTGAAGAATTCAAAGGTTTTTTTACTGCTCGCAAAGGCCCAACCATATCAAGGGAGAGAAAAAGAGAACTGGATGTTGCATTTTTAAAAATGATTTACATGGACTATGAACCACTGAATACAGGAGAACGGGAAGGGATGGAACACTTTGCCAGTGCGGCTCAACCGGGCTACACCCTCCCCTGCTACAACACTGTCCGGGACACGCTCATGCCACATGCCCTGGAAGAGATGGAAGCCAAACTGAAAGAACTACTGCAAAATGGTGATGGGTTTGTTCTGTCAGCAGATATTTGGACCAGTAGAAGAAGGCACAGCTTCCTTGGCATCGTGGCCAGTTTCATCGATGGGATGTTCAGAGCGCATACTGTTTTGTTGGGCTGTGAGCACATACAGGGGCACCATACCGCAGATCGTATTTACTAAAAGTATGAAAGTGTACTGAAATATTGGAACGTGCAACGACGTGTGATTAGGGTTGTCACTGATAGTGCCAGCAGCATGATCAAGGCTTTTTTTTTTTTTTTTAAACATTTTTATTGAGGTTGAAAACAGGTTACAACATACATGTCATGCTTCAAGAAGTATGTTAATACAGGAAAGAATCAACAAAATTATGTCCAACATACTTTCAGAGATATAGTCATAACCATTGTAACACCAAGGAATTTAAACATACAGAACAAGTACCTCACATTTTCAAATTTAGTTTTGCTTGAAAACATTCTGAAGGTATGCATGACTAATATTATAGGATAGAGAATCAGGGGATTCCCTTATGTCTTGAAACAATCCATAATCATACTGTATACTTATGTTACCGCTTAGATGAATTTAATGAGTGCTACATTGATACTTGAAAGACTCAAGGGAAGCATTTTATAAACATGCATGACTGGTCTTGTAGTAGAGAGAAGAGAGAAAATAAAATGAAGAGATTCCATAGGGGCTATAGGATGATTTGAGTATACATAGGAGGAATCTCACAACTTCAAACTCTACTAAAATACTTTAACACAATCTGTAGACATATATAACTAGTGACACAATATAGGTTAGATGTGGGGATGTCACATTAAAACTTTTACTATTTAGAGTTGCGGTACATACTAGATAAACCCGAGGGTATGCATGACTAGTTTTATAAGATAGAGAGTTAGGGGATTCCCTTATAACTTGAACCAATCCAAAGTCATACTGTATACTTGTGTTACCGCATAAATGAATTTAATGAGTGCTGTATTAATACTTGTAAAACTCAAGGGAAACATTTTATAAACATGCATAACTAGCTTTGTAATAGAGAAAACAGAGAAAATAAAATAAAGAGATTCCATAGGAGCTACAAGGAGATTTGAATATACATAGGAGGAATCTCACAACTTCAAACTCCATTACAATACTTTAAAACATTCTGTAGACATATATGACTGGTGACACAATATAGGTGAGATTAAGGAATGTCACATTAATACTGTTACTATATAAAGTTGCGGTACATGCTAGATAGACCGCGTGAGTAGCCCTCCTGAACAAGGAGGTACATTATCTAGAGATGGGGGGGGGGGGGAGGGGGAGGAGGTGGTCATTTGAATGTGATTAGTAATATAGACTAAACACTATGACAAGAGGGTAATTGTTAATAGTAAAAATTAACAAAGGAGTGGCTCAGCGTATAGGGAGATTTATGGAAGTATATAGACATTTGGTACCTGTCAGACTGATCTGTGATGTAATATAAGTATTCATGTCATGATAAGATGGGGGAGACCAATTACAGTAGGAGTTTGCAATTGTAAGCTAGATAGGACAAACCAAGTTTGGAGTTATAAGATAATATGAACAGTTATCATGTAAAAATAAAAGCTTGTTTCTCATAAATGTACTGGGCATGGTAAGAACTAGAGTGAATGTTAGCACCAAAGAGTTTGGCTATCATAGTATTAGTTCACCTTAGAGATCAGTATGTCACATATGCAGGATTTTCAGAAAAGAGACGTGTAAGTAAGACAGTCTCTGATAGTCTAAACCATGATTACATGGTTGGGTAATCAGAGAATAAGTCTACCACAGGGCATGGGCCCTATGCCCTATAGTATTAGACATAGAGACCTAACATACAGTCGAGCACAAACAGAATAAAATAATTTTTAGAGTAAGTGTAATATTGGAAGTGAGTTCGAACTGTACTGATGTTAAAATATTGAGTTTTGAAGACAATGGTGGGGGGGTGGTGGTTACTGATGTGTAGTAAGTAGCTTATATGATCAAGGCTTTTAACCTCCTCCCTGGCACTGAACAGGAGGCCGAGGGCGAAGTGGCTGCAGATACATGAAGAGGCGGATGAAGGACCACCTGCGCCATCAAAAATCCAAGTGGAAGAGATAACCACCAATGTAGACACTATGATAAATCAGTATTTTACTGTGTCTAATTTACATCTGAGATGCCCCATTTACATGCTTCAGCTGGCGATCAAAGACGCCGTTAACAAGCACGACAACATTAATAGGCTGTTAGTGAAAGTCAGGCATCTGGTGAAAAGTGTACGCAAGAGCACCCTGAACTCCGAGGAAACGGATCCGTTATGGCAAAATAAACTAGTCAAGTCTAATGTTGCTAACAACAATATCACCCTGAATCAAGTATGGCAGCTAACGCACCTTGTCAGTGTGCTGACACCGCTAGCAGAAATCACAGACAAAATGCAGAAGGAGCTGGGGAACCTGGGGATGATCCTCCCGGCTGTCACGGAAATCAAATCCCTGCTCTGCGACAGCGATGGCACTCACGCTGCTGCACTTTTAATGGACATTGCTGCTTTTGCTGAAACGTTGGCAAACAACGTGTCAATTCGCTACGGAATATACTGATAAACATCTAATTTTAGCATCAGTGTTAGATCCCCGTTTCAAGACAGAATGGATAATCCGAGATGAGTTAGTATGCAACAAATTCGGGGAAATCCGAGACCTCCTCATCTAAGAAGCTGAGGAAATTAATGCTCCTAGTGGGACGCCAAAACCGACACCCCACCAACTGCCGACTTGAATCAAAACCCTGAAACAAAAAGATCTCACCTGTTTGGGTCATACTTCAGCGAGCCCCAACGCGTAACCAGAGACGCCAAAGGTGAAGTCAAAAAGTACCTCTCATGCCGAGACATAACACGGATGCCAATGTTATTCAATTTAGGAAAGGAAACTCCGCGTCTTTTCCCGCCTAGCTAAAGTACCTTGCAAGGGTTTTTTATACTGCCGGACTGCTGTCAAGAAACCACCGCATGAGTCTGGAGCCTCAGACTTTGGCCAAACTTGTGTTCTTTAAAGTGAACTCAAAAGAACTGTAGATAAGGAAAGAAATTCATTTTTATTTTGTTTTAAAGGTTGACTATATATGTAGGCCAATTTAATTTGTAACCCTCCAAGGTCTTGCTTAGTTTCTGTGCAAAAAGTCAGATTAAAATAATTTTGGGCAAATTCTTCATTTACTTTTAAAAATGTGATGGGTAGTCACTAGCCAGCCTCATCACTAGCCACTAATTAGCCCATTGATTTGTTTAATTTTACAGGACTTTTGTTATATTCCTTTTTGCGCAGGCCTAATTTGTAATTTGAAATAAATAATTTCTATTTGAAAAATGTAGTTGTTGTTGTCTCTCTTTAGTTCTTTGGGCTGCAGTTTAAGCTAAAAGTTAAAGGACCAGTAGTGTACCCTACCCGTCAGATAGAGCATGCAATTTTAAGCAACTTTCTCATATACTCCTATTATCAAATTTTCTTCATTCATCTCTGTCTTGGTATCTTTATTTGAAAAGCAAGAATGTAAGTTTAGAAGCCGGACCATTTTTGGGGAACAACCTGGGTTGTTCTTGCTTATTGGTGGATAAAGTCACCCACCAGTGCTACCACCAATAAACAAGTGCTGTCCAGGGTCTGAACAAAAAAAATGGCTGGCTCGGGACGGCTCCTTAGCCTACACTATAATGCCTTCTTTTTCAAATAAAGATAGCAAGGGAACAAAGAAACATTGATAATAGGAGTAAATTAGAAAGTTGCTTAAAATTGCATGCTCTATCTGAATCATCAAATAAACAATTTGGGTTCAGTTCAGTATCCCTTTAAGTAGGCAATACAATTCAGGGCAGCCATCTGAGCCATGGCAGTACAATGTATTTGGAATGGATTAAGAAAAGGAGGTTCGAACTTCTGGCTGCCGCTGTATGCTCTTCTAAGCTCCCCCTGAGTGGAAGTAGATCTCCCATGACTACTTCTTAGAATAGGGTTACGGGACGGCCTGGGTTACGGTAATTATTAGATCAAGTGAAGGAGGGGCGCTAAAAAGCAGAAGGATTGATGGGGTATTATCTACAATAGCAATGTGTACTGTTTGTATAACTGTATAATTGTTTATACAGTTTGAGTGCTTCTGTAATAAGCAATTAGACTGGATAATTTAAAACATATTATTTAAAGTTTAAATAATATGTTTTAAATTTTCCTGACCTGAGTGAAGTCTAACTGCTTATTACAGAAGCACTCAAACTACTGTATATACAAGTATACAGTAAAGTTATACATTTAAGCTAGTTATATGTGGTGCTTAAAAGATTAGGATGACATCAGGGTTTCTTCCCTGTTTTGTTTGCCATGTGCTGCTGGCAGCCATTTTACTCACCTCTCTTGCTGACTATGGTGCATTGTGGGGGATGCTGCTCATTTCCTGCACTTCCTTTTATGGCCAGACTGGTGTGCATCATCTGTGTGAGACAGGATGCAGTCTCAGAATTGTGATGTCATCACTTATCATTTAAAGGGCCTCTATTCAGTATGCTTTGCCTTTGCGTTGTCTCAGACCTGTTTGTGAGAGTTCCTGTGTATTACCTGGCTGTCTGACGCCCTTCCTGGTTCATGATCCCTGGCTTGTCCCTGACTCTGCTGTTTTCCTTGTTCCTGATTCCGGCTAGTCTGACTATTCGCTTTGGCTCCTGACTCGGCTCGTCTGACTACCAGCTCTGGTTTTGACTCCTGGCTTGTTATTTGACTTGTGGACTTTTTATTTTTTTTTTTGTTATTAATAAAGGTGTGATTATTTTTGCACTTCTCGTCTCAGTCTGATTCCTGGCACCCTGACAGATGATAATTCGTTACATAAATCTTATCTTCTATGAAAAAATACAATCGTAAATCAGATGATGATTGTGAGTGTATTGTATATTACAAAGCAAATCTGATCTCAAAATTCTCTAATTTATAAAAAGTTGTGGCCAACTTATAAACATAAAACCTTCCCTGGTAAAAGGCTCCGTAATACAAATTATTCTGCCATTATAGGTAGGTTGGTTAGGTACTACTAGTAGATATAACCATTTAGCCAACATCAGAGTGAACGTTCATGGACTATAATACCCACCTCAATTCAGTAAACACTAAACAGCTGTTACAGCTGTCTGACTACCAAGCCTATTGGAAGCTATCAGAGGCAGAGAGGAGGAATCGTGACCCAGAGCCCCCGATTGGTGTATGTGATTGTGGTTTGTGGCCAAATCTTTTTATAAATTATAAGAGAGTTGTTAATATTATTAATTATGCTCAGATTTGATTTGTATATACATTATCATCATCTAATCTGATTAAGATTGTATTTTTTTCTTTTTGGGTAAACTGTCCAATTTAAATACATGGCCAATTGGCCATGCAGATCTTTTTCCTTTTTTGTAGTGAGCGGGAGGGCAATTTGAGTGGAGCGGAATGCAATCTGCGTTGAGAGCTGAGCGATAATGAGTGGAGCGGCCTGGTGCGGCTTTGAGCGGGGGAGCAGAGGGGTCAACAGCTCTGTGAGCAAGGAGCAAAGACTCATACCGCTCCACTCCGCTCATATGCTCTGCTCTGGATCGTTGTGGATGACATCTGATGAAAAAAAGAAGAGGACCTTTAGTTTTTTTTTCACACTGTGGATTTTGTACGGTGAGTAATAACTATTTTTTAATATATGCTAATAATAGTATGCTAAATAATATATGCTAAAATGCAAGTCTGTCAAAACAACTGAAATAAGGGGGCATTCTGCAGAGGCTTAGATAGAAGGTAATCACAGAGGTAAAAAGTATATTAATATAACTGTGTTGGTTATGCAAAACTGGGGAATGGGTAATAAAGGGATTATCTATTTTTCTAAACAATAACATTTCTGGAGAAGACTGTCCCTTTAAATGTATTTTTGACATATGATATTTTCAACTTACGATGGGTTTATTGGGACGTAACCCCATTGTCAGTCGAGGAGCATCTGTATAGGGACAGTAAACAACTTTTAATTAGAAGGCATTTTTGCTGACTTGCTGTAGAATAACATATCAGTCAAATCTAAACATTTAAAAAAATATCTTGTTTGCTGCATTTTTTTTCAATCACCAAACTCCATCCTCCACTTGCCTTGTTTGTGGAGCCAATCCAGGCTTCAGTCTGCTTCTGACAAGGCTAGCACTAAAATATTATTAGTAGAAAATGCTTGTTTTCTGTTAAATCCAGCACTATGGCATTTTGTGGAATTATACAAATAAACAACAATAATAATTAAAGCCTATAGCCTTGAGAAGTCTGCATGATGCTTTTCCAGGTGTGAGAGTTAGAAAAGTCCCAAACCTTTGGACCACAAACCTTTCACTTACTCTCTGGGTATAGAGGCAAGCATCAGACTAGGATTGCTAGGTGTCCAGTATTTCAGCAGGTTGTCCAGTAAAATCAATACAAAAATACTGCTGTAGAGCAGTAAATACTGCTGTAGAGCAGATTTTGCGCCATCGTAAAGTCCAACCTTCATAAGTCGAGGAGCATCTGTAAGCTATAATTAGAGAGTGTGCAGTACTTTTGGTAAGTCAAAATCATAAGTAAATAAGTCACATCCCTATACATCATTAATACATGGGGGAGTTTATCATCTCAAGTAGGAATCATAATTGCCTTGCTGGCCCTGTATGAATTGAGGCAATTAAACAGCCTTTCTGTGTCAAGATTTTTGCTACTTGAGGGCATAGGCTTGGGATCACCACATTAAGCTGCCAGCAAAGACTTCTAATTGTTGCATAACTGTTGCAAAGTATTCCCAGGTAACTGGATACATTACTGATACTGGTCTAGGTTCTCTATTCAAAGAACATTATCCCATAGCTCTCAATACAATGAATTATCTCCATGTGATCACAGAAATTGGAGTGAATTGTCTCACTGTGCTGTTTATATGCTAAGCAAATCTAATACATTTTGGGCCAGATTAAAAGTGGTGCACTACTTTTTTTTTTGCTCGCTCGCTTGTTTGATAACTGCGTTCAAAGTGAACTTTTAACGTGGGTGGGTTAGCACGTATTACAAGTTGAAAGTAAAAAGTTAGCGCGCAAGCAAAACCTGATGCGCGCTAACTTAAGGACTTCGGATATCACAACCACAATAACTTCTCCCCATAGACTTCAATGCAGCGCGCTGTTTGATTGCACGCTAACCCAACATGCAGTAAACCAAAGCGCTAAACCAGAAGGTAGTTATGCATATTTTGCTTTCCAATGCTCTTCAAGGAAAAGTTATTTTTAAGGTAAAATATATATTTCTTTATACACATATATATATATATATATATATATATATATATATATATATGCAAACGATTTCCAGCTCTACCCTCCCAGTGTCAACTGCCTGGGTGCAGAAATAAGTAATATAATCATCCAAGTAACTGCACTCTCAGGTCTTTTCAAAACAGGTTCTTTTAATGGAACGTTTTCGGGGTTCACAACCCCTTCATCAGCATAAACAAACAATCAAATGTCACACAATATATAGTATATCAAAACAGTGTCTCACCAAACAAATTTGCTTTCAAAAGTGCGCCGAAATCGAGTGTGGAACGCATCTTGCGTTCCACCGTGATCATGTCAACCGGAAGTGATATCACTTCCGGTTTCACGACATGATGAAAACATATTAACATTATTTTGTTTAACAATAAATAATACATAGTGGTGTGCCCTCAACTTGTCAAAGAGGCAATCAAAAATAGTATCAATAAACGAAAATGTTTGCCAGTGGTCTTTACATATCAGATTCCGGTGTATCTAGATCGTCATCGTAGCCGTAACTATGGTTACGAGACATCTGTAAGTGAATAAGTGAGAAAATATCACTCGTGCAACCAATATGTACACTGACATGTCTGACTACTAAAGTTTTAGCAATATTCAGTGTCATGTGCATTGTGATGTGTATATAGGTACATTAAAACAAAAAACTGAATATATACATAAGCAAAAAAAATAATAAACTTACAAGGTGGCAGTGCTTGCTCAGACTTATTATCCAACCGTATAGCCATGCGCATTGCCTACTGCAAAGTATACATACTTCATACAAGCAGTGTATCCAAAAGAGCGTGCTGTAACCTTGTGCTGTTACATATTGCCCTAAATGTAACTATGTGTATGTAAGAGATGTACATTAACTATTCTGCGAAAAATTCGTAATAATAGAAGTCAACTTAAGCCTGATTAAACGTACATCTGTACTCCTCAGATATATAACCCACTGTTACAAATTTACTAGATGCAATAGTTGAATCTCCAAAGATTCCACATTTAGTATATTAGGACAAGACGCAAAATACTGAGTCGTGACCATCATAGCTGTGCCTCAGTTCCCATATGTAGTAAGGTGCCCCAAAGGTGAAAAATATACATTATATGGTGTATGTACATATATCAAGGCACTATTGAGAGATTAAAATGTTATGACACTTCAATATTTCTGATAATAATGTCCAAAATGTAGATGACCCCTTGTGGACACATAAGGACAGTTCTTCTAGATGTTATGTGGCTAGGTTGGTATAGGTCCCAAACAAAAGGTGTAAGGTGCGAGATTGAGTAACTTCACCTTAGGGACCAGGCTTCCACAAACAGGGATGGGGGATACATCCCTCCACCCTGGTGTGTCGTAAGTCCCCACCCCACACCCCTCAGAAGGGCCGTGGGGTTGGGGGCTACACGTAGCCACAATGACCCCAGGTTATACCCCAAGTATGTAGCACGATCCTATACACTTAAACAAGGTTTTTAAAATCTGGGGTGGTGTTTAAACCGCCTGGATGGATAGTCCCCAACTTAAAAATCCATTGGGCTTCCCTTTTGAGTAGTATCTTGCTCCTATCCCCTCCCCGGTCAAGTGGGGGTATATGGTCAATGAGGACGTATCTGATTGAAGATACCGGATGGCCTTGTTTAGCACAATGACGTGCAACTGGTTGGTCAGAGTCCCCCTGTTTAAGTGCCGATCTGATTGCGTGCCTATGATTCGCCATACGTTCCCGCAACGTGCCTGTGGTTTTACCCACATAGAAACTAGAACAGGGACAAAAGAGAAGGTACACCACGTATGTGGTAGTGCACGTGATTGAATGCTTGATCACGTATCTTCTATTAGTGTGTGGGTGCTGAAAAGTTTTGGTGCTGACCAAACCATTGCACGTCGTGCAGCCCAAACACTTATATGATCCTTTGATATTTATTTTAGTCCCTGTGGTGTAGCTAGCTCTTTGGTCTGTGCGCATCAAGAGGTCTTTGAGGTTCACACCCCTCTTGAATCCCACCATTGGTTGTACCTGTCTGGTAAATGTTAACTTCGGGTCTGATGTCATAATAGGCCAATGTTGATGTAAGATACGTCCTGTATTCTTGGTAGTTGGTGTAAACGTAGTGGTCATGATAAGTTTATTACTCGTGTCCTTCTTGGGTGTAGGTTTGATGAGTTGTTCTTGAGTGAGTAAAGATGCTATACTTATATTTTCATGGATAATGGAAGGTTTGTATCCCCGCTCACGGAATCTTTCTCCTACTCCTGCCAATTGGGAGACCCCCATTTGTGTTTCTGAATTATTTCTCATGGTTCTCACAAATTGAGATCTGACTATGCCCTTTAAGAGGGCAGGAGGATGACAGCTGTCAGCGCTCAAGATAGAGTTCCTATCGGTTTGTTTGTGAAAAAGGGTCGTAGCCAATTGATGTGTTTTTTTAAAAACTGTCAAATCAAGAAAGTTAACAGATTGTCTGTCAACAGTCATTTTAAATCTGACATTACTTGTGGCCGTATTAAATACTTCAAACCAACCCTGTAGTTCCTCCATGGTCCCCCGCCATACCATGAAGATGTCATCAATATATCTGTAATAACATACTACCGCTGGATTGTCGGTGTTCCATAGAAACAGATTTTCGAAATGAGACATGTACAGGTTGGCGTACGCGGGGGCCATGGAGGAACCCATGGCTGTGCCAGCTGTTTGTAAGTAGAATTTATTCTCGAATCTGAAGTAATTCTTGTATAAACAGAATTCTATCAAAGAGAGGAAAAATTCAATTGGTGGACCCTCATATAGAGGGTTATTGGTAATATGTTCCTCGACTGATTTAAGACCTTCAGTATGTGGGATAATAGTATACAGACTGTTGACGTCCAAACAGACCAGCAGGTCGTCAGGTTGGACGTCAACAGTCCGTGTTTTACGTATAAAATCCCCTGTATCCATAATGTATGATCTCACTTCCCTGACAACAGGTTGTAATAGTATGTCTACCAGTTGTGCCACCGGCTGTGTCAGGGAGTCCCTTGCTGACACAATCGGACGGCCAGGTGGATTATCAAGAGTTTTGTGTATCTTCGGGATTGAGTACAAGATAGGTATTTTAGGATAAGTGGTAGTACAGAAATCACGGATATGTTCAGATAGCCAACCTTGTTCAAAGCCCATCTGGATCAAAGTATCCAGTTGAAGTTTGAATCTGGAAGTGGGATCATTAGGTAGTATAGAGTAAGTGTGTGTGTCTGTCAGTTGGGTTAGGATGTCAGTGCGATAATCCCCATAGTTGAGTATCACTTTGGCTCCGCCCTTATCGGCGGGCCTAATGACTATACTTTGGTCGTCCTGCAGGGTCTTAATCGCCTGTCTTTCCTCCCTGGACATATTATGTGTCCAAAGGGACTGTTGTCTAGCTGTTTCAAGGTCCTGTGTAACCAGCCTCATAAAAGTTTTGGTACTCGGACTGCTATTAGTTGGTTCAAAAGAGCTGGGATTTTTACATTGAAGTTCTACCTGTGTCTTGGTTGGACTGGATGTGGAGTTTTGAAAAAACTCTCTTATCTTGAGTGATTTGTTCAACTTATACAGGTCCAATTTTAAATCAAACTCAGAAAGGGCTGTGCTAGGCACGAAAGATAAGCCCCGGTTCAGAACTTTACGTTCACTGTCTGATAAACAGTGTGTACTTAAATTTATTACTATGTCCTCTGTCGTGGGCGTCTTGGTGGTCGATGTCTTATACCCCGCCCGCCTAATATGGGGTCTATAATGCCGCCCCCTCCCCGGGAGCGGGTGGTAACCCCTAAAAAATGATGGTTAGGTGTAGAGTGTTCTCTGGATGTATGCGTGGAAAAATGGTTAAGGGGTCTATATGATCCAGGTGGAGTCAGAGAAGTATTGCCAGGGTTTCTGTCAGTGTCCGAAGACTCCCCCCCACTAGTGTCCACAGTATCAAAGTGGACACGTCTATTTCTCTGTTTCCTTCTGGTTCTAATGTCTGGTGTTGTAGTCAACCATTTATAGACTTTTCCCTTTCCCTTAAACACCACCCCAGATTTTAAAAACCTTGTTTAAGTGTATAGGATCGTGCTACATACTTGGGGTATAACCTGGGGTCATTGTGGCTACGTGTAGCCCCCAACCCCACGGCCCTTCTGAGGGGTGTGGGGTGGGGACTTACGACACACCAGGGTGGAGGGATGTATCCCCCATCCCTGTTTGTGGAAGCCTGGTCCCTAAGGTGAAGTTACTCAATCTCGCACCTTACACCTTTTGTTTGGGACCTATACCAACCTAGCCACATAACATCTAGAAGAACTGTCCTTATGTGTCCACAAGGGGTCATCTACATTTTGGACATTATTATCAGAAATATTGAAGTGTCATAACATTTTAATCTCTCAATAGTGCCTTGATATATGTACATACACCATATAATGTATATTTTTCACCTTTGGGGCACCTTACTACATATGGGAACTGAGGCACAGCTATGATGGTCACGACTCAGTATTTTGCGTCTTGTCCTAATATACTAAATGTGGAATCTTTGGAGATTCAACTATTGCATCTAGTAAATTTGTAACAGTGGGTTATATATCTGAGGAGTACAGATGTACGTTTAATCAGGCTTAAGTTGACTTCTATTATTACGAATTTTTCGCAGAATAGTTAATGTACATCTCTTACATACACATAGTTACATTTAGGGCAATATGTAACAGCACAAGGTTACAGCACGCTCTTTTGGATACACTGCTTGTATAAAGTATGTATACTTTGCAGTAGGCAATGCGCATGGCTATACGGTTGGATAATAAGTCTGAGCAAGCACTGCCACCTTGTAAGTTTATTATTTTTTTTGCTTATGTATATATTCAGTTTTTTGTTTTAATGTACCTATATACACATCACAATGCACATGACACTGAATATTGCTAAAACTTTAGTAGTCAGACATGTCAGTGTACATATTGGTTGCACGAGTGATATTTTCTCACTTATTCACTTACAGATGTCTCGTAACCATAGTTACGGCTACGATGACGATCTAGATACACCGGAATCTGATATGTAAAGACCACTGGCAAACATTTTCGTTTATTGATACTATTTTTGATTGCCTCTTTGACAAGTTGAGGGCACACCACTATGTATTATTTATTGTTAAACAAAATAATGTTAATATGTTTTCATCATGTCGTGAAACCGGAAGTGATATCACTTCCGGTTGACATGATCACGGTGGAACGCAAGATGCGTTCCACACTCGATTTTGGCGCACTTTTGAAAGCAAATTTGTTTGGTGAGACACTGTTTTGATATACTATATATTGTGTGACATTTGATTGTTTGTTTATGCTGATGAAGGGGTTGTGAACCCCGAAAACGTTCCATTAAAAGAACCTGTTTTGAAAAGACCTGAGAGTGCAGTTACTTGGATGATTATATATATATATATATATATATATATATATATATATATATAGAGAGAGAGAGAGAGAGAGATAGAAATATCTATTTAAAAATGCAAAGAACATTTTCTTCTAAGTGAAGTACATTGGAATATATAAATATTTGCAGTACAGACACAGTAAAACATATTAAAACATATTAAAATTGATTAAAAATTATTTTCATGTTCAAAGGGACAGTCTTGTCCAAAACAATCTTTCATTATTCAGATAGGGCATGTAATATTAAACAATTTTCCAATTTACTTTTATCACCAATTTTGCTTTGTTCTCTTGGTATTCTTAGTTGAAAGCTTAACCTAGGAGGTTCATATGCTAATTTCTTAGACCTTGAAGGCCTCCTCTTAAGAATGCATTTTAACAGGTTTTTCACCACTAGAGGGTGTAAGTTCATGTTTTTCATATAGATAACACTGTGCTCATGCACATGAAGTTACCTGGGAGCTATCACTGATTGGCTAAACTGCAAGTTTGTCAAAAGAACTGAAATAAAGGGGCAGTTTGCAGAGGCTTAGATACAAGGTAATCACAGAGGTAAAAAATATATAAATATAACTGTGTTGGTTATGCAAAACTGGGGAATGGGTAAAAAAGGGATTATCTATCTTTTAAAACAATAACAATTCTGGTTTAGACTATACCTTTAAATGTATTTGAGTGGATAGGGCTCCAAAGTGTGAGTCTGACCTCACAGAATGTCACTATATATATATATATATATATATATATATATATATATATATATATATATATATTGGGGCAAAAAAGTATTTAGTCAGCCACCAATTGTGCAAGTTCTCCCATTTAAGAAGATGAGAGAGGCCTGTATTTTCATCATAGGTATACCTCAACTATGAGAGACAAAATGTGGAAACAAATCCAGACAATCACATTGTCTGATTTGGAAATAATTTATTTGCAAATTATGGTGGAAAATAAGTATTTGGTCAATATCAAAAGTTAATCTCAATACTTTGTTATATATCATTTGTTGGCAATGACAGAGGTCAACCGTTTTCTGTAAGTCTTTACAAGGTTGTCACACACTATTGCTGGTATGTTGGCACATTCCTGCATGCAGATCTCCTCTAGAGCAGTGATGTTTTGGGGCTGTCGCTGGGCAATACGGACTTTCAACTCCCTCCAAAGGTTTTCTATGGGGTTGAGATCTGGAGACTGGCTAGGCCACTCCAGGACCTTGAAATGCTTCTTACGAAGCAACTCCTTCGTTGCCCGGGCGGTGTGTTTGGGATCATTGTCATGCTGAAAGACCCAGCCATGTTTCATCTTCAATGCCCTTGCTGATGAAAGGAGGTTTGCACTCAAAATCTCACGATACATTTCCCCATTCATTCTTTCATGTACACGGATCAGTCGTCCTGTTCCCTTTGCAGAGAAACAGCCCCAAAGCATGATGTTGCCATCACCATGCTTTACAGTAGGTATGGTGTTCTTTGGTTGCAACTCAGCATTCTCTCTCCTCCAATCACGACAAGTTGTGTTTCTACCAAACAGTTCTACTTTGGTTTCATCTGACCATATGACATTCTCCCAGTCCACTTCTGGATCATCCAAATGCTCTCTAGCATACTTCAGACGGGCCCGGACATGTACTGGCTTAAGCAGGGGGACACGTCTGTCACTGCAGGATGTGAGTCCCTGGCGGCGTAGTGTGTTACTGATGGTAGCCTTTGTTACGTTGGTCCCCGCTCTCTGCAGGTCATTCACTAGGTCCCCCCGTGTGGTTCTGGGATGTTTGCTCACCGTTCTTGTGATCATTTTGACCCTACGGGGTGAGATCTTGCGTGGAGCCCCAGATCGAGGGAGATTATCAGTGGTCTTGTATGTCTTCCATTTTCTAATTATTGCTCCCACAGTTGATTTCTTTACACCAAGCTGCTTGCCTATTGCAGATTCAGTCTTCCCAGCCTGGGACAATTTTGTTTCTGGTGTCCTTCGACAGATCTTTGGTCTTCACCATAGTGGAGATTGGAGTGTGACTGTTTGAGGTTGTGGACAGGTGTCTTTTATACTGATAACAAGTTCAAACAGGTGCCATTAATACAGGTAATGAGTGGAGGACAGAGGAGCCTCTTAAAGATGAAGATACAGGTCTGTGAGAGCCAGAAATCTTGCTTGTTTGTAGGTGACCAAATACTTATTTTCCACCATAATTTGCAAATAAATGATTTCCAAATCAGACAATGGGGGGTAGTTATCAAGCCATCAACCTCAAATACGCTGGAATTCCGCAGTGTATTTGTGGCGAGGCTGATTCACCTTAGTTATCAAAGGCTCGAGACCGGCAAAAGTAGAATTTTGTGACGTAAGCTTCGATCCGCCTGACTCAGTCCGACACAGATCGATTCTTACGTCACTCCAGATGTTCCGCACACAAGTGCGGCACATTCTCACTATTTTTGCTAGTTATCAAATGACTAGCAGGTACGCTCGGCACTTTTCCGGCCCAGCGTACCTGGTTTTCAGGAATCAATGGGAGTCTGACCATAGCGAAAGTACAAGTTCGCTGCTGACAGACATCCCATTGATTTCTATGGGAGCTGTCTGCACCTAACACCCTAACATGTACCCCGAGTCTAAACACCACTAATCTGTCCCCCCTACAACGCCGCAACTAAATAAAGTTATTACCCCCCTAAACCGCCGCTCCCGGAGCCCACCGCAAGCTACTCTATACATATTAACCCCTAAACCGCCGCTCCCTGAACCCGCCGCAACCTATATTAAATGTATTAACCCCTATCCTGCCCCCCCTACACCGTCGCCACCTATAATAAATTTATTAACCCCATCCTGCCCCCCCTACACCGCCGCCACTGTAATAAAATTATTAACCCCTAAACCTAAGTCTAACACTAACCCTAACACCCCCCTAACTTAAATATTAATTAAATAAATCTAAATAATATTTTTATTATTAACTAAATTAATCCTATTTAAAACTAAATACTTACCTTTAAAATAAACCCTAATATAGCTACAATATAAATAATAATTATATTCTAGCTATCTTAGGATTTATTTTTATTTTACAGGCAACTTTCAATTTATTTTAACTAGGTACAATAGCTATTAAATAGTTATTAACTATTTAATAGCTTACCTAGCTAAAATAAACTGAAATTTACCTGTAAAATAAATCCTAACCTAAGTTATAATTACACCTAACACTACACTATACTTTAATAAATTATTCCTATTTAAAACTAAATACTTACCTGTAAAATAAACCCTAATATAGCTACAATATAAATAATAATTATATTGTAGCTATCTTAGGATTTATATTTATTTTACAGGTAACTTTGTATTTATTTTAGCTAGTTAGAATAGTTATTAAATAGTTATTAACTATTTAATAACTACCTAGTTACAATTAAACCTAATACTACACTATCATTAAATTAATTAAATAAACTACCTACAAATAACTACAATTAAATACAATTACATAAACTAACTAAAGTACAAAAAATAAAAAAAGCTAAGTTACAAAAAATAAAAAAATAAGTTACAAACATTTTACAAATATTACAACAATTTTAAGCTACTTACACCTAATCTAAGCCCCCTAATAAAATAACAAACCCCCCCAAAATAAAAAAATGCCCTACCCTATTCTAAATTAAATAAAGTTCAAAGCTCTTTTACCTTACCAGCCCTTAAAAGGGCCTTTTGTGGGGGCATGCCCCAAAGTTCAGCTCTTTTGCCTGTAAAAGAAAAATAGAACCCCCCCCAACATTAAAACCCACCACCCACATACCCCTAATCTAACCCAAACCTCACTTAAAATAACCTAACACTAATCCCCTGAAGATCATCCTACCTTTAGTTGTCTTCACTCAGCCGAGCCACCGATGGAACTGAAGAGGACATCCGGACCGGCAGAAGTTATCCTCCAAGGGGCGCTGAAGAAATCTTCCATCCGATGAAGTGATCCTCCAAGCGGCACTGAAGAAATCTTCCATTCGGGTGAGGTCATCTTCCAAGAGGCGCTGAAGAAGTCTTCTATCCGGGCGAGGTCATCGTCGAAGCCGGGTCTTGAATCTTCATTAGCCAATCGGAATTGAAGGGACGCCATCTTGGATGACGTCCCTTAAAGGAGCCTTCATTCGTCGGTAGTTCGTCGGGAAAGGAGGATGTTCCGCGTCGGCGGGATGAAGATTCAAGACCCGGCATCGACGATGACCTCGCCCGGATAGAAGACTTCTTCAGCGCCTCTTGGAAGATGACCTCGCCCGGATGGAAGATTTCTTCAGCGCCGCTTGGAGGATCACTTCATCGGATGGAAGATTTCTTCAGCGCCCCATGGAGGATAACTTCTGCCAGTCCGGATGTCCTCTTCAGTTCCATCGGTGGCTCGGCTGAGTGAAGACAACTAAAGGTCCTTTTAAGGGCTGGTAGTATTAGGTTTAATTGTAACTTAGGTTAGGATTTATTTTACAGGTAATTTTGTATTTCTTTTAGCTAGGTAGTTATTAAATAGTTAATAACTATTTAATAACTATTCTAACTAGCTAAAATAAATACAAAGTTACCTGTAAAATAAATATAAATCCTAAGATAGCTACAATATCATTATTATTTATATTGTAGCTATATTAGGGTTTATTTTACAGGTAAGTATTTAGTTTTAAATAGGAATAATTTATTAAAGTATAGTGTAGTGTTAGGTGTAATTATAACTTAGGTTAGGATTTATTTTACAGGTAAATTTCAGTTTATTTTAGCTAGGTAAGCTATTAAATAGTTAATAACTATTTAATAGCTATTGTACCTAGTTAAAATAAATTGAAAGTTGCCTGTAAAATAAAAATAAATCCTAAGATAGCTAGAATATAATTATTATTTATATTGTAGCTATATTAGGGTTTATTTTAAAGGTATTTAGTTTTAAATAGGATTAATTTAGTTAATAATAAAAATATTATTTAGATTTATTTAATTAATATTTAAGTTAGGGGGGTGTTAGGGTTAGTGTTAGACTTAGGTTTAGGGGTTAATAATTTTATTACAGTGGCGGCGGTGTAGGGGGGGCAGGATAGGGGTTAATAAATTTATTATAGGTGGCGACGGTGTAGGGGGGGCAGGATAGGGGTTAATAAATGTAATATAGGTTGCGGCAGGTTCAGGGAGCGGCGGTTTAGGGGTTAAACTATTTATTTTTTTGCGGCGAGGTGCGGGATCAGCAGGATAGGGGTTAATAACTTTATTATAGAGGGCGACGGTATAGGGGGGGCAGGATAGGGGTTACTAGGTATAATGTAGGTGGCAGCGGTGTCCGGGAGCGGCGGTTTAGGGGTTAATACATTTATAAGAGTTGCGGCGGGGTCTAGGAGCGGCGGTTTAGGGGTTAATACATTTATAAGACTTGCGGCGGGGTCTAGGAGCGGCGGTTTAGGGGTTAGTAACTTTATTTAGTTGCGGGGGGCTCCGGGGGCGCCGGTATAGGGGTTAGAGCAGTGTAGTTTAGTGTGAGTGCTTAGTGACAGGCTAGCAAGAAAGCTGTCAAACAGCCGAAGAGCAGCGAGATCGGATGAGTGATAACTCTCACAGTCCGCTGCTCATCGCCCCACAGCTTTTTGACAGCTTTTTTTGATAACTTAGGCGTATTTTTTCAGGTCCGCGGCGGCGAAGGTAGGCGAGCTTAGGCGGGCGTATTGGGCCGGCGAAGGCAGGAAAGTTGACACGATGATAACTGCCCCCCTATGTGATTGTCTGGATTTGTTTCCACATTTTGTCTCTCATAGTTGAGGTATACCTATGATGAAAATTACAGGCCTCTCTCATCTTCTTAAGTGGGAGAACCTGCACAATTGGTGGCTGACTAAATACTTTTTTGCCCCACTGTATATATATATGTGCTTATGTATGTGTGCTTATATGTATATATATATATATTTTATAAATACATATTTACACATTTAAATACATAAATATACATGTAGATACACATACTGTATATAGACATATAAATATACTGTATATATATATATATATATATATATATATATATATATACACTCACATATACATATTTAGACATATATATATATATTTTTTTTTTTTTTTTATATATATATAATAGCCCTTTCCATTCATATACCTTGTCATATACCATATATATTTTAACTATTTTATCATTAGCTGGTGCAATGATAAATGCCGACATCGTATGCTGTCAGCATTTATCGATATGCAGGGGACATGATATGCTACATCTTATCATGTCCGCTCGCACATTTATAAATTGACCCCTATCAGCTTCTTATCAGATAATAATAACAAGTCTCACTGTTTTTTTTTTCTTTTGTTGAAAATGTCAAGACTCAGCAAACCAGTTTTAAAATACCTTATTTCAGATTAAACAACAAAAAAAAATGTGCATAAATGAAAAGAGAGAGGCGCTCAACCTGGGAGCGAACAATAGCATAATAGCTTGTTCTATGGCTAGTTACCACCCTAGAAGCAGCCTCTTTTTGCTTAATATGTGCCTTTCACAGAGAAAAACTTTCCTGTAGCATATCAGTCTGATCCTGACTGAACAGTACAGTCCAGCACCGAAATACCAGGCAATCCCTCTCTGAACGAGAGAAACAGCAAAACCCCAAACGTACGTTTCGGCCTATTGTGGGCCTCGTCTGGCCCACTGATGAGGCCCACAATAGGCCAAAACGTATGTCTGGGGTTTTGCTGTTTCTCTCGTTCAGAAAGGGATTGCTTGGTATTTCGGGGCTGGACTGTACAGTTAAGTCAGGATCAGACTGATATACTTCAGGAAAGTTCTTCTATGTGAAAGGCACATGTTGAGCAAAAAGAGGCTGCTTCTTGGGTGGTAACTAGCCATAGAACAAGCCATTATGCTATTGTTCGTTCTCAGGTTGAGCGTTTCTCTCTTTTTATTTATTTAAAAAAAAAAAAGTGTTCCTTTTCAGTGAAAGCATTTTGTGGAATGTTGCACAGTACTAGGTTAAATATTGGTTTTGATTTTTTACTAAAACAAAGCTAGAAGTTGGAATGTTATAGTACATATACCCTTCAATTTTGTTGCATAAAAAAAAGTTATATATACTGTACTATACAATAAACCAGACTTTATATCAATGTTTTGTATTTTGTTTATTATTTAGGGGCATATGGTTTTGGACAGCAGAATTAAGTGGTGTGCTGCAAATATTGAGGGCTAGTTAAATGGCATGATGCCTTCCCACTCATATGCTCTCTAAATGTGAGTCAATTATTATTAATCTGGTTATCTTTTGGGGGGTACATAACCTGCATGAGTCCCTGTGCCTGACCCCCATTTATCATAAATATGGGACATATATAAGATAACATTTTTTGTGATGGGGGTTGGTACAGGAGAGGGGCAGCAGATTTTTCAGTTCCTTGGGTAGCAGAAAAGTTAGTTTGGAAACTGGTAGTAACATAAATTCTTCATAGACTTTAATGGAAATAAGTATTGTTAAAGGGACAGTATACACTCATGTTTATATAACTGCATGTAAGAGACACTACTATAAAGAATAAGATGCACAGATACTGATATAAAATTCCAGTATAAAATTGTTTAAAAACTTACTTAGAAGCTCTCAGTTTAGCTCAGTTGAAAAGGTAGCTGGAAAGCCCACTGCAAGTGGGAAATAAGACACTCCCCCCTCCCCCTTCTTTTGCATATGAAAAGCTCCTTTACACAAACAGAAGCAAGCTGGAGAAGGTAGCTGACGGTATTCTCATAAAAGTTTGGGGCTTGGTTAGGAGTCTGAAAATCAGAGCAATGTTCTTTAAAAATAAGCAAAACTAAACATTTAAAAAAAAAAAAAAAAAACTTGATGGGCTATATAAATAGATCATCTACAAAATATTTATGCAAAGAAAAAATGAGTGTATAATGTCCCTTTAACAACAGTTTCCAAACTTTAAAACCTCAATGGAAACTAGACCTATGTTTGTAAATTGGAACTAGTGGAAGGACACGCACTAAGCATTGGTGGAATATGTTGTACTTCCTTCGCCTTTGGGTGGAGACTCCTGCACCAGATAGTTAATAAGGTTTACCGTCAGTTGCCTCACAAGTTGTGAATCAAAAGATTCCTAGAAATATGCAGCTGCACATATTTAGTTTGCATACATTTTATACTGTCAGCAAATTATTGTCCTCAGGGATAATATAGATGTTTTTTGAAGATGTGAACTATTTTGTCACATTTAGGTAAACTGTTGTTCTAATTACATTAGACAATATCAACAATAACTCTCCCATATTGACTTCTTTATTTTAAATGATTTCATTTTGTAAAAAAAACACCTTTATCTCTTTAAAGGGACATCAAATCCCAAATTTAAGCATATGAGCCAGCCCATTTTTGGTTCAGCACCTGGGGGTAGCACTTTCTGATTAGTGTCTAAATATAGCCACCAATCAGCAAGCGCTACCTAGGTACTGAACCAAAAAAGGGCTGGCTCCTATGCTTAAATTTGGGATTTTTGCTTTTTCAAATAAAGATAACAAGAAAAACAAAGAAAAATTGATAATAGGAGTACATTAGAAAGTTGTTTAAAATTGCATGCTCTCTCCTGGGTTTTCCGGTGGAGGAGGAGCTACACAGCTGTGGCTAGGCTCGTCTCTCCAGTCTCCTGGACATTGGCGGTAGTTTTTTCGCGCCAGCCCTTGGTTTGGGGCTTCCCCCTGGACAAGCTGCAAGAACTACTCCGGACCCATCAACAGTGGCACTCCATCCCACTGTTGGACTTTTGTCGTTGGCTACCTGGACTTCAGAGTACTCCCTAACTCACTAAGACCAACTTAAGTCAAAAGGCTTTCTTTTTTTTCCTCCCCATCACATCTAGCGCCACGGACCCGGCTTCCTCCTGCTATTAACAAGCCTAAAACTGCCCCCTGCTGCTCTTTTCCTACCTCACAACGGAACTGAGACACTTTCTCTAGATATCGATCCTCCCCCCTCTCTGCATCTATCACATCTGACAGCCAAGCGTCAAAGTGGGCTCTCCAACTTACCTACCAGCAGCTGCTCTGTTTCTCGGCCCTGTCAGCTGGGGCTCACCCCTCTCCCTCCCCCACCGGTGCTGCGTGGGGGGGAGTTGGACCCGGCTTGAGAGCGTGGACCGGAGACACAGCTTGTTCCCCTGCTGATCGGCCGCCTGGTGCGGCGCCGCCCACTCCCCCCCCACCGGTGCTGCGTGGGGGGAGTTGAGTGCGGTCTCCATCGGGAGAGCCAGCTCAGGAGCGCCGGATACATCATCTGGGCCAAAACGGCCGGAAAGCGATCTGACAACCGCCAAAGGCCGTACACCATAGGAGGGGGTGAGTTCTCTAGCTAAGCTAGAAGTCTTACTGCCATAGGAATAGTTGTAGAGGGCAGCAGGGGGCCATAGAATTGCTGGGGATCTGTATGTGTTGTACCTGAACTTGCTCTTTGCTGAGGTTGACAGCACTGTGAGCCACAGGGTTATGTGCAGAGAGCTGAACTCTTGGATCTCACCGGACATCAGGCTGATTTATTGCACTCTCTGAAGACTTAGCAAAAGCATAGTTTGGAGCCAAATTTTTAGCTTGCATTGCCTTGCTAGACTGCCCTTGAAAGATTAATGTGCTCAGGGGCACAGAGAGACGGTTTCCTGGGACTGCTGTTCTCTGATCCTCTATAGAGGGAAACTGTGGAGGATTTGTGTAATATCCATGTTATAAACTGTGTTATTAAACTCTATACCTCTCACTGAAACCTGAAGGACCTGCTCCTGTATGGGGAAACAGGAAAAGGCACTATAGAGCACTGGCTGATCTGTGCTTCTCAAATTATAGGCTGGACTCTCAAGAGTTAATTACTGAAGCAGTTCTCTGTATATATAAGTGTTATTTTCTTCAATTTCTGTGGGTTACTCAAGCAATATTGGTACTCATCAAAGTATATCTAAGCATATAAGGTCTGTGCTAGCCAAGGTGCTGGCAGTTTCTCTGTTTTTTTGTTTTTTCTGTATCTTGCAATAAGCCACGCTTAAATTTGTATGTAAATATATACTGCATAGGCTTTGATCTTAAACTTGACATAAGGTCAAAAGCTGAGATATCATTCATAAATAAGAGTAAATAAAACTGTCATATCAAGAGGGAAGGAAGGGAAGGAGAAGAAAAACACATACTACAGAAAAATTTACTGTTGCAAATACATATCTTTCCTGTGCTAAAAAGCATTAAAGACCCTTAAAGCCAAATTGTTAAAATTAGTCTCACCGTAGCATAGCTTAATTTATGCTTTGTAAGTCAAAAGGGTCTCTACCTAAAATACTCTTCTATGTGGGCAGGTTTAACATTGTTATAAAACTTTTATTGTTATTTTTAGAATGAGATAGAGGGGGGAACCCCAATAGGGATATGCGTCTGACTTTCTGGTAAATTAAACTAGAATTCAGAACTTATATTTCTGAATATCTTATGTAATAAACACTGCTAGAGCCCCCATTAAAGCCAAATTGTTAAAATTAGTCTCACCGTAGCATAGCTTAATTTATGCTTTGTAAGTCAAAAGGGTCTCTACCTAAAATACTCTTCTATGTGGGCAGGTTTAACATTGTTATAAAACTTTTATTGTTATTTTTAGAATGAGATAGAGGGGGGAACCCCAATAGGGATATGCGTCTGACTTTCTGGTAAATTAAACTAGAATTCAGAACTTATATTTCTGAATATCTTATGTAATAAACACTGCTAGAGCCCCCATTAGTCCTTGCTTCTATACTTCCTAAATCAAGACCTGACTGCTCATTTACTTCCACCTAAGCTTCAGGCCTGTTAGGCCGACTTCTGTACAAGAGTTAATCTACTGCTGCCAAGAGCTCTCTTAGAACTACTATCACTGCTACTCAGCACAAACTGGGTACACAGAGCAAAGGCTGACTCAACCACTATATAAGCTATTGTTTACCAATGTAACTCATCTTTCACTGGGGGGCCCATCTTAGAAAGGTTATACGCTCTGAATCTTCAATTCAGCACACTGATTCAAGGATAAATCCTTGAGGTCAGCGGACTAGGAAGGCCAAATCCTTCGGTACTTATATAGTAAAAGAAGACAAACTTATAAGATGTAAACATTATTTATCTTCTATGCATTAATCAACAGTAAAAATCCTGTAAGGCAATCTGAAAGGCCTAGAACTAAGTACAGTTCAAACTAGCCTACCCCAGGTCCTCCCTGACAATTATCAGGTAAACTATAGAGCATATGTACTCTTAGTTATAAGTATTATTCCTAGCGACATTGTCTCTCTTGCAACAGGGAGAAAACAAGGACATAACCTGAGGCAGAATTTCTTTCTCTATAACCTAATTCGCAGGAGGCACTTGCCTGCCTAAATTCTATCACAGGTCCTTGTGGGTCCCATTTGTGTCTATCTTAATATTCAAGTTAAGGGCAGTTCTCAGAGTATAATATTATTGTCATAACTTATTAATTGGCTCTAGGTTCAAGGTAAATCTACCTGTTAACTATATATCTTCTCTTCTCTTCTAAAGCAGGAGGGGAAAAGGGAAAGGGAAGAGAAAGGGCTGAGAGGAAAAATCCTTCTTGGACCTCAATACTAAAGTAAACATTAACCCTCCTTAGAAGGTTTAGATAACATTGACTCTCTATACCAAATCTACTTTTCTAAATTTTTCAAAGATTTATCTGGGCACAGGGATAGGCCAGTCTAAACTCCCTGTATACAAATAAATATTTGTTAAAACATAACTCTTCATGAATATCCACTGGTAATATAATTCAATAAAGTGTACATAAAGGGAATTAAAGACGCAAAACTAATTGGAAGATTCTGTTACTCAGTAGCGAGGATCTAAAAATGTACCCTTTCTCCTAGGTGTAAACAAGTGGGATAAAACTCACACATTTTCAATAAAGATTCACTTCTCCCTACCTGTATGGCTGGATCTCTCACATAAATAATTAAGCACCCCCATATAGGCACTTCCTATTTTTCTCCCCACCCTCACGTCACTTTCACCACCTCACTATATCCTCACCTCCTAGCTGGAGGATTAATTACCTCCTCAAAACTTCACATTCACCCTCTACTTTGTTGTATTTTTTCTTCTTATTCATCTTTTTTTTTTCTTTCTTTTTTTTTTTTTTTTTTTTTTTCACGGCAATAACTCTCACTATTGTTTTTTTTTCCAACCCATGGATAAATTTTTACACACTACACATAAGACCCCTTCTCCAGCCATGGCAGCTAGACAAAAGGATAGGAAACCTAGGAACACACAAGAAACTGTCACTGATATACAATCAAGTACAGCTAATGTATCAGAATTGCAAGAAGTAACAAGCATTCAAAATCTTGTTACCAGTATCTCAAATGCTTTGGCCCCTAAATTTGATGCTCTCAAAACTGAACTTAGACAAGATATTTTCCTGTTAACACAGGAAGTTCGGCAATTTTCTTCTAGATTGCAGGAAGCGGAACAAAGGGTATCTGATCTGGAGGACCTAACAACTCTGCATGGTTCCAATCTTGAAAATGCAAATACTAATATACAAAAAATTCAAAACAAACTAGAGGATCTAGAGAATAGATCCAGAAGGAACAATGTGAGAGTTGTGGGTCTTCCAGAGGAACAACAAAATGAGAACCTTATTCCCTTTATTTCAGAATTATTACCCAAACTGTTGAAAATACCATCCACACATCAACCTATTTTGGTTGAGAGAGCGCATAGACTTGGCCCCCTTCGCATAGATAATAAAAGCAGAAATAAACCTAGACCGGTTATAGCAAAATTATTGAACTACCAGGACAAAGTAACTTTATTTCAGTATTATCGTAGACAGCAACCGATTACTTTTGAAGGGGCAAAAATCTTATTGTTTCAAGATTTTTCTGTGGACACAGCAACTAAAAGACGGGAGCTTGCTCCTATCTGCTCCAAATTTATAGAAAAAGGCTATCGGGCGATGATAATATACCCCCACAAACTTAAGGTCATAGCACTTGAGAAAACGCACTGGTTTGAAGAAGCCAGTCAGGCTGAAAAGTTCTATAAAACACTTGAACCTTTAACTTAATAAATAGAGGACAGGAGTACAATAAACACTGGAAGTTAATAAAAAAAATGGCTGAAACTCAGGTTCCTATTAGGGTAGACCCGTGCTGTCCAACAGACATGGGTCCTGGGACTCTCTTCCCCCACGTGCGGGGTAAATTAAATTCATTTTTTTTTTCTTTTTTTTTTTTTTTGCTTTGTTTTGTTTTTTGTTTCTGTTTCTGTTTTTGTTGTTGTTTTTGTTCTTTTCTTTTTCTCCTTCTTCTCTCTCCCTCCCTTGGTCTCTTCTCCCCTTCTCCTTCTTTCTTCCTCTCCTCCTCTTTTTGTATTAAATGGATCCAATAGAAAAATGTAAAATAGTGTCTTGGAACGTAGGAGGGATTTCTACACCCATTAAACGAAAGGCAATCCTTACACAATTACGTAAATCCCAAACTGATATTGGTTTCATACAAGAAACCCATTTATCTGCTGAAGAATCTTTAAAATTAAAAACTTCCTGGGTTAAAGAAATATACTCTACTGCTGGTATTAAGAGAAAGAGGGGGGTAGCAATACTAATAGGTAAAAGGATTGGGGCAGAAGTTGTCAGCTCTGTTGCCGATCCGGGGGGGAGATATGTCCTAATAAAAATAAAAATTGCACAGAGGCTGTATACGCTTTGCAATGTCTACGGCCCAAATGTGTTCGATGCAGAATTCTGGAATACTCTCCAGTCGAAGCTCCTATCTTATGCAGAAGGCCTTTTGATTGTAGGGGGCGATTTCAACATGGCACCACAATGCCCAGTAGATAGGCTCAGACAAAATACTAAACACTTGAAACAAAAGAGAGATAACTTAGAATCTAAAATGTATAGAAAAATCAAGACCAACTTAGCTCTATGTGACATTTGGAGGATTCAGAACCCATCTGCTCAGATGTTTACATGCCTCTCGAAGGCTCACAAGACCATGTCTAGAATCGATGTATTCTTGATGGATGAGCGCCTTATATCAACAAGGGTCAAGGCTGAGATAATGCCTATACTCTTATCGGATCATGCACCTATCTCTCTCGTGCTACAATTAGCTCATACACTCCCTAACACACCTCGTTTCTTCTTTCCTTATTATCTTGCATCTGATTCAAAATTTAAAAGTCGGCTTTTAAATACATATAAAGAATATGTACAGTTCAATAGAGAGCATTTGGAAAACCCTGAACTATTCTGGGAGACTGCGAAGGCAGTAATGAGGGGTGAAATCATTGCATACAATGCTGCTCTACTTAAGAAAACTAGATTAAAAGAAAAAGAAGCATGTAAGTTTTTGCTTAACTCTTATAATCAATACTTGCTTAATAAAACCTCCCTTAACTGGGCAAAATATATGAGAGCTAAAAGCGAGAGGGACTCCTTCATCTTATCCCAAGAAACTCAAAAAGAACTGAAAATCCAGGCCAGAATGTATAGATATGGCAACAAATCTGGTAAAATGCTGGCTAAACTAATCAAAAATGAAAAAAAGCAACCAAATATAGACAAACTCCAGCATAAAGGGGAGTACCTTACTAAACCTGACGATATTCTTGGTGTATTTCATCAATATTATAAGGAGCTCTACATGCTCAATAGTAATGACACAAAGAAATCTGCTCATTTCTGGAGTGGAATTAAATATCCTACATTAAATCTAGAAGACACTAATAGTCTTAACGCCCCCATCACGGCAGAAGAGATTGGGAAAACAATATCTAACCTATCTTTCAATAAAGCAGCCGGTCCCGATGGTCTCCCTAGTGAGTTCTATAAAATTATGTCTACTGAAGTTACTTCGCATCTTTGTATTCTTTTTAATAGTTTTTACATTGACGGCAAACCCATCCCCCCCTCCTTTTCTCACTCCTATACAACATTGATACTTAAAGGAGATAAAGATCCTTCTTATAAGGAGTCATATAGACCAATTGCTTTACTTAACGGCGATTATAAAATCTTAGCCGCAATTTTGGCATCCAGACTACAAGGGGCTCTCACAAAAATCATTCATACAGATCAATCAGGGTTCCTAAATAATAGGAACTCTGCTGCAAAAATTAGGGAGGTCTTGGTTGTGACAGAGTATTACGAGACGGTATCTGAGGGGGACAGCGGGGGAGAGGGTACATATGATCTTGCCATTATATCCATTGATGCTGAAAAGGCATTTGATTCTATCACTCATGAGCATATCTATTCTTCTTTAAATCATTTCGGCATCAGGGGTAATTTTTCTGATTTTGTTGCGAATCTTTATACCCAACCTTCCACAAAACTGATAGTAAATAGGAATATCTCATCTCCTATTTTCTTAGGTAGAGGAACGCGTCAGGGCTGCCCTCTCTCCCCGCTCCTCTTCGATATTGCCATTGAGCCGTTAGCAATTAAAATAAGACAATCCTTGGATGGTATTAAAATTCACAACCATGAAATAAGAACTGGGCTCTATGCAGATGATTTGCTTGTCTATATGACAAATACCAAATTAAACATGCCTAAGCTTCTTCATATAATGGATCACTTTGGTTCCTTTTCAGGTTACAAAGTAAATATGACGAAATCTGAAATATTCTGGCTTAGGAAAAATACAAATTCAGTAACAAATATCCCCTTCAGACAGGTTACGGAATCTTTTAAATACCTAGGGATTCATATCCCGGTTAAAAGTACCGATCTCTACAATCTTAACATTCTTCCAGTTTTCAAAACGATTAAAGAAAAACTTAAAGATTGGCAAAATCTGCCCTTATCACTTTCTGGCCGGATTGCTCTATTTAAAATGGCCCTCCTACCGAAACTACTTTATATTCTTCAAAATACACCATTATTACTACTTGGAAAAGACTTCCGCTCATTCAATAGTGCACTTAAAAAATTTCTCTGGCAAGGGAAAAGATCAAAAATTTCTTTCGGAAAACTTTCAGTACCAAAAGAATATGGAGGACTGGCCTTACCTGATATAAGGCTTTACAACCTCTGTTTTCTTGCACGTATAGTCACAGACTGGATTGCATGTAATAACTATGTTTTAAATAACGAATTGGAATCCAGTGTCTCTTATCCTTACTGGCCTTCCGCATTGACCCATCTAGACATTAAAGAAATCCCGACAGAAATTAAAAAGCTTAAAGCATTTTACAACCCGCTTAAAGCCTGGCAAAAAATAACCAAGCTCCTCCTAATTAATAGTAAAGCTTCTATCTACCTCTCGATACTAGGAAATCCTAAATTCCAAGCAGGAATTCATTCTGCGGTCTTCAGAAGATGGGACTCTGCTGGTCTAAAGAATGTTTATCAAATAATAGACAAAGAGAGACAATGCATTAAATCATTTCAGGAAATAAACACAGAGTTTAATTTGTCAAACCGAGACTTCTTTGCCTATTTGCAACTCCGACACTATGCGTTGGAATTAGTCAAAGAAAAAGGCTGGAACTGGAGCATGGGCAAACTTGATGACTGGTTGGTGCTAACTAGAAATGCTCATATGTCCATTGCACCATGTTATTATTTCCTGGGTTCAAATAAGGGTCTCCCCGTTTTAACACATCTGGCACTATTCTGGAATACATTAATGGTTCAGTGTAACATAGATCAAAAAACTCTGCAACTCTCAATAAAAAAGGTGGCTCAGAACACACTCTCAGCTACATGGCGAGAGGCCCATGCTAAATTCCTCCATAGGGCATATTTTACCCCCGAGAGAGGCTGTAGATCTGGCAACTTAGGATTTAATAAATGCCCCAAATGCTCATACTTCGCAGCGGATTTCCCACATATGATATGGTATTGCCCAAAAATTAAAATTTTTTGGCTTAAAGTGGAATACTGGCTAAAAAATGTATTAAAAATAGCTCCTCTTTCCCTAACTTTCTACCAGTCAGTACTCTGTTTAAAGAAAGAACCTGGCAAACAGAATAATGAAAAAATTGTAACCTCCACTATCCTTGCTACCAGATATTTAATCTGCAAAAAATGGAAGAGTTGCTCAATTCCTAGTATCTCTGAAGTGAAAAATTGCATGAAAAAACAATGTATGTTAGAACAAAGAGATATAAACCTAGAAAATGATCAGGACATCAATAGGTTTTTCAATAACTGGGCAAATTTTTTAAAAATATTCTCCCCTACTGAAATAAATCATATAATTTTCCCTTTCAAAAACACAGAAATAGGGATATTAGGGAACTGATAGTTATTGGGAGTTGGGCGAGTGAGGGAGACGGGAGGGAAGGATCCCTTACTGTTTCTTTCTCCCTTTTTTTTTTTTTTTTTTTTTTTTTTTCTGTCTTCTCTTCTCCTCGCACGTGGGGGAGAAGGCAAAGGGTAGGGGTTAAAAAAAAAAAAAAAAAGAAAAATCCCAAGACATTCTCAGAGATAAATGTATAAGATGTTAAGTTGTAACATTATTATGAACTGTATGAAATATAATCTTAAAGTTATATGTTAAGAGGAATTAACATAACAATGTTTAAGTTAAACAAGGTAATAAGATTGTATAACGCTGTAATAGCATGCTAGTTTCTAATTGTTTATCTTTCTTATTGTATGCTTTTTTATACACACGATAACAGATATCTTGCTCTTGTTTTTTGAATAATGTTTTGGTCCATAAATAAAAGATTTAAAAAAAAAAAAAAATTGCATGCTCTATCTGAATCATGAAAGTTTAATTTTGACTAGACTATTCCTTTAAATGTACACCTGACTGCCTCTGCCAGAAAGCTTAAAATGGGCCGTGGTTGGATGGTTTACTGATCACAAAATCAAGGTCCTGCCATGACCATCCCAGTCCCCTGACTGGAGAGGAGAGTCCACCAGTGTCAACCTCAAATGTATGTGTCATCTATTCTATAACCTCATAAAGCATTATAGCATTGACAAAGGGAGGTAGCACAAAGTATTAACTAAAAAGGTGCGAATAATGATGCCACACATATATTTAACAAATATTTTTTGTTATATATATCAGACTGATATACTTCAGGAAAGTTCTTCTATTTGAAAGGCACATGTTGAGCAAAAAGAGGCTGCTTCTTGGGTGGTAACTAGCCATAGAACAAGCTATTATGCTATTGTTCGTTCTCTGGTTGAGCGTTTCTCTCTTTTTATTTATGCAAATTGTGACACTTGGGGAAGTCTCCCTAAGGGGCCTAGTTATCAAGCCGTCAACCTCAAATACGCTGGAATTCCGCAGCGTATTTGTGGCGATGCTGATTCGCCTTAGTTATCAAAGGCTTCAGACCGGCAAAAGTAGAATTTTGTGACGTAAGCTTCGATCCGCCGGACCCCGTCCGATACAGATCGATTCTTACGTCACTCCAGATGTTCCGCACACAAGTGCGGCACAATCTCACTACTTTTGCTAGTTATCAAAAAACTAGCAGGTACGCTCGGCACTTTTACGGCACAGCGTACCTGGTTTTCAATCCGCCAGTCTGGAGGCGGCGGATCCCATAGGAATCAATGGGAGTCTGACCATAGCGAAAGTACAAGTTCGCTGCTGCCAGATATCCCATTGATTCCTATGGGAGCTGTCTACACCTAACACCCTAACATGTACCCCGAGTCTAAACACCCCTAATCTGCCCCCCCCTACACCGCCGCAACTAAATAAAGTTATTACCCCCTAAACCGCCGCTCCCGGAGCCCACCGCAACTATAATAAATGTCTTAACCCCTAAACCGCTGCTCCCGGAGCCCACCGCCACCTACATTATACCTATTAACCCCTATCCTGCCCCCCCTATACCGCCGCCCTCTGTAATAAAGTTATTAACCCCTATCCTGCTGATCCCGCACCTCGCCGCAAATAAATAAATAGTTTAACCCCTAAACCGCCGCTCCCTGAACCCGACACAACCTATCTTAAATTTATTAACCCCTATCCTGCCTCCCCTACACTGTCGCCACCTATAATAAATTTATTAACCCCTATCCTGCCCCCCACTACACCGCCGCCACTGTAATAAAATTATTAACCCCTAAACCTAAGTCTAACACTAACCCTAACACCCCCCTAACTTAAATATTAATTAAATACATCTAAATCATATTTATATTATTAACTAAGTTAATCCTATTTAAAACTAAATACTTACCTATAAAATAAACCCTAATATAGCTACAATATAAATAATAATTATATTGTAGCTATCTTAGGATTTATTTTTATTTTACAGGTACCTTTCAATTTATTTTAACTAGGTACAATAGCTATTAAATAGTTATTAACTATTTAATAGCTTACCTAGCTAAAATAAAGAGAAATTAACCTGTAAAATAAAAACTAACCTAAGTTACAATTACACCTAACACTACACTATACTTTAATAAATTATTCCTATTTAAAACTAAATACTTACCTGTAAAATAAACCCTAATATAGCTACAATATAATTAATAATTACATTGTAGCTATCTTAGGATTTATATTTATTTTACAGGTAACTTTGTATTTATTTTAACTAGTTAGAATAGTTATTAAATAGTTATTAACTATTTAATAACTACCTAGCTAAAAGAAATACAAAATTACCTGTAAAATAAATCCTAACCTAAGTTACAATTAAACCTAACACTACACTATCATTAAATTAATTAAACTACCTACAAATAACTACAATTAAATACAATTACATAAACTAACTAAAGTACAAAAAATAAAAAAAGCTAAGTTACAAAAAATAAAAAATAAAAGTTACAAACATTTAAAAACATATTACAACAATTTTAAGCTACTTACACCTAATCTAAGCCCCCTAATAAAATAACAAACCCCCCCAAAATAAAAAAAATGCCCTACCCTATTCTACATTAAAAAGTAAACAGCTCTTTTGCCTTACCAGCCCTTAAAAGGGCCTTTTGTGGGGGCATGCCCCAAAGTTCAGCTCTTTTGCCTGTAAATACGCTGGAATTCCGCAGCGTATTTGTGGCGATGCTGATTCGCCTTAGTTATCAAAGGCTTCAGACCGGCAAAAGTAGAATTTTGTGACGTAAGCTTCGATCCGCCGGACCCCGTCCGATACAGATCGATTCTTACGTCACTCCAGATGTTCCGCACACAAGTGCGGCACAATCTCACTACTTTTGCTAGTTATCAAAAAACTAGCAGGTACGCTCGGCACTTTTACGGCACAGCGTACCTGGTTTTCAATCCGCCAGTCTGGAGGCGGCGGATCCCATAGGAATCAATGGGAGTCTGACCATAGCGAAAGTACAAGTTCGCTGCTGCCAGATATCCCATTGATTCCTATGGGAGCTGTCTACACCTAACACCCTAACATGTACCCCGAGTCTAAACACCCCTAATCTGCCCCCCCTACACCGCCGCAACTAAATAAAGTTATTACCCCCTAAACCGCCGCTCCCGGAGCCCACCGCAACTATAATAAATGTCTTAACCCCTAAACCGCTGCTCCCAATCCGATTGGCTGATCCAATCAGCCAATCAGATTGAGCTCGCATTCTATTGGCTGATCGGAACAGCCAATAGAATGCGAGCTCAATCCGATTGGCTGATTGGATCAGCCAATCGGATTTAACTTGAATCTGATTGGCTGATTCCATCAGCCAATCAGATTTTTCCGACCTTAATTCCGATTGGCTGATAGAATCCTATCAGCCAATCGGAATTGAAGGGACGCCATCTTGGATGACGTCCCTTAAAGGAGCCTTCATTCGTCGGTAGTTCGTCGGGAAAGGAGGATGTTCCGCGTCGGCGGGATGAAGATTTAAGACCCGGCTTCGACGATGACCTCGCCCGGATAGAAGACTTCTTCAGCGCCTCTTGGAAGATGACCTCGCCCGGATGGAAGATTTCTTCAGCGCCGCTTGGAGGATCACTTCATCGGATGGAAGATTTCTTCAGCGCCCCTTGGAGGATAACTTCTGCCGGTCCGGATGTCCTCTTCAGTTCCATCGGTGGCTCGGCTGAGTGAAGACAACTAAAGGTAGGAGGATCTTCAGGGGATTAGTGTTAGGTTATTTTAAGGGGGGTTTGGGTTAGATTAGGGGTATGTGGGTGGTGGGTTTTACTGTTGGGGGGGTTGTATTTTTCTTTTACAGGCAAAAGAGCTGAACTTTGGGGCATGCCCCCACAAAAGGCCCTTTTAAGGGCTGGTAAGGCAAAAGAGCTGTTTACTTTTTAATGTAGAATAGGGTAGGGCATTTTTTTATTTGGGGGGGTTTGTTATTTTATTAGGGGGCTTAGATTAGGTGTAAGTAGCTTAACATTGTTGTAATATGTTTTTAAATGTTTGTAACTTTTATTTTTTATTTTTTGTAACTTAGCTTTTTTAATTTTTTGTACTTTAGTTAGTTTATGTAATTGTATTTAATTGTAGTTATTTGTAGGTAGTTTAATTAATTAATTTAATGATAGTGTAGTGTTAGGTTTAATTGTAACTTAGGTTAGGATTTATTTTACAGGTAATTTTGTATTTCTTTTAGCTAGGTAGTTATTAAATAGTTAATAACTATTTAATAACTATTCTAACTAGCTAAAATAAATACAAAGTTACCTGTAAAATAAATATAAATCCTAAGATAGCTACAATGTAATTATTAATTATATTGTAGCTATATTAGGGTTTATTTTACAGGTAAGTATTTAGTTTTAAATAGGAATAATTTATTAAAGTATAGTGTAGTGTTAGGTGTAATTGTAACTTAGGTTAGTTTTTATTTTACAGGTTAATTTCTCTTTATTTTATAACTATTTATATAATAACTATTTAATAGCTATTGTACCTAGTTAAAATATATTGAAAGGTACCTGTAAAATAAAAATAAATCCTAAGATAGCTACAATATAATTATTATTTATATTGTAGCTATATTAGGGTTTATTTTATAGGTAAGTATTTAGTTTTAAATAGGATTAACTTAGTTAATAATATAAATATGATTTAGATGTATTTAATTAATATTTAAGTTAGGGGGGTGTTAGGGTTATTGTTAGACTTAGGTTTAGGGGTTAATAATTTTATTACAGTGGCGGCGGTGTAGTGGGGGGCAGGATAGGGGTTAATAAATTTATTATAGGTGCCGACGGTGTAGGGGGGGCAGGATAGGGGTTAATAAATTTAAGATAGGTTGCGGCGGGTTCAGGGAGCGACGGTTTAGGGGTTAAACAATTTTTTTATTTGCGGCGAGGTGCGGGATCAGCAGGATAGGGGTTAATAACTTTATTACAGAGGGCGGCAGTATAGGGGGGGCAGGATAGGGGTTAATAGGTATAATGTAGGTGGCAGCGGTGTCCGGGAGCGGCAGTTTAGGGGTTAATACATTTATAAGACTTGCGGCGGGGTCTAGGAGCGGCGGTTTAGGGGTTAATACATTTTTAATAGTTGCGGCGGGGTCTAGGAGTGGCAGTTTAGGGGTTAGTAACTTTATTTAGTTGCGGGGGGCTCCGGGGGCGCCGGTATAGGGGGTAGAACAGTGCAGTTTAGTGTGGGTGCTTAGTGACAGGCTAGCAAGAAAGCTGTCAAACAGCCAAAGAGCAGCGAGATCGGATGAGTGATAACTCTCACAGTCCGCTGCTCATCGCCCCGCGGCTTTTTGACAGCTTTTTTTGATAACTTAGGCGTATTTTTTCAGGTCCGCGGCGGCGATGTGAGGCGAGCTTAGGCGGGCGTATTGGGCCGGCGAAGTCAGAAAAGTTGACGGCTTGATAACTACCCCCTTAATTGTGATGCGGGAATCCAGACTTGGACCCGTTGCTCAGTGTGCCTAGAGGGATATGGCTGCACCTCACTGACGAGGCCCACAATAGGCCGAAACGTACGTCTGGGGTTTTGCTGTTTCTCTTGTTCAGAGAGGGATTGCCTGGTATTTCGGGGCTGGATTGTACAGTTAAGTCAGGATCAGACTGATATACTTCAGGAAAGTTCTTCTATGTGAAAGGCACATGTTGAGCAAAAAGAGGCTGCTTCTTGGGTGGTAACTAGCCATAGAACAAGCCATTATGCTATTGTTCGTTATCAGGTTGAGCGTTTCTCTCTTTTTATTTATTTAAAAAAAAATGTGTTCCTTTTCAGTGAAAGCATTTTGTGGAATGTGGCACAGTACTAGGTTAAATATTGGTTTTGATTTTTTACTAAAACAAAGCTAGAAGTTGGAATGTTATAGTACATATACCCTTCAATTTTGTTGCATAAAAAAAAAAGTTTTCTATACTGTACTATACAATAAACCAGACTTTATATCAATGTTTTGTATTTTGTTTATTATTTAGGGGCATATGGTTTAGGACAGCAGAATTAAGTAGTGTGCTGCAAATATTGAGGGCTAGTTAAATGGCATGATGCCTTCCCACTCATATGCTCTCTAAATGTGAGTGGAGCGGGATGCAATCTGCGTTGAGTGCTGAGCGATAATGAGTGGAGCGGCCTGGTGCGGCTTTGAGCGGGGGAGCAGAGGGGTGAACAGCTCTGTGAGCAAGGAGCAAAGATTCTCACCGCTCCACTCCACTCATATGCTCTGCTCTGGATCGTTGTGGATGACATCTGATGAAGAAAAGAAGAGGACCTTTAGTTTTTTTTTCACACTGTGGATTTTGTACGGTGAGTAATAACTATTTTTTAATATATGCTAATAATAGTATGCTAAATAATATATGCTAAAATGCAAGTCTGTCAAAAGAACTGAAATAAGGGGGCATTCTGCAGAGGCTTAGATAAAAGGTAATCACAGAGGTAAAAAGTATATTAATATAACTGTGTTGGTTATGCAAAACTGGGGAATGGGTAATAAAGGGATTATCTATTTTTCTGAACAATAACATTTCTGGAGAAGACTGTCCCTTTAAATGTATTTTTGACATATGATATTTTCAACTTACGATGGGTTTATTGGGACGTAACCCCATTGTCAGTTGAGGAGCATCTGTATAGGGACAGTAAACAACTTTTAATTATAAGGCATTTTTGCTGACTTGCTGTAGAATAACATATCAGTCAAATCTAAACATTTAAAAAAATATCTTGTTTGCTGCATTTTTTTTCAATCACCAAACTCCATCCTCCACTTGCCTTGTTTGTGGAGCCAATCCAGGCTTCAGTCTGCTTCTGACAATCTTTTAAAGTTTTTAAATAAATGTGATTTTATTTCTTCTACCTTGCCTACTATTACATTGAATTTATCTATATACCTGACTGGGACTGTCCGTATATGAACCGCTCCATTACCAGACTAAGAAAGTCTGTGTTCCACAATAGCAACTCTTATAGGGTGCATCAGTAGCTGCCTGCCTGATTTTCTTTGTTGATGGTTCATCTTTGGAAAGCTGTCCTGCCTTGAGAGTCAGCCGAACGGCTCTGAAGCTTCGGCTTGCCTGATATTGCACTGGTTGTGCAATCTCTTTTGTGAGTAGAATTCCATTGCTCCTATTTTCTGTGTCTCACAGTACCGGTTTGTTCTGCACCAAGGGCGTATTTTCCTTTGCTTGTTTTTTAGGTATCGCCATATCGGAAGCTTCGTGGATCCACATTGTATCCATATATCGGACTGGATAGTTTTGAGTCAGCCGAGCGGCTCTGAAGCTTCGGCTCATCTGATATTGCACTGCTTGTGCATCTACACTTGTGAGTATCGCTCCTATCACCAACACAAGTGCTATTTAACACTGTTTTAGGGTTGTCTGCACAAAGAGCGCCTCTGACTTTTTTGTCTTATAGGTCTTGTTATAACAAGGCTGGCACTAAAATATTATTAGTAGAAAATGCTTGTTTTCTGTTAAATCCAGCACTATGGAATTTTGTGGAATTATATAAATAAACAATAATAATAATTAAAGCCTATAGCCTTGAGAAGTCTGCATGATGCTTTTCCAGGTGTGAGAGTTAGAAAAGTCCCAAACCTTTGGACCACAAACCTTTCACTTACTCTCTGGGTATAGAGGCAAGCATCAGACTAGGATTGCTAGGTGTCCAGTATTTCAGCAGGTTGTCCAGTAAAATCAATACAAAAATACTGCTGTAGATCAGTAAATACTGCTGTAGAGCAGATTTTGCGCCATCTTAAAGTCCAACCTTCATAAGTCGAGGAGCATCTGTAAGCTATAATTAGAGAGTGTGCAGTACTTTTGGTAAGTCAAAATCATAAGTAAATAAGTCACATCCCTATACATCATTAATACATGGGGGAGTTTATCATCTCAAGTAGGAATCATAATTGCCTTGCTGGCCCCGTATGAATTGAGGCAATTAAACAGCCTTTCTGTGTCAAGATTTTTGCTACTTGAGGGCATAGGCTTGGGATCACCACATTAAGCTGCCAGCAAAGACTTCTAATTGTTGCATAACTGTTGCAAAGTATTCCCAGGTAACTGGATACATTACTGATACTGGTCTAGGTTCTCTATTCAAAGAACATTATCCCATAGCTCTCAATACAATGAATTATCTCCATGTGATCACAGAAATTGGAGTTAATTGTCTCACTGTGCTGTTTAAATGCTAAGCAAATCTAATACATTTTGGGCCAGATTAATAGTGGTGCACTACTTTTTTCTTTGCTCGCTCGCTTGCTTGATAACTGCACTCAAAGTGAACTTTTAACCTGGGTGGGTTAGCACGTATTACAAGTTGAAAGTAAAAAGTTAGCGCACAAGCAAAACCTGATGCGCGCTTACTTAAAGGTCCACTGTAAGTAAATATTTTCTATGCCTGTTACTAACTAACTACCCCAAATACGCTTTTTATCAATAGCATTTCATTAACATATCTCTACCGTATATCAGAAATCTTGTCTGCAAATTAAATTGTTTTCCAAACCCACTCCGTGGGTTTACTTTGCTCTGTACCAATCCGTTTACAATACCTAGGTTTCAAAATGGCTCTTTAAACACAAAGTTTAAGTATTGGTTTAAGTATTTTGAACACAGTGCTGAAAATAGTGGGCAGGATAACGTGACATCATCGGCGAATAAAAGAAATAACTTTTAGAACGTTATGAAACTTCGTTTTGGAGAAAATATAGGTCAGTAGGTTTTAATTAATGTTTATTAACTTTAATATGTTAGTTGTTTAGCTTAAAAATTATAACAGAAAGTAATCCTTTAAGGACCTGGATATCACAACCACAATAACTTCTCCCCATAGACTTCAATGCAGCGCGCTGTTTGATTGCACGCTAACCTAACATGCAGTAAACCAAAGCGCTAAACCAGAAGGTAGTTATGCATATTTTGCTTTCCAATGCTCTTCAAGAAAAAGTTATTTTTAAGGTAAAATATATATTTCTTTATACAATATATATATATATATATATATATATATATATATATATATATATATATATATATATATATATATATATATATATATATATATATATATATATAGCAGAAAACAAGAAGCACTCCAGAAGTCTTTCAATTGAAAGACTTCTGGAGTGCTTCTTGTTTTCTGCTGTTTAGGTTTGACTAGAACCCGAAGCTACTGTTGTTTAGGATCTGGAGTGTACTTTGCTTGAATATATATATATATATATGTATAAATATCTATTTAAAAATACAAAGAACATTTTCTTCTAAGTGAAGGACATTTGAATATATAAATATTTGCAGTACAGACACAGTAAAACATATTAAAATGAATTAAAAATTATTTTCATGTTTAAAGGGACAGTCTAGTCCAAAACAATCTTTCTTTGTCCAGATAGGGCATGTAATATTAAACAATTTTCCAATTTACTTTTATCACCAATTTTGCTTTGTTCTCTTGGTATTCTTAGTTGAAAGCTTAACCTAGGAGGTTCATATGCTAATTTCTTAGACCTTGAAGGCCTCCTCTTAAGAATGCATTTTAACAGGTTTTTCACCACTAGAGGGTGTTAGTTCATGTTTTTCATATAGATAACACTGTGCTCATGCACATGAAGTTACCTGGGAGCTATCACTGATTGGCTAAACTGCAAGTTTGTCAAAAGAACTGAAATAAAGGGGCAGTTTGCAGAGGCTTAGATACAAGGTAATCACAGAGGTAAAAAATATATAAATATAACTGTGTTGCTTATGCAAAACTGGGGAATGGGTAAAAAAGGGATTATCTATCTTTTAAAACAATAACAATTCTGGTGTAGACTATCCCTTTAAATGTATTTGAGGGGATAGGGCTTCAAAGTGTGAGTCTGACCTCACAGAATGTCACTATATATATATATATATATATATATATATATATATATATATATATATATATATATATATATATATATATATATATATATATATATATAGTGGGGCAAAAAAGTATTTAATCAGCCACCAATTGTGCAAGTTCTCACATTTAAGAAGATGAGGGAGGCCTGTAATTTTCATCATAGGTATACCTCAACTATGAGAGACAAAATGTGGAAACAAATCCAGACAATCACATTGTCTGATTTGGAAATAATTTATTTGCAAATTATGGTGGAAAATAAGTATTTGGTCAATATCAAAAGTTAATCTCAATACTTTGTTATATATCATTTGTTGGCAATGACAGAGGTCAATCGTTTTCTGTAAGTCTTTACAAGGTTGTCACACACTGTTGCTGGTATGTTGGCACATTCCTGCATGCAGATCTCCTCTAGAGCAGTGATGTTTTGGGGCTGTCGCTGGGCAATACGGACTTTCAACTCCCTCCAAAGGTTTTCTATGGGGTTGAGATCTGGAGACTGGCTAGGCCACTCCAGGACCTTGAAATGCTTCTTACGAAGCCACTCCTTTGTTGCCTGGGCGGTGTGTTTGGGATCATTGTCATGCTGAAAGACCCAGCTACGTTTCATCTTCAATGCCCTTGTTGATGGAAGGAGGTTTGCACTCAAAATCTCACGATACATGGCCCCATTCATTCTTTCATGTACACGGATCAGTCGTCCTGTTCCCTTTGCAGAGAAACAGCCCCAAAGCATGATGTTGCCACCCCCAGGCTTCACAGTAGGTATGGTGTTCTTTGGTTGCAACTCAGCATTCTCTCTCCTCCAATCATGACAAGTTGTGTTTCTACCAAACAGTTCTACTTTGGTTTCATCTGACCATATGACATTCTCCCAATCCACTTCTGGATCATCCAAATGCTCTCTAGCATACTTCAGACACTTTTTTGCCCCACTGTATATGTATATATATATATATATGTGTGTGCTTATATATATATATATATATTTTTCATATATACATATTTACAAATTTAAATACATAAATATACATGTAGATACACATATATAGACATATAAATATACTGTATATATATATATATATATATATATATATATATATATATATATTCATACAGTATATATATATATATATATATATATACACACTCACATATACATATTTAGACATATATATATATATATATATTTATATATATAATAGGCCTCTCCATTCATATACCTTGTCATATACCATATATATTTTAACTATTTTATCATTAGCTAGTGCAATGATAAATGCCGACATCGTATGCTGTTGGCATTTATCGATATGCTACATCTTATAATATCTGCTCGCACATTTATAAATTGACCCCTAAGTATCAGCTTCTTATTAGATAATAATAATGTCTCACTGTTTTTTTTTTCTTTTGTTGAAAATGTCAAGACTCAGCAAACCAGTTTTAAAATACCTTATTTCAGATTAAACAAAAAAAAAATGTGCATAAATAAAAAGAGAGAAGCACTCAACATGGGAACGAACAATAGCATAATAGCTTGTTCTATGGCTAGTTACCACCCTAGAAGCAGCCTCTTTTTGGTCAATATGTGCCTTTCACAGAGAAGAACTTTCCTGTAGCATATCAGTCTGATCCTGACTTCACAGTACAGTCCAGCACCGAAATACCAGGCAATCCCTCTCTGAACGAGAGAAACAGCAAAACCCCAGACGTACATTTCAGCCTATTGTGGGCCTCGTCTGGCCCACTGATGAGGCCCACAATAGGCCAAAACGTACGTCTGGGGTTTTGCTGTTTCTCTCGTTCAGAGAGGGATTGCCTGGTATTTCGGGGCTGGACTGTACAGTTAAGTCAGGATCAGACTGATATACTTCAGGAAAGTTCTTCTATGTGAAAGGCACATGTTGAGCAAAAAGAGGCTGCTTCTTGGGTGGTAACTAGCCATAGAACAAGCAATTATGCTATTGTTCGTTCTCAGGTTGAGCGTTTCTCTCTTTTTATTTATTTTTTAAAAAAATGTGTTCCTTTTCAGTGAAAGCATTTTGTGGAATGTTGCACAGTACTAGGTTAAATATTGGTTTTGATTTTTTACTAAAACAAAGCTAGAAGTTGGAATGTTATAGTACGTATGCCCTTCAATTTTGTTGCATAAAAAAAAGTTATATATACTGTACTATACAATTAACCAGACTTTATATCAATGTTTTGTATTTTGTTTATCATTTAGGGGCATATGGTTTTGGACAGCAGAATTAAGTAGTGTACTGCAAATATTGAGGGCTAGTTAAATGGCATGATGCCTTCCCACGCATATGCTCTCTAAATGTGAGTCAATTATTATTAGTCTGGTTATCTTTTGGTGGGTACATAACCTGCATGAGTCCCTGTGCCTGACCCCCATTTATCATAAATATGGGACATATATAAGATAACATTTTTTGTGATGGGGTTTGGTACAGGAGAGGGGCAGCAGATTTTTCAGTTCCTTGGGTAGCAGAAAAGTTAGTTTGGAAACTGGTGGTAACATAAATTCTTCATAGACTTTAATGGAAATAAGTATTGTTAACAACAGTTTCCAAACTTTAAAACCTCAATGGAAACTAGACCTATGTTTGTAAATTGGAACTAGTGGAAGGACAAGCACTAAGCATTGGTGGAATATGTTGTACTTCCTTCGCCTTTGGGTGGAGACTCCTGCACCAGATAGTTAATAAGGTTTACCGTCAGTTGCCTCACAAGTTGTGAATCAAAAGATTCCTAGAAATATGCAGCTGCACATATTTAGTTTGCATACATTTTATACTGTCAGCAAATTATTGTCCTCAGGGATAATATAGATGTTTTTTGAAGATGTGAACTATTTTGTCACATTTAGGTAAACTGTTGTTCTAATTACATTAGACAATATCAACAATAACTCTCCCATATTGACTTCTTTATTTTAAATGATTTCATTTTGTAAAAAAAACACCTTTATCTCTTTAAAGGGACATCAAATCCCAAATTTAAGCATATGAGCCAGCCCATTTTTGGTTCAGCACCTGGGGGTAGCACTTTCTGATTAGTGTCTAAATATAGCCACCAATCAGCAAGCGCTACCTAGGTACTGAACCAAAAAAGGGCTGGCTCCTATGCTTAAATTTGGGATTTTTGCTTTTTCAAATAAAGATAACAAGAAAAACAAAGAAAAATTGATAATAGGAGTACATTAGAAAGTTGTTTAAAATTGCATGCTCTATCTGAATCATGAAAGTTTAATTTTGACTAGACTATTCCTTTAAATGTACACCTGACTGCCTCTGCCAGAAAGCTTAAAATGGGCCGTGGTTGGATGGTTTACTGATCACAAAATCAAGGTCCTGCCATGACCATCCCAGTCCCCTGACTGGAGAGGAGAGTCCACCAGTGTCAACCTCAAATGTATGTGTCATCTATTCTATAACCTCATAAGGCATTATAGCATTGACAAAGGGAGGTAGCACAAAGTATTAACTAAAAAGGTGCTAATAATGATGCCACACATATATTTATTTAAATGTATTTTTTTATTGAAGTCATAAACAGATACAACCAAAGGGTATGCCCCAAAGCATTTACAGAAAAGTGCAAATACAGTATTGTTAGATTAGTTTTACAAATAAAACCCTACAGTAAGGGTATAATGTATCTAAATAGCACACGTAATGTTATGAAATGTGGGCAGCTTACAGTAAGACTTCAGTTTTATAATAAAGGTAATCACAATACAACAAAAATAGTCCTCCCAGGGCCATATAGAAGGCCAATCAAAATGTCCACTCAGATACAATTAGGGCCAGGGGGGAATTAGCTTTATAGTTTAAAAGGGGGGGGATGCAGCGGGCAAGAGCCGCTCGTAATAGAGTAGGGAAGGGGTGGGGGGGGGAGGGCGGAGCCAGTTAGTATGTCCAATTTGTAACTACACTGATAACTCAGAGATTTTAAATACTCTACTAAGTAGAATTATCGTCTATTCACACCGTGAGTAAATTTACACTGGGGTATGTAATAGCTTCCTATTAAGGAGATCAACAGGGGGAGAAAAGTAAATATATAAACATATAGTACACCATGTATACTGTCAGAGTCCATATACATACTCCAAACCAAGAACAGTAGTTTATCTGATATGCTGAGCCGTGTTTTCCCAGTTAACACAGCCCAGCAGCATCCATTATTACATATATTAAGAGGCTATGGTAGAGCTGAACACTTTATGGTGCAAGTTAATCTACTTTCTATAAAATAATTAAAGATAGTTATTGATAAGGCTATGTGAAAAGGGAGAATACCAGTATACATGGAATATAGGGGACTGCTGAAGGAGCTCCTCTCCTGGGGAAATACCAGCTATAGGCGATGTGGGAAAAAGGAATAGGGGTATGACCCGCGGGCAACAAGTACCGGCGGGAAAGGGAGGAGAGGAGCCCATTAGTAACAGAAAATTTGTACTAGTAATAAATTCAATGTAGGGGATATCATTTCCTAGGAGCATAGCTGTATTAAAGCTTGCAATGCAATCCTTGTATATGTCCTTGATATATAGAAGATGGAAGTCAGAAATAAGGGCAACATCACAATTGAAAAGTAGTATAAACTGTCACTGTAAGACCCTGGCTGACATGATATTAACTAGTCCATAAAGTATACTCCACCTATAACCATAGGAAAAAATTGCTAGTTATATAAGGGGGAGTGTAAATTATTAAGGGAGAACCACTACAAAGCTGTACTTATAGACTGCAGTCGCTACATTAGGCTAGTCACTATATCCAGGCTATATCTGTAAACAAGAGGACTTAATATTGTACTTGACATATGCCACCACGCATAGACAATACCTATATACCAGAGGCCCTATATTAGACTCGTCACAATAAGCAAGCCCATTGAAATGAATTTAACTATAATTTATCTACAGTGCTTACTTCTGGGAGTCGCTAGGCTTATCATTATAGATATTGATATAACCAACATGGATATGCCGCCTAAATTTTAATAGTATAAGTACTAATGCCTATATCATATGATGAATATCCCCTGTGTAATAAGCATATTGAAAACTGGCATAGCTTTAAAAAGGAAGAAAGATCATATAACCCATCATGTTAATAGTTATTTACATGGAGTAGACGTTGTAATGGAACAAGATGGATAACCACTAACTTTTAAGTAGCAGCTCAATGCAGAGATCGTACTTGTCTGAGAATATTATAACTATATACAATGTATGACAAGCAGGAGGGCTTTTATAAAACTGACGCTAAGACTCTAATCTCTAATCTTTACTGGGCTCCTATTAACTACTCTCTTTCCTCCAGACCTGCCAGGGCTAAAACTTGCTAGTAACTTGCGCTTGTAATCACAATAAAGAGCTTTGAAATAATATACATACAGACATATCAAGTGATATTAACAATAAGAGTCAATAAACCCGGTTCCAATAAAACTGTTAGTGTAGAGTGTCAATCAGTGGGGTCCACAGACAGTGTAAAACGGCAGATAGACAGTTCAGCAAATTACTGAATAAAAATGGTTAGGTCCATCAGAGCGTAGGTCTTCGCGGTGTTGCAAACAGAAAATAAAATATCAGTCTTAGGACCACTTTTAAGGAGAGGGGTATTGCAGCACACACTATTTCTTATGCTGGAAGTTTAGAAAAGAAAGGGTAACTAATATAGTTATTGGCAATCCCGTAAGCTCCTGAATCTAGTGTGAGAGCATATTAAAGATTCCCAAAAGTCCCATGTAAGTCTCTGCGCAAACTGATGTCTGCGTGTCTCCTGTAGGTAGATGTAGGTGCGGTTAAATAAGAGAGTCTAATAATTGCGTTTGGCGAAACTGTATCTAGCCTCCCTTGCATAGCAATTGTTTAACTACAGGCAGCGCACTTAAACTGACTGGGACCCTCCGGTACAAGAGCTTACCCAATACCAGCTCTAACAGTGTCTGCTCTTTGTGCAGCGACGTTTGCTAGGCTCCTGGTATGTACCGGTAGAGACTGCTGCTTAGTATGTGATTTCACGCTGTTGTCGACTTTTAGTGGCCCACTTGGTAAGGTCTCCGGGTGCAAGGGAAGGCATCTGGCGGTATCATGTTTCGCATTACTAGTAAGATTGTAGGTTGAGGCTTTGAGGCTTCTTGTGTGGCTTTTATCTTTCCCCTGTATCAGGGGCGCCCCCGGCTGAGCTGTATAATGCATCTTAGAATCCATGTTAGTGGCGGAGGGTTGCGGGCGCTTCACAGCATTGCACTGGAAAAATTTCACCGGTTGTGATATCTCGGCAGTCGTGTGGTGGTGGTCAGCTGTGAGCGATTGTGTCGGGTTCCTACTGATGGGTCCAGGCAAGTTGCCGGACAATCCCCATCTGGGCTGCCATTCTTGTGATCGGTCCGTAGAGTATTGAGTAGGCAGTGCATCCTCAGTCTGAGCCGCCACATGGGTGTCAGAGTTAGGCAGGGAGGAAACGCCATCTTGGTTGCGCAGCTCCACAAAGATAGTCCTCAAGCTGTGAAATTGACTATCAGCTTTCACAAACAGGTCCTCCAGCAGGGAGGCAAGGTGCATAGGAGAGACTTCCATTCCAAGAGTAGGGTGAGGAGAAAATATAGGTGCTTAGGGTTTCATAAATCTGAGTTTTAGGTGTCAGGCTTCAGGAGCTCTGCTAATGTGCGTCTTTCCTCTTTGATAGTTGGCTCCGCCCCCCGCCACACATATATTTAACAAATATTTTTTTTCTTTTTGGATAAACCTGTGTTTGCAATTGGTTGCTATCCATGAGAGGAGAGTATTTTTTGAACAAAAGAGTAAATGGTTAAACAATCAAGACAATTTTTCACAGCATTCTTTATATTTACCAAGGGTGCCAATATTAGTGGAGTGCACTGTATGTATATATCTGTATGAAATGTATCAGTATAAAACCTCACAGGGTTAGGACCCTAATAAAGTCTTTTAGACAATAGCAGTCCTTTTGATATTTTCAAAGAAAGAAAAGAATCCCCAAGGCTGCTCTCTTCCACAGTTCTGGCAATCCCCATAAAACTCAAAAGTACAAATGACAAGAGGCGCCTCATAGGGTAGTAGAAAATTCCTGCTAAACTCAGGGTGACAATGCTGGAACAAAGTGGTCAAGGTGAAGGATCTTCCTCCGTCCACAGGAACATCTAATGTTGGAGTATGGTGACATATGGATTCATTGAGACTTTGTGACGTCAAACACCAACATTAGATGTTCCTGTGTGGATGGAGAAGGGTGAGCCTTCCCCTTGACTGCTTTTTTCCAGGATTGCCATGCTGAGTTTAGCTAGAAAACGCTAATCTTCCAGCACACTATGCAAGAACTACAGGTGGTGCTCAATTTCAAGTGAGTGCATTTGTTGCTTTGTTGTTCGTCTTATCCTTAGTAGATGTTACTACCCTATGAGGCGCCTCTTGTCATTTGTAATTTTTATCAGAAACTGTATATGTGTGTGTAACACTTTATTTTAATGTATTGTTGTATAGTGCACTTTTTTTTTTTACCCTTACACTTTACGCTAACTAACCCGATGAGTGCAAATTTTGAGTGCACCCATTTACTTTCAACTTGTAATATGCATGCAAGTTAGCTTGGTCACTATATTGCTTATATCGGTCCCCGCTAACTTTAGCGGGCCAAGTGTAACCTTGCCTCATAAAGGGGTTTATTTTAAAGAGGGACTTGTGGGCTTTAATTTAAGGGTTCTCTGGGTTCTCTAGGCCTTTCTGATAGCCTAATATAATTGTCTTGAAACCCCCTCAGTAGAAAAATGATGTTATTTATTTGTTTTTTTAAAATAATGTTTACAAGCTGAGAACAAGCGTTTTTTTGCACTAATCAAAACCCAATCAGCTACCTTCATGTGTCTCTACATTCAGGTTACCCCAGACAACATAAATCTCCTCAGCCACCTTGTTACGTGCAAGGGGGTCTGTAATTAGCTCTGAAAGTGCTCCCCGGATGACAACAGTTACACATAAAGCACTGGGTGATGATGACAATGTATTGTTATCAGCACTTGAAGAGTTACGATAAAGTTCACAACTTGAAGGGTTAAGATAAGTTTAGTTTTATTTGTCCTTGTGAGCCCTTGTGCCAGGGACTTTAAAATCATGACTGGAGTTGTTTACTCAAGGTTTAATCAGAACAGTAATGTAAACAATTAAAAAAGACTTTCCCATAACTGATAATCAGTTTTATTTTAGTATTATTATTTTTTAATATAATATGTATAATTATGTTTTAAAGGGACATTCCTGTCATAATTTAAATGCACATAGATGAATTACATATTTGACTAGAAACATATTTGCTATATACATGTATTGGCAAAAATGCTTCTAGTAAAAGTTATCATTGTTTTAGGGGCCAACTGTACAAAAATGTGTGTAGCAAACAAATAGATGTTAACAAAGAATATGCTCAACACAATGTACTAAAAACAATACTCTCCTTGTTAAATAAAGTGACCGCTGCCCTTCCTCAGTCTCTCCCCAAGGACTGTATAAGCAATAGACAAAACGAAATGGATGGCGCTGGTCTTGCAGAATGATAAGTTTCTGATAATAGATAGAAATGGACTTGATGTGCAAGTTAAAATCTGTTGCAATAATGTGCAATATACTCACTCCTTAAGTAACGTGAGTCCTGCTTCTATGGTATATCCCTCTGTAATATGTCCCTCTCCAAAGGCAACAACAAGGAGATTTTCAACAAGGGGCTGGAAAAGGATTGGAACCTCATCAGCAGTAAAATGAAACTTTAAATTGAAGAAACAAGTAGTAACTTACTTATCCAAAATAGCAAGTCCGGCTCGTCACAGCGAAATAATTGCCAAGTAGTGAGATAAAAAATGTTTTATTGTAGCTCTACGCGTTTCAACGCTTAAGCGTCTTTTTCAAGAGCAATAAAAGACGATAAAAACAAGTAACAGTTTGTTATCGGTCTGATCTATGTGGATTTCAATTTTAGCTGAAAAGTCCCTTTAATGCAAATCTATAATTATACATTAATGCAAAGAATGTCAGGGGATTGGGTTAGATTTATGGAGGTTTGTTAGGCTGCTGAGGGGCCTTATAGTTAAGATGAGATGTTTGAAATTCATTAAAGGACCATTAAACACAAATTGTAAACTACTTGCTTTTGAACCTTCATATCTGAGAATAATTTTGCAATGAATACAGCTTTATTTTGTCAAACGAGTTTATTGTTTTATGTTTATTCATTTCACTAATTTCCCTGTCTCCCAGAACAAAATAATTCTTGCTAACCAATCACAAACTAATATCCAGATAATGGCCCATATTTATCAAGCTCCGTACGGAGCTTGAAGGGCCGTGTTTCTGGCGAGTCTTCAGACTCGCCAAAAACACATTATGAAGCAGCGGACAGACATCGCCGGAAATCAACCCAATCGAGTACGATCGGGTTGATTGACACCTCCCTGCTGGCGACCGATTGGCCGCGAGTCAGCAGGGGGCGGCGTTGCACTAGCAGCTCTTGTGAGCTGCTGGTGCAATGTTAAATGCGGAGAGCGTATTGCTCTCCGCATTTAGCGAGGTCTTGCGGACCTGATCCGCACTGTCGGATCAGGTCCGCAAGACCAATGATAAATAGAGGCCATAGGGTCATATTTATCAAAGCGTCAATCTCAGTGCATTTGCCGGAGTCAATATGCTCGCCAGACATCGCTGACGCGGATCCACATACGATCCTCTTATTTATATAAAAAAACGTCAAAAACACACGCGTCAAGTAACGTGCGATGAGCATCGGACTGTTGTTAACTAACAGTCATTGATAACGCGGTTATTTGGGTTTTTCCCAACTTTATTTATACAATTTCATTACTGTCCATGAACAAGCACATTTCTCTAAAGCTAATCTTTTATTTTTCATCTGATAATGTCCAAGCAATAGATAGATAGATTTATACCTCAACAAACAATATGTCATAGAAAAGTATTTTTATATTTATTTGTTAGATGATACTTTCACATAAATTAATGTGTATTTGTATTTCTAGAAGTTATGCTATGCTTTTATCTCATGTTTTTTTTTTTATAAATGATTATTAATGCTAGAATTTGTACATATATCTTTGCACATACTTGTGTGTGTGTGTGTGTGTGTATATATATATATATATATATATATATATATATATATATATATATATATATATATACATGTGTGTTATGTCAGAAATCTTTTGCAAACATATTTACATGTCTCTAAGCTCCTTGTTTTTGTTCTAAACAATGTTGTCTGTCATATCTCTGTGTTTATACCACTATATATATATTGTGTATAATTTATTATTATTCTGAGCAGGATGTATGTAATCAGGGTATCATATGTATTTATTTGCATTCAATGGAATTTTTAAGAGCTGGTACGGTTTTCTCTCTATACCTGTGTAACCCCTTCTGATTGCAATCTAGTTTTAAAAACCACCCCTACACAAGTGTTATAAAACAGGCTGGCATATAAGATGACATTTCTTACTGAAAAAAAAATTCAAGAGAAGGAAGAAATGCACTGAAAATAGCATGACAGTAAAGAGGTGATTTTAATTTCTGCTGTATCTGAATCATGACAGTTTAATGTTATGTGGGCTATCCCTTAGAGCAGTGCTTTCCAAACTGTGTGTCGGGACACACTAGTGTGTCGGCAGCAGTGTGTAGGTGTGTCCCTGCTTCAGCACAAATTTTTTTAAATTTAATTTTTGTCAAATTTTTTTTGCCTGCCTGCTACGCATATCACATGGTTGACACGTGATTGATACCTAGGGGGTCACAGATCCTCTTAACCTATTGGTGCAGCTCAGTGGGAACTGAAACTAATCCAATTGGCAGCTTTGGCGGCACATTGGCTCCTGACTGCACGTGTAGTCTCCTTAATTGGCTCGTGACAGCATGTGTAGTCAGTGAGTGGGACAGCAGTGTGTTTGCAGCGCGGGCAGTAGTCAATCGGACTCACCGAGCTCTGAGGGCGGCGGCTTAAACGCTGAGCTGAAGTCAGAAGTCAGTGGGGGGTTTTTTTGCAGCTAGCTCCCAGTAGTGCATTGCTGCTTCTGCTCTTGATATATGGATAGGAAGTGGAAGCTTAAAAATGCTTGATGATGAAATGTGTCTTTATCTAATATTCCACCAAATATTCAGAAATTGTGTTCATCCCATCAACCTCATACATCCCATTAAAATAGTAAGTAGCTATTGGTGTTATTGATTATTGCACAAACATACTGTTACTTGTAAATACATTTAGTTATTATATAATTTATTTATGTGTCCGTATCTCTTCAAACAAGTTAGTTTAACCTCCTTTTTGCTAGTACAACTGATTTACTGTGTCACAAAATGATGTAGGTCTAAAAAGTGTGTCACCAAGATGAAAAGTTTGGAATGCTCTGCCTTAGAGCTATCAGCTTAAGATTATATTGAATCAAACATCAATTCGCATTTCAAAATCATTGTCTAAAATATTACACTGTGTGTCCTAATGTCAGCATCAATGTTTATCTTTAAAACTAATTTCACATATACATACTTTCAAAGTATAATACACAATGTAACAAATGGCACTTACAAGTTCTGATGAGTGATCAATGACACAAGTATCGAGCAATTTGATTCGTTAGTGATAGTTTAAAATGTGTATTTGAATCAGATTGGCTGATATCATAAATCATGGGATTGTGCATATTCCAATCAAAAGTGGTTGAAAAATTCCTTAGTGTGTGGGTTGTTTAGGAGTTTGCGTCATAATTGGTGCGAAAAGTGTTGCGTCAAAATTGGTGCGAAGTGGAGAGTGTGACTTGTATTACATGGCTTAAACATGGTGCACATAGCTTTTTCACAAAAAAATAAAAAGGAAGTTGGCTATATTATGTTGTGTATTTATTTCATTTTTATCTCTATATCTATTAGTGCAACAAGTTTGGGACAAAACCTTGCAACAAATTTGGAGAAATATTGTTCCCTTACTTTGTAATGAGAGACAAATTTGTAACATAATCCATAAGTAGTAGTGTATTTTTCATTTTTATCCCTACAGTATATCTACTAGTGCACCAAATGTGGAGCAATAATATTGTTTGATTTAGAAAGGGTATACAATTTTAATAGAGTTTCTAATTCACTTTTATTATGTAATATACTTCATTCTCTTGCAGCATCAAACATAAGCTTTCTGTGTTTTCAGACTCCCATTGATTTCTATGGCATCCGCGGCCTCAAGGGTGGCGGATTGAAAACTAGGTACGCTGCGTCGAAATAGACGCGAGCGTACCTGTTAAATTTTTGATAAATTTGGAAAAGGGTCAAATAGAGTTGAATCTGAATTTGAAACATCTGTAATGACGCAAGCATCGATCTGCGTCGGATTGAGATCGCGGGAGCGTAAATTAAGTCACAAATTTCAACATTTGCTGATCTTGATGCTTTGATAACTACGGCGGATCAATCTCGCGACAAATACGATTTTAAGTTGATGCTTTGATAAATATGCCCCACAGGCCTCTAGTTATCAAGCTCCGTACGTACCTGCCATCGCCGGCCCCAATACGCCCGCCCAAGCTCGCCTCACATCGCCGCTGCGGACCTGAATATGCTCGCCAAAGTTATTAAAAAAGCTGTCTAAAAGCCGTGCACCAAGTACGGGGCGATGAGCAGCGGACTGTGATAGTTATCACACATCGATCTCGCTGCTCTTCGGCTTTTCTACAGCTTTTTTAATACCCCTGTCACTAAGCACTCACACTATACTATACTGTTCTACCCCCTATACCAGCGCCCTCGGAGCCCCCCGCAACTAAATAAAGTTATTAACCCCTAAACCGCCGCTCCTAGACCCCGCCGCAACTATAATAAATGTATTAACCCCTAAACCGCCGCTCCTAGACCCCGCCGCACCTATAATAATTATATTAACCCCTAAACCGGCGCTCCCGGACCCCGCCGCCACCTACATAATACCTATTAACCCCTATCCTGTCCCCCCTATACCGCCGCCACCCATAATAAATTTATTAACCCCTATCCTGCGGGTTCCGGACCTCGCCGCAACTAAATAAATTGTTTAACCCCTAAACCGGCGCTCCCGGACCCCGCCTCCACCTATATTAAACTTATTAACCCCTAATCTGCCCTCCCGACACCGTCGCCACCTATATTAAATTAATTAACCCCTATCCTGCCCCCTATACTGCCGCAACCTATAATAAAATTATTAACCCCTAAACCTAAGTCTAACCCTAACACCCCCCTAACTTAAATATTAATTAAATAAATCTAAATTAAATTACTATTATTAACTAAATTATTCCTAGTTAAAACTAAATACTTACCTTTAAAATAAACCCTAATATAGCTACAATCTAACTAATAATTATATTGTAGCTATTTTAGGATTTATTTTTATTTTACAGGCAAATTTCAATTTATTTTAACTAGGTACAATAGCTATTAAATAGTTATTAACTATTTAATAGCTACCTAGCTAAAATAAAGACAAATTTACATGTAAAATAAATCATAACCTAAGTTACAATTAAACCTAACACTACACTACATGCAGCGTCTTCAATCTTCATCCATCCGGAGCGGAGCCTTCTTCAAACGAGCCGACGTGGAGCCATCCTCTTCCAACGACGCCTACCAGACGAATGGATATTCCTTTAAGTGACGTCATCCAAGATGGCGTCCCTCGAATTCCGATTGGCTGATAGGATTCTATCAGCCAATCGGAATTAAGGTAGGAAAATTTTGATTGTCTGATGCAATCAGCCAATCAGATTCAAGTTCAATCCGATTGGCTGATTAAATCAGCCAATCAGATTGAGCTCGCATTCTATTGGCTGTTCCGATCAGCCAATAGAATGCGAGCTCAATCTGATTGGCTGATTAAATCAGCCAATCAGATTTTTCCTACCTTAATTCCGATTGGCTGATAGAATCCTATCAGCCAATCGGAATTCGAGGGACGCCATCTTGGATGACGTCACTTAAAGGAATATCCATTCATCGGGTAGGCGTCGTTGGAAGAGGATGGCTCCGCGTCGGCTCGTTTGAAGAAGGCTCCGCTCCGCTCCGGATGGATGAAGAATGAAGACGCCGCATGGATGAAGACTTCTATCGGATGGAAGACCTCTTCAGCGCCCCTTGGATGAAGACTTCTATCGGATGGAACACATCTTCAGCGCCCCTTGGATGATGACTTCGGCCCGGCTGGGTGAACACGACTCAAGGTAGGGAGATCTTCAGGGGGGTAGTGTTAGGTTTATTTAAGGGGGGTTTGGGTGGGTTAGAGTAGGGGTATGTGGGTGGTGGGTTTTAATGTTGGGGGGTTGTATTTTTTTTGCAGGCAAAAGAGCTGATTACTTTGGGGCATGCCCCGCAAAAGGCCCTTTTAAGGGCTGGTAATAGAGCTGTTAACTTTTGTAATTTAGAATAGAGTAGCTTAAAAATATTGTAATATTTTTTTTTATTTTTGTAACTTAGTTTTTTTATTTTTTGTAACTTAGTTTTTTTTATTTTTTGTACTTTAGTTAGTTTATTTAATTGTATTTAATTGTAGGTATTTGTAGTTAATTAATTTAATTTATTTAATGATAGTGTAGTGTTATATTTAATTGTAACTTAGGTTAGGATTTATTTTACAGGTAATTTTGTATTTCTTTTAGCTAGGTAGTTATTAAATAGTTAATAACTATTTAATAACTAATGTACCTAGTTAAAATAAATACAAAGTTGCCTGCAAAATAAATATAAATCCTAAAATAGCTACATTGTAATTATTAATTATATTGTAGCTATCTTAGGCCTAGATTTGGAGTTTGGCGGTAGCCGTGAAAACCAGCGTTAGAGGCTCCTAATGCTGGTTTTAGGCTACCGCCGCTATTTGGAGTCATTCAAAAAAGGGTCTAACGCTCACTTTTCAGCCGTGACTTTTCCATATCGCAGATCCCCTTACGTCAATTGCGTATCCTATCTTTTCAATGGGATCTTTCTAACTCCGGTATTTAGAGTCGTGGCTGAAGTGAGCGTTAGAAATCTAACGACAAAACTCCAGCCGCAGAAAAAAGTCAGGAGTTAAGAGCTTTCTGGGCTAACGCCGGTTCATAAAGCTCTTAACTACTGTGCTCTAAAGTACACTAACACCCATAAACTACCTATGTACCCCTAAACCGAGCCCCCCCCCACATCGCCGCCACTCAATTAAATTTTTTTAACCCCTAATCTGCCGACCGCCACCTACGTTATACTTATGTACCCCTAATCTGCTGCCCCTAACACCGCCGACCCCTATATTATATTTATTAACCCCTAACCTGCCCCCCACAACGTCGCCTCCACCTGCCTACACTTATTAACCCCTAATCTGCCGACCGCCACCTACGTTATACTTATGTACCCCTAATCTGCTGCCCCTAACACCGCCGACCCCTATATTATATTTATTAACCCCTAACCTGCCCCCCACAACATCGCCGCCAGCTACCTACAATAATTAACCCCTAATCTGCCGACCGCCACCTACATTATACTTATGTACCCCTAATCTGCTGCCCCTAACACCGCCGACCCCTATATTATATTTATTAACCCCTAATCTGCCCCCCTCAACGTCGCCTCCACCTGCCTACACTTATTAACCCCTAATCTGCTGAGCGGACCGCACCGCTACTATAATAAAGTTATTAACCCCTAATCCGCCTCACTCCCGCCTCACTAACCCTATAATAAATAGTATTAACCCCTAATCTGCCCTCCCTAACATCGCCGACACCTAACTTCAATTATTAACCCCTAATCTGCCGACTGGAGCTCACCGCTATTCTAATAAATGTATTAACCCCTAAAGCTAAGTCTAACCCTAACACTAACACCCCCCTAAGTTAAATATAATTTTAATCTAACGAAATAAATTAACTCTTCTTAAATAAATTATTCCTATTTAAAGCTAAATACTTACCTGTAAAATAAATCCTAATATAGCTACAATATAAATTATAATTATATTATAGCTATTTTAGGATTAATATTTATTTTACAGGTAACTTTGTATTTATTTTAACCAGGTACAATAGCTATTAAATAGTTAAGAACTATTTAATAGCTAAAATAGTTAAAATAATTACAAATTTACCTGTAAAATAAATCCTAACCTAAGTTACAATTAAACCTAACACTACACTATCAATAAATAAATTAAATAAAATACCTATAATTATCTACAATTAAACCTAACACTACACTATCAATAAATAAATTAAATACAATTCCTACAAATAAATACAATGAAATAAACTAACTAAAGTACAAAAAATAAAAAAAGAACTAAGTTACAAAAAATAAAAAAATATTTACAAACATTAGAAAAATATTACAACAATTTTAAACTAATTACACCTACTCTAAGCCCCCTAATAAAATAACAAAGCCCCCCAAAATAAAAAAATGCCCTACCCTATTCTAAATTACTAAAGTTCAAACTCTTTTACCTTACCAGCCCTGAACAGGGCCCTTTGCGGGGCATGCCCCAAGAAAAAAAACATACAATACCCCCCCCAACATTACAACCCACCACCCACATACCCCTAATCTAACCCAAACCCCCCTTAAATAAACCTAACACTAAGCCCCTGAAGATCTTCCTACCTTATCTTCACCATACCAGGCTCACCGATCGATCCAGAAGAGCTCCTCCGATGTCCTGATCCAAGCCCAATCGGAATTAAGGTAGGAATATTTTGATTGGCTGATGGAATCAGCCAATCAGAATCAAGTTCAATCTGATTGGCTGATTGGATCAGCCAATCGGATTGAACTTGATTCTGATTGGCTGATTCCATCAGCCAATCAGAATATTCCTACCTTAATTCCGATTGGCTGATAGAATCCTATCAGACAATCGGAATTCGAGGGACGCCATCTTGGATGACGTCATTTAAAGGAACCGTCATTCGGCGAGTAGGCGTCGGGAGAAGAGGATGTTCCGCGTCGGATGGAAGATGATGGCTCCCGAAGAAAGATTATTGAAGATGCCGTTGATAGAAGACTTCATCCGGATCATGGACCTCTTCAGCTCCCGCTTGGATGAAGACTTCAGCCGGATCATGGACCTCTTCAGCTCCCGCTTGGATGATGACTTCAGCTGGATCATGGACCTCTTCAGCCCCCCGCTTGGGCTTGGATCAGGACATCGGAGGAGCTCTTCTGCATCGATCGGTGAACCTGGTATGGTGATGATAAGGTAGGAATATCTTCAGGGGCTTAGTGTTAGGTTTATTTAAGGGTGGTTTGGGTTAGATTAGGGGTATGTGGGTGGTGGGTTGTAATGTTGGGGGGGTATTGTATGTTTTTTTTTACAGGCAAAAGAGCTGAACTTCTTGGGGCATGCCCCGCAAAGGGCCCTGTTCAGGGCTGGTAAGGTAAAAGAGCTTTGAACTTTAGTAATTTAGAATAGGGTAGGGCATTTTTTTATTTTGGGGGGCTTTGTTATTTTATTAGGGGGCTTAGAGTAGGTGTAATTAGTTTAAAATTGTTGTAATATTTTTCTAATGTTTGTAAATATTTTTTTATTTTTTGTAACTTAGTTCTTTTTTATTTTTTGCACTTTAGTTAGTTTATTTCATTGTATTTATTTGTAGAAATTGTATTTAATTTATTTATTGATAGTGTAGTGTTAGGTTTAATTGTAGATAATTATAGGTATTTTATTTAATTTATTTATTGATAGTGTAGTGTTAGGTTTAATTGTAACTTAGGTTAGGATTTATTTTACAGGTAAATTTGTAATTATTTTAACTATTTTAGCTATTAAATAGTTCTTAACTATTTAATAGCTATTGTACCTGGTTAAAATAAATACAAAGTTATCTGTAAAATAAATATTAATCCTAAAATAGCTATAATATAATTATAATTTATATTGTAGCTATATTAGGATTTATTTTACAGGTAAGTATTTAGCTTTAAATAGGAATAATTTATTTAAGAAGAGTTAATTTATTTCGTTAGATTAAAATTATATTTAACTTAGGGGGGTGTTAGTGTTAGGGTTAGATTTAGCTTTAGGGGTTAATACATTTATTAGAATAGCGGTGAGCTCCAGTCGACAGATTAGGGGTAAATAATTGAAGTTAGGTGTCGGCGATGTTAGGGAGGGCAGATTAGGGGTTAATACTATTTATTATAGGGTTAGTGAGGCGGGAGTGAGGCGGATTAGGGGTTAATAACTTTATTATAGTAGCGGTGCGGTCCGCTCGGCAGATTAGGGGTTAATAAGTGTAGGCAGGTGGAGGCGACGTTGTGGGGGGCAGATTAGGGGTTAATAAATATAATATAGGGGTCGGCGGTGTTAGGGGCAGCAGATTAGGGGTACATAGGGATAATGTAAGTAGCGGCGGTTTACGGAGCGGCAGATTAGGGGTTAAAAATAATATGCAGGGGGCAGCGATAGCGGGGGCGGCAGATTAGGGGTTAATAAGTGTAAGGTTAGGGGTGTTTAGACTCGGGGTACATGTTAGAGTGTTAGGTGCAGACGTAGGAAGTGTTTCCCCATAGCAAACAATGGGGCTGCGTTAGGAGCTGAACGCTGCTTTTTTGCAGGTGTTAGGTTTTTTTTCAGCTCAAACAGCCCCATTGTTTCCTATGGGGGAATCGTGCACGAGCACGTTTTTGAAGCTGGCCGCTTCCGTAAGCAACTTCTGGCTCCTTTTTTGGAGCCTAACGCAGCCATTCTGTGGACTCTCAATACCAGAGTTATTTTAAAGGTGCGGCCAGAAAAAAGCCAGCGTTAGCTACGCGGGTCGTTACCGACAAAACTCTAAATCTAGCCGTTAGGGTTTATTTTACAGGTAAGTATTTAGTTTAAAATAGGAATAATTAATCTAATAAGAGTAATATTTATTTAGATTTATTTAATTAATATTTAAGATAGGGGGGGTGTTAGGGTTAGTGTTAGACTTAGGTTTGGGGGTTATTAATTTTATTATAGGTTGCGGCGGTGTAGGGGGGGCAGGATAGGGGTTGATACATTTATTATAGGTGGCGGCGGTATAGGGGGTGCAAGATAGGGGTTAATAGGTATTATGTAGGTGGCGGCGGGGTCCGGTTTAGGGGTTAATATAATTAGTTAGGGTTTAGTTAGTGTACTACAAGTTGAAAGTAAAATATATGCATTAGAGCGAAAGCTGACACACTGCTAACTTCAGGAATAATGCAACCGCGCTAACTTTTCCCAATAGACTTCAATGGATTGCAAAAAACCTTTACACATCACTCCATGTGAAGAACACTGGAATGTAAACATTTTTATAGTACATACACAGTAAAATACAGTATTAAATATTAAAATGTATTAAAAATGATTTTTTTTTTAGCCCTAATGCAAGGTCTTCAGTCGTGCTAACCCGACGAGCACAAATGGTCAACTGTTTCAAAAGCAACAGATAGATCCAGAAGTATTAGTAAGGAGAAGTGTCCCTTTGTTTTAGTTTATAGTAGATCATTTGTTACTTTAGTAAGAGCAGTTTCTGTTGAGTGTTTAGGGTGGAAACCAGATTGTAGGGGATCAAGTATAGAGTTAGTGCCAGATTACAAGTGGAGCGTTATGTAACTGCGCTAGAAGAAAGCTTTTTGCGCACGTTGGGTTGCGCTCGTATTATGAGTTGAATGTAAACTGTTTTCGCTTGTGTGCTAACCCGATGAGTGCAAAAATCCGAACTTAGAATATCGCGCACGCGATAACCTTGTTCCCCATAGAGGTCAATAGAGCAAAGAAAGGAAGAACAGCCTTTTGGGGTTGGAAGCGTGAGTTGACACAAGGGAGGAGAAATAGACTTGGTTGGCCAGGCTGAGGGCAGAGTTGTATGGATTTTCCATGGATGTTCAGCGATCTGTGAACATCGCTGTAGATAGCGGGTCTGCTTGGTGTACCACGGTTGTCATCGAGTGCAGGATGCCTGGTGAACAGTGGAGGGTGCAGCTTTGTCAAGTGTTGATTTTAGTGCAGAATTATACAGTAAGGCCACAAGGTCTGAGCAAGAAAGGGATAACATGTTGGAATGTAAAGGTTTCAGTAGAGCTGTAAAGGTCTGTGAGATCCAAATCATTTAAATTCCTGTAAGGTAGCAGTTGTTAGGAGCTTGTGAGGATGCTGTTTAAAATGTCAACAAAGAATGCCATGAGAACAAGGCAAATTTGACAATAGAAGTAATTTGCAATCTTTTTAAAAATTGTATGCACTGTCTAAATCACAAAATAAATGTTTTGGCTTTTATGTCCCTTTAACCTCTTTAGTAAGTAAAGTAAGGTTTGTTGAACCAACATCTTTTTTACAGTTATATATTTTTGTTCTCTTCTTAATAGTCTGTCTCTCATATTGTTGTTAGCACAGAAGTTTGTAATTGTGGCATGTGTTTGAAGCATTTACAGCTAGATTACGAGAGCATAAATACAAGTGGTAAAGTGCATTAACATTGATAGAGTGCAAGTCACACCGCTTCCATTTTTGTGCTCATATTATAATTTCAAAGTTATTTTTTATGGCGCAAGTACTATTATAGTGCATGGTAACATTTGGATGTTGGAAAGCGCAAGTGTGTTTTCCGTCACATAATAGAATTCTATGGGGCCCATTTATCAAGCTCTGGATGGAGCTTGAGGGCCCGTGTTTCTGGCGAGCCTGCAGGCTCGCAAGAAACAGCAGTTATGAAGCAGCAGTCTAAAGACCGCTGCTCCATAACCTGTCCCCCTGCTCTGAGCAGGCGGACAGACATCACTGCAATTCAACCCGATCAAGTACAATCGGGTTGATTGACACCCCCCTGCTGGTGGACGATTGGCAGCGAATCTGCAGGGGGGCGGCGTTGCACCAGCAGCTCTCAAGAGCTGCTGGTGTAATGCTGAATAGGACAGCGTATTGCTCTCCGCATTCAGCAAGGTTTGGTAGACTTGATCCGCACTGTCGGATCAGGTCCGCCAGACCTTTGATAAATATCCCCCTATGAGAGCATGCAATAAAATTCATGCCAGAAAATGCTCACGCATATTAAGCCGATGCAAAAAAATCTGCTCATTTAGTTCTGTGCTACTCAAATTTTAAGCAGACTTCACACATATACATACACAAACACATACCCTCATGCACAAATACACCTTTGATCCCTTCCCAGTCCTGTCCCTTGTCAAATACAATATCCCTTTAATTCTGCCTTTTTCATGATTAAACTTTGTTCCCTATGTATCAAGTCAAAATTTAAAGGGACAGTGTGCTGTTCCGATCAGCCAATAGAAAGCGAGCTCAATCTGATTGGCTGATTGGATCTTGGATGACGTCCCTTAAAGGAGCCTTCATTCGTCGGTAGTCCGTCGGTAAAGAAGGATGTTCCGCGTCGGCGGGATGAAGATTGAAGACCCCGCTTGGAAGATGACATCGCCCGGATGGAAGACTTCTTCAGCGCCGACTGGAGGATCACTTCATCGGATGGAAGATTTCTTCAGCGCCCCTTGGAAGATAACTTCTGCCGCTCCGGATGTCCACTTCGGTTCCATCGCTGCTTGGCTGAGTGAAGACGACTCAAGGTAGGATGAACTTCAGGGGATTAGTGTTAGGTTATTTTAAGGGGGGTTTGGGTTAGATTAGGGGTATGTGGGTGGTAGGTTTTAATGTTGGGGGGGGGTTGTATTTTTCTTTTACAGGCAAAAGAGCTGAATTCTTTGGGGCATGCCCCACATAGGGCCCTTTTAAGGGCTGGTAAGGTAAAAGAGCTTTGAACTTTTTTAATTTAGAATAGGGTAGGGCATTTTTTTATTTTGGGGGTCTTTGTTATTTTATTAGGGGGCTTAGAGTAGGTGTAATTAGTTTAAAATTGTTGTAATATTTTTCTAATGTTTGTAAATATTTTTTTATTTTTTGTAACTTAGTTATTTTTTATTTTTTGTACTTTAGTTAGTTTATTTAATTGTATTTCTTTGTAGGTATTGTATTTAATTAATTTATTGATAGTGTAGAGTTGGGTTTAATTGTAGATAATTGTAGGTATTGTATTTAATTAATTTATTGATAGTGTAGTGTTAGGTTTAATTGTAACTTAGGTTAGGATTTATTTTACAGGTAATTTTGTAATTATTTTAACTAGGTAGCTATTAAATAGTAAATAACTATTTAATAGCTATTGTACCTGGTTAAAATAAATACAAAGTTGCCTGTAAAATAAATATTAATCCTAAAATAGCTACAATATAATTATAATTTATATTGTAGCTATATTAGGGTTTATTTTACAGGTAAGTATTTAGCTTTAAATAGGAATAATTTATTTAATAAGAGTTAATTTATTTCGTTAGATTTAAATTATATTTAAGTTAGGGGGTGTTAGTGTTAGGGTTAGACTTAGCTTTAGGGGTTAATACATTTATTATAGTAGCGGTGTGGGCCGGTCGGCAGATTAGGGGTTAATTATTGTAGGTAGGTGGAGGCGACATTGGGGGGCGGCAGATTAGGGGTTAATAAATATAATATAGGGGTCAGCTGTGTTAGGGACAGCAGATTAGGGGTACATAGGTATAATGTAGGTTGCGGGGGTGTACGGAGCGGCAGATTAGGGGTTAAAAAAATATGCAGGTGTCAGCGATAGCGGGGGCGGCAGATTAGGGGTTAATAAATATTATGTAGGTGTCGGCGGTATTAGGGGCAGCAGATTAGGGTTACATAGGGATAACGTAGGTTGTGGCGGTGTACGGAGCGGCAGATTAGGGGTTAAAAAATTTTAATTGAGTGGCGGCGATGTGGGGGGACCTCGGTTTAGGGGTACATAGGTAGTTTATGGGTGTTAATGTAGTTTAGAGCACAGTAGTTTTTTCTGCGGCTGGAGTTTTGTCGTTAGATTTCTAACGCTCACTTCAGCTACGACTCTAAATACCGGCGTTAGAAAGATCCCATTGAAAAGATAGGATACGCAAATGGCGTAGGGGGGTCTGCGGTATGGAAAAGTCGCGGCTGCAAAGTGAGCGTTAGACCCTTTCCTGACTAACTCTAAATACCAGCGGGCGGTAAAAACCAGCGTTAGGAGCCTCTAACGCTGGTTTTCACGGCTACCGCCAAACTCTAAATCTAGGCCTATGATTTTCATTGATCAAAACTTTTAATAATCAAACTTACTGATGTAGTGTAAAATAAACTGCTCTGATTCTACTGTACACCCCGGCAGCCCCCCTCACTAAGTGCCCTTTTTTTTATTATTATATTTTTTGCTTTTGTCTAATCAGATTTATAGAATTTTGGCATGTTTGCATTTTGAAAAACAAAAATGCTTTTTTGTGCATGCATTTGCAACATCATGGTTGTTCTGACCATTACAGCAACGCATGTGCATTAGCAATGCACATTACAATTGAGCCGGGTGTGGAGCATGCGTGAGAAATCAGCACAACATCATGCATACGCAGAAAGAGGGATGAACTGCTCTCTAATGCGCTGTGAAAAATCCAGGAAGAACACAGAGGCGGAGCGAACGAATGCCAGAATACAATAGAAAGAATTTAATTGTATAAATATTGAAGTGTCTTTTTTTAAATAAAGTTAGCAACTATGATATTTATCATCAATATTATCAGGATCCGTGTTCTGAAACATTTCCATCACTTTAATGTGTTCCCAATGACTTGTTATAGCAGTTGCACAGTATAAAATGTATGAGAAATTTCTCTTTTATGTTTCTTTTTATAAATTAAATAGCTGGATTTGCTCTTTGAAACCTAAACCCATCAAAATAGGCTAAACTTGCGGAGAGATCAGACATCTTTATCTGTCACCCTAATGCTTCCCATTATTATCTCTTTCTCTTTACAATACATAAAATGAACAATTGAAAAATTAACATTTTAGAACTTTCTCTCTCCCACCCTTACTGGGGGTATAATTTATTTTGCTAGCAATGTTTACACAGATTGTCAGTATACAAACTTTCAGTATAGTTAGCGATATCACAGGCCAAATCAGCCATTTTAAATGCTGTAATGAAGGTAAAGGAATACACTCCAGCAGGTAAATCGATCATTGGGAACAAAATAAAGAGGAGAAAAAATTTGAGTAAACTGTCCCTTTAACTTGATTTATTTTCATAGCATTCTCGTATGCTTTGTATTGCAAACTATCAAGCAATAATTGTTTACTTTAGGTGTCAAAAAACACAACATTTTACATTGATACTTTGGGGATAGAAACATAAAAATATAGAATTTGACAGTAGACCAAAAAGGCCCTTTAACTCTACATTTTTTACTGTTTTCTTCGGATAGCCTTATGTGTGCCCCAGGCATTTTTTTTATTATTTTAAAGGGATATAAAGCCCAAAAAAAATTTCTTTCATTATTTAGAAAGAGTATGCCATTTTATACAACTTTCCAATGTACTTCTATTATATAATTTGCTTCATTCCCTCAATATCCTTTGTTGAAAAGCATACCTAAATAGGCTCAGTAGCTGCTGATTTGTGGCTACACATAGATGCCTCGTGTGATTGGCTCACTCATGTGCATTGCTATTTCTTCAATAAAATATATCTAAAGAATGAAGCAAATTAGATAATAGAAGTCAACCGGAACGTTGTTAAAATTGTATTCTCTATCTGAATCATGAAAGAAAGAAAATTGGATTTCATATCCCTTTAACTCAAGTTTTATACGGACCTGTTTACCAACTTATTGAAGGTTTATTGCATGAATTTACCACCCGTTTTGTAAAAATAACTGCTTACTCACCTTTCTCTTGAAGCTATAACTCTCTAAATTAAGAATGTCGTACAGGGTACGTCGCACACAACCTGGTCTTTAAAGACCAGCGGCGTACCCTGTACGACATTAGGGGTTTAAAGCGGCTGGAAGCGATCCTGCTCGCTTCCAGCCGCTTTCCGGTTATTGCAGTGATGCCTCGATATTGAGGCATCCTGCAATAACACCCCTTGGGGTGGCCCTCTCTGCCCCGGACATCAATGGCCGGTATCGTTGGTGGGTGGGAGCTTACGTGGGAGGCGGGTGGGCGGCCATCGATGGGCCATATGACGTCGAGGGGGGCGGGATCGCATTTGGCGGGGAAATGGTGGCATGAAATATACCAAAATGGGCCTAGATCAATACTTTGGGTTGTCTACTACACTAAAGCTAAAATTAACCCTACAAGCTCCCTACAAGCTCCCTAATTAACCCCTTCACTGCTGGGCATAATACACGTGTTGTGCGCAGCTGCATTTAGCGGCCTTCTAATTACCAAGAAACAACGCTAAAGCCATATATGTCTGCTATTTCTGAACAAAGGGGGTCCCAGAGAAGCTTTTACAACCATTTGTGCCATAATTGCACAAGCTGTTTGTAAATAATTTCAGTGAGAAACCTAAAATTGTGAAAAATGTAACTTTTTTTTTTTCATTTGATCGCATTTGGCGGTGAAATGGTGGCATGAAATATACCAAGATGGGCCTAGATCAATACTTGGGGTTGTCTACTACACTACACTAAAGCTGAAATTAACCCTAGAAGCTCCCTACATGCTCCCTAATTAACCCCTTCACTGCTGGGCATAATACACGTGTGGTGTTTCATCTCATTTGGCGGTGAAATGGTGGCATGAAATATACCAAAATGGGCCTAGATCAATACTTTGGGATGTCTTCTAAATAAAATAAACAGGTAGCCCTCAGTTTACGCCGGGGTTAGGTTCCAGAAGGAATGGTTGTAAATCGAAACTGTTGTAAATTGAAACCCAGTTTATAATGTAAGTCAATAGGAAGTGAGGGAGTTAGGTTCCAGGCCCCTCTCAAAATTGGCATAAGTAACACCTAATACATTATTTTTAAAGCTTTGAAATGAAGACTTTAAATGCTAAACAGCATTATAAACCTAATAAAATAATCACACAGCACAGAATATATAATTAAACTAAGTTAAATGAACAAAAACATTTGCTAAACAGCATTATAAACCTAATAAAATAATCACACAGCACACACTTTACTTGTATTTTCCTGCAAACAGTTCTTTCTATGCATTCCAATCTGGACTGATTTATAGACAGGAAGATCTTGTTCCTATGAAAGCTGCTCGATAGATCAGGGCTGGTTAAACTGATTAATTTCAGCTTGCTTGGCTTGCATATCTTTGCTGCAAAAAAATAGATACAGTGGGCGCATAAAGTGGGCGGTTATGTAGATATGTATATATTAATCTCTTAAAGGTACTATTAATAATATGTAATTAGGATCTAAATTTAATGACCCTGTTAACAAATTTAGAATGACTTTAAATAAACCGTGTATTTTTTCAAAGATTTTTATTTAAACACTTCAACCTGATAAAAAGTAGACAAATTTATCCAATCCAATAGTAATCATTCACTCCCAACTATAGTTGTTCATACAATCATTCACACTCTCATAAAACAATGGTATATTCCAATGGTAAAAGGTATCACTTCACACTATGGAACCAAGTGTTAAAAGACTACACATAAAAGAGTTTACACATAAAACAAAAACAGCTTCTTATTACTAGATTCACAACAAATAGCTTTTTGTTAAATGTCCCCTTTGCAGAAGTGGAAAACTTCAGTGTTAAGTGTCTGTATATTCATGCTTAATGCTTTTGAATATACAGACACTTAACGCTGAAGTTTTCCACTTCTATTTTAATCAATGCACTGCTTCTCAATGCTTTTCAATAGCAGTCACAAAAAAGGTTGTTATTCTGAAACGGTGCAAATTGAACCGTTGTAAACCGAGGGCCACCTGTATATACATGTCAAGGGATATTCAGGGATTCCTGAAAGATATCAGTGTCCCAATGTAACTAGCTTCATGCTTAATGCTTTTGAATATACAGACACTTAACACTGAAGTTTTCCACTTCTGCAAAGGGGACATTTAACAAAAAGCTATTTGTTGTGTATCTAGTAATAGGAAGCTGTTTTTGTTTTATGTGTAAACTCTTTTATGTGTAGTCTTTTAACACTTGGTTCCATAGTGTGAAGTGATACCTTTTACCAATTGGAATATACCATTGTTTTATGAGAGTGTGAATGATTGTATGAACAACTATAGTTGGGAGTGAATGATTACTATTGGATTGAATAAATTTGTCTACTTTTTATCAGATTTAAGTGTTTAAATAAAAATCTTTGAAAAAATACACAGTTTATTTAAAGTCATTCTAAATTTGTTAACAGGGTCATTAAATTTAGATCCTAATTACATATTATTAATAGTACCTTTAAGAGATTAATATATACATATCTACATAACCGCCCGCTTTATGCGCCTACTGTATCAATTTTTTTGACAAATTTTTTTGAATTGTATATTACCCAGGAAGGGGGTAGTGTTACTCAGTGAGGCTGTGGAGGTTAGATTCAGCGCTTCACCCAATCGATTGTTAATAATATCTTTGCTGCAACACAAGCGGACAGCTCCACCTACTGGCTATTTTAATCAATGCACTGCTTCTCAATGCTTTTCAATAGCAGTCACAAAAAAGGTTGTTATTCTGAAACGGTGCAAATTGAACCGTTGTAAACCGAGGGCCACCTGTATATACATGTCAAGGAATATTCAGGGATTCCTGAAAGATATCAGTGTCCCAATGTAACTAGCGCTAATTTTGAAAAAAAGTGGTTTGGAAATAGAAAAGTGCTATTTGTACTTATTGCCCTATAACTTGCAAAAAAAGCAAAGAACATGTAAACATTGGGTATTTCTAAACTCAGGACAAAATTTAGAAACTATTTAGCATGGGTGTTTTTTGGTGGTTGTAGATGTGTAACAGATTTTGGGGGTCAAAGTTAGAAAAAGTGTGTTTTTTTCCATTTTTTCCTCATATTTTATCATTTATTTATAGAAATTATAAGATATGATGAAAATAATGGTATCTTTAGAAAGTCTGTTTAATGGCGAGAAAAACGGTATATAATATGTGTGGGTACAGTAAATGAGTAAGAGTAAAATTACAGCTAAACACAAACACCGCAGAAATGTAAAAATAGCCCTGGTCCTTAAAGGAAAGAAATTGAAAAATGGCCTTGTCCTTAAGGGGTTAAAGGGAAACTGAACCCATATTTTTTCTTTCATGATTCAGATAGAGCATGCAATTTTAAGCAAGTTTCTAATTTACTCCAATTATCATTTTTTATTCGTTCTCTTGCTATCTTTATTTGAAAAAGAAGGAATATAAGCTAAGGAGCCAGCATTTTTTGGTTCAGAACCATGGACAGCACTTGTTTATTGGTGCTGTCCAATCAGCAAGGACAACCCAATTTGCTCACCAAAAATGGGCCGGCATCTAAACTTACATTCTTGCTTTTCAAATAAACATACCAAGAGAATGAAGAAAATTTGATAATAGGAGTAAATTAGAAAGTTGCTTAAAATTGCATGCTCTATATGAATCATGAAAGAAAAAATTTGGGTTCAGTGTCCCTTTAAGTTGTGTGTTTTAAAAAGGAAACGGTTTTATTGCAGCTATGAAGAGACAAAAAAACAAAAAACATACAATTTTAAACAACTTTCCAATTTACTTCTATTATAAAATGTTGTTTTCTTGTTATGCTTGTTGAAAAGCAAGACAGTAAATCAGTTTTGCAGCAATGTTATACATTAGCAAGAGCCCTAGATGGCAGAAGTATTCCCTGTTATGTAGTGCTCCAGACATGTGTGCGCTCAGATCTAGGTATCTCTTCAACAAGGAATGACATGAGAAAAAGCAAATTTGATAATAGAAAGAAATTGGAAACATTTTTTAAAATTCTATGCTATATCTAAATCAGGAAAGAACAAAAAAATGGGTTGTGTGTCACTTTAAGTATACCCTGTTCTAAAACTGTAGACACCTTTAAAAATCTGATATTCCAGCATGCAAGCTTTACTGAATGTCCATCTTCACTGGGAACACAGGGCAGCACGTGAAAACAACACTTAACGAAATTGTTGTAATCCAAGCACAGTGACCATGTTGAAGGGATATGAAACCCAAACATTTTCTTTCATGATTCAGATAAAACATACAATTTTAAACAACATTCCAATTTACTTCTAATATCTAATTTGCTTCATTCTTTAAATATCCTTTGTTGAAAAAATAGCAATGCACATGAGTGAGCCAATTACACCAGGCATCTATGTGCAGCCACAAATCAGAAGCTAATGAGCCTATTTAAATATGCTTTACAGCAAAGCTTTTCTAAAGAATTAAGCAAATTAGATAATAGAAGTAAATTAGGAAGTTGTTTAAAAGTCCATGTCCTATCTAAATCATGAAATAAAAAACGTGTGTTTCGTCTCCCTTTAAAGACTGTAAAAACCTAAAAAAAAAAACCTGTGATAATGGGCAGTCTGTAGGGGTTTAGATAAACGTAATCATAGAGTTAAAAATATATTAATATAACAGTGATGTTATTTATATGGGAAATGTGTAATAAATGGATTAGCTATGCTCTTAAACAATAACAATTTTCAAGTAGACTTTCCCTTTAATGCTGCAACCAACCACTTTAACATTTTTTAAATAGCCTGGTCAATAGATAATTTACTTTATTTGAAAATGTATGCAGGGCCTCAACAGCATCTAAACGCTCTTGATATTGTGTAAACTGCTCTTATCTCAGACTTTTTAGGTAAAATCTGAGTTTAGTGTTCTAAATTATTTTCTCGGCCATATATGATTATATGCTTACACACTATCATGGAAGACAAAGAGAGGAGCATATAATTACTGAGGCGTGACTGTTTATTTTCAAGTGCACTCATGATGTGATTCTCACGGCTGTATAATTCTGTCTTCTTGAAGAATATTCATATAATGGTGAGGGAAACTCATTAGATGACAAATAATTTACTTTTGAATGGAATACCATCCAGAATCAATACCCACAAAAATTTATATAAATGATTGCCTTAATAGGGTGTCTAGAAATATGATAAAAGTTGGTAAATTTAAAATGCTGTAAAACAATTGTGCACTCAGCAAGGGTGCTGTATTTTTAAAATGAAATAAAAATATTATTTTAAATAAGAATAGTATATACTATATCAGCAATTAAAATCACTCCATTGCAAAGGATCTACCTACAAAGGCCTAGATTATGAGTGGAACGCAAAATTGCGCTTTTGCATGTGCGATATTTGTGCTCCATTTTGTAATACCAGCGCATGCAAATGTTGCTTAGAAGCCTTGCGCTCACGAGAGTGAGCTTCCATAGGCTTCAATGGGAGCCTCGTTCTCATGCCGTGGGACACGGCAAAGAACCTAGCGCAGTGCAGGGCGTAAGTCGTGCAGAGTTGGGCAGCAAATAAAAAATTTATATGAATATATACATATTTATGTGTTTCTAAGTGTATATACACATGTTTAATGTTGCAAGTGAAGCATTATTGCAATATAAATTCATTATTTATTTTTATGCCTTTTGCTGTAAAATACATCTAAAAATTGTGCTTGGGTTAATACTTTTTGGAAATTTTTGTAAACTTTTGTTTACTTCACCTTCTAACCTAAGATTCTCATCAGTCACATGTTTGTAAAAGGTGGATTATCAGTTTTGCATCAACAATCATGATAGGAGAAGCATTCTTTGCAATAGTTACTAAGTTGAATCAGTGCTAAACCATAAGAGATAAGGGCAGGCATCCCCAGAGTTTGTGCTATATCTGAATATTAGTTTGTGATTGTTTAGCAAAGATTTTTTTGTTCTGGGGGACAGGGAAATCAGTGAAACAGCATAACAGACATAAAACAATATTGTACTGTCCTCACTACTGATAGCTAGACAGCTAGTTAACAAACCAGACAGAAATAGCTTTGTGTTTATTCCAAAGTGATTTTACTTCTGAATAGTTATTTTGTAAAACTGCAATACAATAAGAAAAGTTGAAATTACAATATGTAGTTACACGTGGTGTTTGCAATACATACAATAATACATGTTTCAAAAACAGAGAGCTTACATTTAAACCTTACAGCAAATAGCAATGCAATTCAAATGCACAATGAACTCTTAGCAAACAATAACTTACAGGCATATGCATATTTAGAGGCAAATATTAAGAGCTGATTTCCATGCTTCTTGAAGCTAAAAAGTGTGCTTGGGTTAATACTTTTTGGAAATTTTTGTAAACTTTTGTTTACTTCACCTTCTAACCTAAGATTCTCATCAGTCACATGTTTGTAAAAGGTGGATTATCAGTTTTGCATCAACAATCATGATAGGAGAAGCATTCTTTGCAATAGTTACTAAGTTGAATCAGTGCTAACCCATAAGAGATAAGGGCAGACATCCCCAGAGTTTGTGCTATATCTGAATATTAGTTTGTGATTGTTTAGCAAAGATTTTTTTGTTCTGGGGGACAGGGAAATCAGTGAAACAGCATAACAGACATAAAACAATATTGTACTGTCCTCACTACTGATAGCTAGACAGCTAGTTAACAAACCAGACAGAAATAGCTTTGTGTTTATTCCAAAGTGATTTTACTTCTGAATAGTTATTTTGTAAAACTGCAATACAATAAGAAAAGTTGAAATTACAATATGTAGTTACACGTGGTGTTTGCAATACATACAATAATACATGTTTCTAACACAGAGAGCTTACATTTAAACCTTACAGCAAATAGCAATGCAATTCAAATGCACAATGAACTCTTAGCAAACAATAACTTACAGGCATATGCATATTTAGAGGCAAATATTAAGAGCTGATTTCCATGCTTCTTGAAGCTAAGATGGCTGCTGAGAAACTTAAAGTAAACTTTTTATTAACAAACTTTATCAACACTTCCTGTTTTATACTTGAGAGGAACCAAGCTGTAATTGCAACATGAAACCACCAGATGTCATCAACATGAACATAATAAGCATATAATAAGACAGAACACTCCCCGCCTGGTATAAACATATACCACTATTACATGATCTATAAATTATTATTAACTTTAACCAGATAACTTTTTACTTTGAAAAAGAACAATTAAATCTGACACAGGTCTAAGGTATACTTTAGCAGTCCCTTGTTTAATGATTTTGACCTCTACCATCACCACTAGGAATGGCTTTTACAGTAAGACTCATTGTCCATCCATAGCGCTTTACTTGAGAGTCTTTCAACAATACAAGATCTCCTTCTTAAACGTTTTGTTTCTCTTTCCATTTTCTATATTTCCATGTTTGGATACATTTGATAGTCACTGTTTCAGCTTGCAAGAAATCTAATGAATGGCATAATCCTTTGCAGCAATGCCAGCCTGTACATGACTCCTTTTGAGTACTGCTGGAAAATGACTTGGCAATGTGAATTAGTTTTGCTATACCTCTCACAAGGGACTTCCACTTTGAGAACCTGAGAAATCTATGTTAATCTAGCTGGCATTCATACACTTCAGTTATTAAAGCTGTCACTTCTGGTCTGATCTCACTGTCAGAATCTGGTTCAATGAGGTCAAATACTTCAGCTTCAGATTGATCACCTGAATCTGCCTGATGTAAGAAATCTGGGCCTGAGAACCAGTTGATATGTTTTAGGTGAGCTGCTTGAATTGGTCTAGTACCATGATCTGCTGGATTCTGACTGGTGTTAATATAATGCCACTGATCTGGATCAGTAGATTTTCTAATACGAATTATTCTGTTTGAGACATATACATGAAATCTCCTACAAGTATTGTGAATATAACTTAACACAATCTTGCTGTCAGTGTAATATTTAACTGCATAAAGTTCAATGTCCATTTCTTCAGTAATAAGTTCAGCTAGCTCAACTGACAAAACAGCTGCACATAATTCTAGACGAGGTACTGTATGGGCTGGTCTTGGAGCTAGTTTAGATTTGCCCATAATAAAGCCTACATGACATTGACCGCTACTGTCTATGACTCTGAGATATGCCACAGCTGCTATCGCTACAGTAGAGGCATCAGAAAAAACACATACCTCCTTTCTTACTGTGGACGATAGTGACACTGGCACATAGGGTCTGGGAATACTGAGATCTTCAAGATGGATCAGGTCTTCTGTCCATGTTCTCCATTGAGCTTCTCTATCTGGTGAGAGTGGGGAATCCCATTCACATTGGTCTGTTGAGAGTTCTCTGACTAAAGATTTACCTTGCATAGTGATTGGAGATGCAAACCCAAGTGGGTCATAAAGACTGTTTACTGTAGCCAGGATACCTCTCCGTGTGAAAGGTTTTACCTCTTTGGACACTTGAAAAGTGAAACTGTTGGTCTGTAAGTTCCAACTTACTCCTAAGCTCCTTTGGAGGGGTAGAGGATCGACACCTAGAACAAGGTCCTTTAGATCTTTAGCTCTGTCATCTGCGGGAAATGCTTCCATTACTGGACTTCTGTTGGATGCCACTGTGTGTAGCTTGAAATTCGATCCTGCGAGCATGTCCTTAGCCCTCTGCAGGAGACTGACTGCTTCAGCTTCAGTAGGCACAGATATGAGTCCATCATCTATATAGAAATTCCTCAAGATAAACTGTTCTACATCTTCGCCATACTCACTCTTTCCTTGCTTTGCTATTTGTCTTAGACCATAAATGGCTATGGCTGGGGAAGGGCTGTTCCCAAAGACATGTACCTTCATCCTGAACTCTGTAATTTCTTTGTTAAGGTCATTGTCACGAAACCAAAGAAATCTCAAATAGTTACGGTGATCTTTTCTAACCATGAAACAGTAAAACATTTGTTGTACATCAGTGGTAATTGCAACTTGCTCTTTGCGGAAACGTAAAAGGGACACCTAGTAGTGTATTATTTAAATCAGGCCCACTGAGGAGTGTGTCATTCAGTGAGATGCCTTCAAACTGAGCACTTGAGTCAAAAACTACTCTGATCTGTCCTGGCTTCTGAGGGTGATAGACACCAAAGATTGGTAGGTACCAACACTCCTCACCTGCTTCCAATGGTGGGGCAGGTTCTGCTTGGTCATGGTCAAAGATCTTTTGCATAAAGTTAACAAAATGTTCCTTCATTTCAGGTTTGTTCACAAAGGAACGCTGTAGAGCAAGTAGTCTATTCTGAGCTTGCTCTAAGTTGTTTGGTAGTCTAAGACGAGGTGAAAGAAATGGTAGGGGTGCTACCCAGTAATTTGCTTAATCAATAAACATCTATTTTTCTACTACATCAAGGAACATACCATCTTGAATAGACATAGCAGGTTTGTCATCGTTTGGAATAGTAACAAACACATTATCATCTAAACTGCCCAAATTGTGAGTTGCAGTTCCTAAATAACACAATGAGGGGGGGCATTAAAAGTCTCTTTTACCTGTATATAGCTAGTGCATGGGCTGAACAGAGAAGTGCGCCCACTAGGCAGCACATTTGTCTTGAAAGAGTTCACATCTGCTGGTCTATGAGCTCCTTCTAAGCATACTTCCCCAACTATGACCCAACCTAAGTCTAAATGTTGTGCATAAGGACTGTTGTGAGGCCCATTAATCTGCTCACGTACTTTGTGCACCTTCAGAATGTCTCTTCCTAACAAGAGAAGTATTTGTGCGTTAGGGTCAAGTGCTGGGATCTTGTCTGTTAAGGATTTCAGATGAGGGAAAAACCTCCAACAACATGTCCCCAAGTTCTCTTAAATTTATATTGTCTTTGTTTGAGATTTTGGGGAAGTTTTTTAGCTTCTTTAACAGTGCATTCTCAATAGCTTCAGGGCTGCCATAACATTCTTCTAGTCTCTGCCATACCATTTTAACGCCATCAATTGGGTTATGAACATGCACTGACCTGATTCTCTTAGCCTGTTGAGATGACTCTGGACCAAGCCACTTAGTCAAAAGATCTAGCTCTTCTCTGGCTGTAAGATTAAGATCTCTGGTGACACCTTGGAATGATGTCTTCCATGCCCAGTAGTTCTCTGGTCGATCATCAAATGTTAGTAGCCCTGTACTCACTAACTCTCAACGAATCAGGTGCTTTGCTAGGTCAGTAGTCTCTGAAGTTCCTAATGTACTATTTCTGAGAGGGGATATGTGAGAGTCCATATAATGTGATGGATATTGTGGATCAGCGTAACCTCTGCTTTCTTGAAAGCGCACTCTTGGTGTAGAGACATTTGCAGTGTCAGTCTGGGAAGGAGGGTGCAAGTCAGGAATACTTGGAGTAGACTGTAAATATGTTGAGTCAGGAAACTGTGGCATTATGCTGGACATATGTTGGATAGGAGCATGCTCTGTTTTATCTTGGTCTAGAGCATGGTTCTGTACATACTCACGAGTCCTTTGTACTGAATCATGGGTAATTATTGCTGCAAAATCTTGAAGTGGTTCCTCTTCTAGTTCAGCTGCTGCTTCATAGACTGCTGCTTCTGCAGATGCTGCAACTGCTGCCCTTTGAATCTTTAGCACATGCATATTAGCTTCTAACTCTGCCTTGCGTTGCGCTGTTTCAGCTTCACACCTTGCTGTATCTGCTTCCATATCTGCTTTGCGCTTAGCTGCCTCTGCTTCCATATCTGCTTTGCGCCTTGCTGCCTCTGCTTCTAGTGCTGCTTTCTGCTTTATCATGTCTGCTTCTTTTTCAGCATAAGAAACTTGTGCCTGGGCTGCTTGTGCTTTAGCACGGGCTCTGAGTCCTGCAGAACTGGCTGATGATCTCCTGGAACGCATTGAATATTTAGAGCCAGAGGCATAGGATCTGGTCTCTAAAGTTTGTTGCATCATATCAACACTCTTTTCTTGGTTCATAGTGATCAGGTTAAAGTAGCACAATATTTTAAATGCAGTTGTTGTGCAAATTATTTTTACTGCCTTTCACTTTAAATTGCAGGTCTTGTATGTTTGCTTGTTATTTACTGCTTTTTACTTTAAAATGCAGCCTTTGTATCTTGCTTGTTATTGCTTCTCAATTTTCAATGCAGCTCCTATATCTTCCCTTGATATAGCATGCTTTTTACTTTACAATGCAGCTCTGTATCTTCCCCTGATATAGCCTGCCTTTTTACTATAAAATGCAGCTCTGTATCTTGCCTTGATATAGCATGCCTTTTTACTGTACTGTCCTCACTACTGATAGCTAGACAGCTAGTTAAAAAACCAGACAGAAATAGCTTTGTGTTTATTCCAAACTGATTTTACTTCTGAATAGTTATTTTTGTTAAAAGGCATATGTATATTTAGAGGCAAATATTAAGAGCTGATTTCCATGCTTCTTGAAGCTAAGATGGCTGCTGAGAAACTGAAAGTAAACTTTTTATTAACAAACTTTATCAACACTTCCTGTTTTATTCTTGAGAGGAACCAAGCTGTAATTGCAACATGAAACCACCAGATGTCTTCAACATGAACATAATAAGCATATAATAAGACAGAACAAATATAATCATTTAACAAAATAAAGTTGCAGTTTTCATTGCAAAATTATTCTCAGATATGAAGGTTCAAAACCATGTAGTTTACAATTTGTGTTTAGTGTCCCTTTAAGTATAGTAGGATATAATATGATTCATGTCTTGTATTCAGCAAGCATTGGCTACATAAGGTTTGAGTTTCTAGGCCATTCATTCACTGGAAGCTTAAACTTTTTATTTAGTTCTGTTGTGACAATATACTGTTTTTTTAGTAGAATGTTTTGAATTGTTGGATGGTTTAAATTTTGTTTGTTGCTGTCCTTAGTTTAAAAAGAAAAGAAAAAAACACCAGTAAAGCACAGATACATACTCATTCTTGCCCTCTCATTTTGTGCACACTTGCAAGGCACATCTAAAAGGGCCAGAGTACCTGGGGGTGATATATACAAGTTATGATTCACTCATGGTTTACATAATTATAGAATGAGATTCAAATCCATTTAATGCTGTTAAATGTTGTTGTTGTTTCAGCATAAATTTAAAGAAATTTTCCATAACCGTCATCATTATTATTGCATTCTTTACAAATGTGTTGACTACAGTTAATCTTACTTGCTTTTGTGAAACGTTTCTGAACAGCAATGACTACATCTCAACCCTGGGGTCAACAACTGTGACGTCTGCCAGCTCAAAATTCTTGCGTAAAAATATTTACCCAAACCTCCATAATGACAGGTCTCCCATGACTGATGTTTCTATTTGTTTCAATGGGAAATACAAAAGGCACTATTTGGTGGCCAATGATTAAAGGGACAGTCTACACTAACATTTTTAATAAATAGATAATTGCATTGCACTAGAACTGCTTGTGCAATGCTGAATGCCGACAGCGTATGATGTCCGCATTTAGCGTTGTCTGGCGGACATGATACATTGCAGCGTATCATGTCTGCCAGACCCCTATGTCTGCAAAAGGATTGCGATCTAAACTAGAGATTTTTCTTTGTTTAGCATATCCTATTTTTTGTGCTGCAGTGTTTGTTTTTTCATAGTTATTTAAACTACAGCCTTGCTGGGTCAAGTGATCTGTTATATATTTCATTGCATAATCAGATGAATTTAATGAAAACCTTGTTCAAGCAAATATTGTGAAACTAACTCTACAGAACAGTACATTTTTATTTTAAAATGCCAAACAATGTATTCACTCCAAAACATGTTCACACTACTGATCTAGATTTATTGAGAAAATAAAATATAATAAGCAAATAGGATGTTCACCACTTACATATAAGGAGATGGTGATTGATAGTTTAACAGCATTGAGAACAATAGCCTAGCAGGTCTAGTAAAGAAGAAAATTGAATCTGAAACGATTGATTCATTTGTGCCACTTGCAGGAATACCTGGAGCATTATGTTCCAAGACAACTCAATATTTATTTTCTAAGCACTGAAAAAGTTAAAGTTGTAGAAAAATCTCTTTTTAAATTAATTTAAATGGCATGTAACTGACCTCTACCAGAATGTGTCACATGTTGTGATTCTATTTTTTGTCATTTTGCAAATGCACTTTTTCTAACAGCTACAACAAACACAGGCATACTGAGAAATATTTCTTCTTCCAGGTATGAAAAACTCCAGTTATTCTATACAGAAGAAGACGTATTTTCAATATGAAACCACATATGCTTGTGATTCAGTATTGATGCCTTTGTTCTTGGCCACTCAAAACGGTAGGTCGTTTTAGGGATAGGGACAGTGTAGGTAATATAGAAGAGAAATAGAAATAAATATCCTGATATCAGTAAAAAGGTTTAGGGAATCCATTTTGAATGTCATGACTATTTTTAAATCCACAGTAACTCATTTTTAGTAATTGGATATAATTACATAACTATTAATTCTAGTTACTGTGAGCTACATTAGTGGAGTGATATTTTGCTCTCCCACTCGCATTAACTTTGCTAGACGGAGGCGTTTTGCGCACGTCGGGTTACACGAGTATTACAAGATGAAAGTATGAAGTTAATGCTCAAGCGACAACCTGACGCGCCAAAAAGTTGAACTTTGAATATCACAACCGCATTACTGTATTCTCTCATAGACTTCAATGGAGTGCGCAAACGGCAAAAAACCCTAACACCCATACTCCCACACTACCACGACCGCATTAATTCAAGTGTGCTAAACCTGACATTTATATATATATAAATTTATAATTATACATTTTTCACATTCCAATGTTCTTCACATAGAAAAATGTTTTATGTATTGTTAAATACATGTCTCTCTCTCTCTCTCTCTCTCTCTCTCTCTCTCTCTCTCTCTCTCTCTATATATATATATATATATATATATAGAGAGAGAGAGAGAGATACCCATGTATATATATATATATATATAAATTATATAAAGGTATAGATATATACAGATATATATAGGAATATCTATTTAAAAATACTTAGAACATATTCTTCTATGTGAAAAACATTGGAATGTGAAATATTTACATTACGCACACAGTTAAACACTTTATTAAATATGAATATTGCATAAATATGATTTTTTTTTTGTTTTCAGCTACTTGACTAAAAAGGTCTCCAATGCACTTATGTTTATTTATGTCTGTAAATACATAAATACACATATAAATGTGTATGTACTCACATATACAGTATACATAAACATACATACATACATATAAATGTCTAAATATGTATCTCTATGTTAAAGCCCTTTTAACTTTTTAATGCAATATTTTTTAAAATATTTTTTATTAGAAAGTGTTAAAATGAGTGTAACTGTACTTTTAAATGTATTTTTTATGTGTTTTGTGCAACCTTTTTTGTCTTGTGTAACATGCATAAATTCCATTGTGCTCAAGTAAACGCGTTTAACTTCAACTCCTAATATACTCCCTATTTCCGCCGGACTCAAAATTAGCACGCTACTCGAAATCTAGCCCTGTGTTTGGTATTAGCTTCCAAAACAAGATGGCAACACTAGAGGTGACATAAGTGTAGTCTGTAGAGCAACATCTATCTGTGCTGCCTTTTTTGTAAATACATGTAATTAGTCTGTGTGCAAGACCTGTAAATAAATGTGTTAGAGCTAACGTACAGGATTTCATCAAGGCAACAATGCTGCAGATCAGTTGTCATCTCACAATGCCATACTCTAACAACCCCAGCTGTAAACCTGATCACTTATAATCTGCTTTCTGCAATGAACACTCACCTGAAAGTGTGATCACTAAAGTAAAATACTTACCACTAAAATTAAAGTTACAGTAAAGTCAAAATTAAACTTTCATTATTCACATACAGCATGTCGTTTTAAACAACTTTAAAGTGTTCTGCTGTGATCACATTTGCCTATTCTATTTTGAGTATATCTAGGTAGGCAGCAGCTATGCACTACTGGGAGCTATACGCTAGGCTTGTGCAGCCAAGAAAATTTAGTTTCGGAGGATTTTTTTTAACGAATATTCAGGGGAATTCGTTTCCCCCGAATATTCGTTGGCTGCACTATTCTGTATTTGTTTTGTTTACATTATTTATTAAGGCCAAGCCTAGTATTCAGGGTTTCATGGCTTTATAAATGACAGATCAAACTAACCTAATTGCATTCTATAAGGAAGTTAGTAAATGTATAGATCAGGGTGTTGTAGTAGATGTGATCTATTTAGATTTTGATAAAGCATTTGATACAGTTCCACATAGAAGGATAATTGTACAAATTGAGAAAGATTGATTTGGAGGAAAATGCTTGTATTTGTAAAATGCTTGTACTTGGATTAAAAAAACTAAATTAAAGGGATATGAAACCCAAACATTTTCTTTTGTGATTCAGACAGAGCATATAATTTTTTAAAAAAGTTTCCAATTGATTTCTGCAATCAAATTTGCTTAGTTTCCATGATATTCTGTATTGAAGAGATACCTAGGTAGGCATCTCGAGCACTACATGGCAGTATATAGTGCTGTCATCTAGTGATCTTGTAAATGGATAACATTTTTGCAAAACTGCTGCCATATAGTATTCCAGAAATGGGCTGGCTCCTAAGCATATGCCCTGATGTCATCAGTGGGCAGAGCTTGTCAGCCATTTTAAAGTAGCCAGAAACAATATTCATTTTAAAAAAACTTTTTTTTACCATTCCTGCTACATGATATAGAAAGGGGCGCAGGAGGTTATTTGCACCTTAATTTAAGGTAAGACTTTAAGATGACTAAGGTGTACACTGTCCCTTTAAGTAAGACAATAAGGTCTACAATTACTTGTCTACAGGTGATTTGGTTAAATTAGGGGACTGGGCAGGCAACTGGCAGATGAAATTCAGTTTATATAATTGCAGTAATGCATTTTGGCAACAAAACAAACTTGCAATTTATACTGTAAATGGGGCTGACTTAGGGATATCATTAGAAGGGGAGGATATATAGTAGATAGCTGACTGACTGAGGTATATTCACATGATGAAAATATAATCTTTTCTCACTATAAAGCAATGGTAAGACCACAGATTGGTGGAGAGCTAAATTATCACTCGTCCGCAAACTGGCAAATTGACCTGTTTGCGGGCATGCAATAATTAATCAGTTATTACAAGTAACTGGTTATTGCTACCATGAGGTCGTGGTAGCAATTAGCACTCAGAAAATTAACCAGAGATCAGATCTCTGGTTAATTTTCTAAAAGTGCCCCAAATGCCCTCAAAATAGAGGGCATTATAGTTTTTCTCTGATAAACAACTGCTCTAGACAGTTTTTGGGGTCTAAAGTTGGTAGGAGTGCATTTGCATTGCAGTCTATGAGCACTGTTTGTTCCTTTTAAATATATATATGTACATGACTATATACATATATATTTATGTGTTAATATGTGTATATACACATATAAACACATAAATATATATGTATATAGTCATATACATATATATTTAAAAACATGCTTCCATTATTGCAGTACTTACCCCCTTCGCTGTGCGAAGTTCTGATGCTGTGTATGATGGCATCAGAATTAAACTCCCATTGGAGCCTATGGAAGCGCGCTCTCATAAGCGCAATTCTTCCCAGCAATGTGAATGCAAGCTCGACTTTGCATTACTGTTAACTTGCAATACCAGTGCACATTAGCATTCGATGGTATTACACAGCAGAGGGCAAATATCGCTTTCATGAAAGCAATTTTTTAGTGCTCTCCTTGTAATCTGGCCCTTTGGGTATTAGTTTTCAAGAAGGACATTATAAAGTTTGCAATTATTTACACCAGAAAAAAGGCATCTCAAAGGGAATATAATTACATTGTATAAATATATACCTGTTTATCAGTGGGACTGTACAAAGGACAAAAGGTCCTCTTTTGAGACTCAAGGAACTGAGATTTAGCATACAGCAACGTATGGGATTCTTTCCAGTAAGATGAGGTTGCAAATCCAGCAGCAGTTTTAAAAAAAGGGCTGGCTGTAACAGTAGAACTAACAGTATAGTAGCTGGATCTAGTGAAAAAGTCCACGATTCATTACTCCTAAAAATTATACTCCTGGCCACTAGGAGGAGGTAAAGATTCCAAAATTTCCAGAGCCCTAAAATCCCTCCTACCTTACTATAAACTAAGACACCAAATTATGGGGATTGCACCACTGACTCAAACTTTCGGAATGAGTCTCAAAATCTCACACAGAGATTTATATATCAAGGCTACCCCAAAAAACTAATAAGTAAGAGTTATCAACGTATCAGTGAGAAGTCTCAACAAGATAGTCTTTTTGGACTAATACAGACGTCCAATGAAATCCATAGACAGAGAACACAAAATACTACAGTGAAATATGTAACACAGTATAATGAGGGGTGGGAAGACATACTTAACATAATAAAACGACATTGGCATATACAACATACAGACGCCAAATTGAGTTCCATTTTGACAGCACAGCCACAAATTACAGCACGCAGAGAACCAAATCTGTATGATAGTCTAATGCATAGTCATTTTGTCAGAGTCCCAAATCCACATAACTGGATACAGAGAGTAAAAATGGAACCAGGTTGTTGCCCATGTAGACAGTGTAAGGCATGTAACCACATTGAAAGAATGAGATTATTTGCAGATAGAAGTGGCGAAGTATACAAGATATGGAGTAAATTTACATGCAGAACTGAGGGCTTAGTATATCTAGCTAAGTGCAGCTGTCCCCTTTATTACATAGGTAAAACTACACAAGCCCTACGAGATAGGGTTCTTGAACACCTATGAGATATTGAGAATAAAGGAAATACCTCCACAACTCTGTTACACATGATTTTAAGGTGATCGGGATTGACCAAGCTCATTTGGGCATTAGGGGCGAAGACCTAGACAGGACACTACTACAACGTGAAAGTAGATGGATTTTTAATTTGGACACTCTAGCCTCTAATGGTCTGAATGAGGAAATACATCTCGGCCATTTCCTGTAACCACTACACCAGTAAACTCTATTCTAACACATAAATAAATTTTAATAAATTAATGAATACAGTTTATATTGATTAAGGTTACTCAGGCCTCTATTTATACTAGCAATAATTCCAGATATTTCTCTTTTCTATAAATATATTTATTCTTTGTATATATTTTTCCAAAATGACCAGCCTAGGCGCCGCTGGTACCTGTGATCTATATGTAGCTTATCTGCAAGTATTATTGATTATAAGTAACAATTTTGTAGCAAACAGCTATTATTCCCAAAGTTACAGAGGGAACCTATATTCACTGGCTAATGTTTCCGGAGGGAATGACACATTCAATCCCTTTTAAAGAGGAAGCGTGAAACTGACATAATGCAAGCCCGGATGAAGCCTACTACAGGTGAAACGTACGTTGTCTTTTTTCTGCTCCACTGCTTTGTGTCTCGTTTTTTTGGGAGGAGGCGTTGGGAAAGCTTTCCCAATTTCTCCACAGTTAGGATTGGCCGAGGTTGCTCAGCTGCCAACTGCGTATAGAGATAACCACACTCCCTTCCGAACAATTACACAAGCGGGTACTAGATCAGTGTATATAACTGGGTCCAACACTTGGTATTAGTCATCACTGACAAATAAGGCTTTTCTTTTCCTCCTCTACTAAATGGATCGATCTTTGTCTACACACTAAGGGGCATAGTTATCAAGCTCCGTATGGATCTTGAAGCCCCGTGTTTCTGGCGAGCCTTCAGGCTTGCCAGAAACACAAGTTATGAAGCAACGGTCTAATGACCACTGCTCCATAACCTGTCCACCTGCTCTGAGGAGGCAGACAGCGATCGCCAGAAATCAACCCGATCGAATACAATTGGGTTGATTGACACCCCCTGCTGGCGGATGGTTGGCCGTGAATCTGCAGAGGGCGGCATTGCACCAGCAGTTCACAAGAACTGCTGGTGCAATGCTGAATGCGGAGAGCATAATGTTGTCTGCATTCAGCGATGTCTGTCGGACATGATTCGCTAATGGGATCATGTCCGATAAATAGGCCCCTAAGGATTTTCGGCAGTACAACAGAAGGATTAGTGCACTATCCATAACTCCTGCAATAGAGGAACTTTTCTGGTTGACTTTTTCTTTCGGGGAAGTATTAAATTTCATCTTTTGTTGGCCAACACTTGTTATATGCCTTCTTGTGTGTATATATTTAAATGATCTATTGTATCAGAGCTCTGTTACATTTCTTAGTGGTTCTATTGCAGAATATTTAATCACATATTTGTTATCACATATTTGTTTTATTGCCACACTTAGATAGTGTCTATGTTCACTATAATAGGGGACACTACCCCATGTGATTAAAAATTGGTTCTATTGACTAGAGTGCTGTTGTGGGGTCTCTTATTTTTATTTACTCCTCACTGATGATCTTTATACTAAGACCCTAGCACCGGTACCCATTTGTATTTGTAGTCAAAACCGGTATAGTCCTGAGCAAAGCTATATCTTATTGCCCTTACTGGGAACTAGTATTGTCTTTGCAGGAGGAAGGTGAAGAAGGAAGGTGCTCCAAATATTTGTGAGAATGGTGCTCAGACTGATTTGAGGCCAAGTTTTCCCCTTAGAGAGCTTCTGTTTGGACAAATGTCTTTGGAGTATGGGTAGTGGCACAAGAACACCCTATAGAAATTAGTAACAGGCCTGCCACAGGTGTCGTGGAAACCGGTCCCTGGCCTCCTCATGTTGGTTCTTCATTGTACTCTATATATTTAGATCCTCTTCTGTCACTGGTTAAGAAGTGGGTTGCTATCTACTGGAAGCAGTTTCTGCTGCTTATGAAAAGTCCAGTTGTATGGGGGCCTTTCAGGTAATTGTGGGGATAGTATTTCACCATGTAATAAGCCTAGCGTTAAGTATTTGTCAGGGCGTGTCGCTTCTTTTTATTGTGCTCATCAAATTGTTATTGTGCATTTGTTTGCACACGCTGTTCTTTCTGCGCATCAGTTTTTTTTGCTCTCTTTCTGGTTAGCGCTTGTTTGCATAAGCACATGTAGGCTTTTGTTTCAAGCCTTTTACTTAATGAGCTTTGGCTTCTGCTCGCATCTGATTTTTTGTGCTTTTGTTCTTTATGCTCGACGTGCATGCACCAGTAGGTGTGCTATTGACTTTTTTGTGTTGTTTTTTTTAAGTGCGCTTAATTTTTTCCTTTGCTTAGTCTTTGAGCTTATCTGATGTTCTACCTGTTGTCGGGTTAGCGTTCATCTGATACTATATGAATATTTAACCCTCCTGAAATTTGCTTAAGCCTCTGGTGAGGGGTAAAATTTCATTACTTCCAAGAGCTCCTTTATTTGGGTGTAAGGTTGCTTTATTTACCCTTTCTATTATTGCTATGTTTAAATCATTGTCTGTAAATTAATTTTCTCATTGCCTGCTTGTAATTTTCCTTTTCATTATGTAGCATAATGGTTGTGTCCCCTCTACTGTTATATCTAGTTCCCCAGAAGCTAGATCCTCTGACCACTTTCCTACTAATATAAGTGTATTATGTGCAAGCTGGTTGATATTATCCCCCCTGCTCAGCGTTGCAAATCTTGTACGGATCATCTTATGCATTCTGATTAGACAAATGCTGCTCTTGCTTCTAAGGCTAACTGTTCTCTGTTTGTTCTGCACTGGGGGTTATTTAGATTTTGCTCCAGGATTTAAAGATTGTGTATGCTCTTCTATATCTGAGATGTTGGTGGCATGCCCCCTCTAAATAAGCACAAAAAAGAGAGAGAGACAGTTAGTGGCTAAATAGCACTCCTTCCTATGACATGGAGTAAACCTAAGTTAAATCTAACTTTAATAGAATAAACAATAAAACAGTGATTTAACCTGAACCACAAACCCACCACCCACACACAGTAATATAAAACCTGTGTGTCACTCCCCTTTATTCCTGGCTGATAATTGGAAGCGTCAACTTCAGGTGCCAGGAGTGACAAACACGGAAAGCTGACAAAACAAACGTGTTTTGGCTGTGATGCTGGCCTTTTTCAATGTTGAATACTTTTTGACAAACTGGAGCTATGACAAATGCTGCCTTATAAACTCCACTTCTAACAGTCCACCAATCATCATTCACCTCTATCACACACCTGCTCAGGAACTAATCCTATTCGTCATAGGTTCCAATAGAGGGTGCAAGGCATTAAGTGCTACTTGATTGGAGCAAGTGGTATGCATGTCTTCAGAGTGGGTGGCAACAAATACTGTAAACACAAGCGTGTGTTGGAAATACTCTCAATGATTGAGATAAGTTAACAAGAGAATATCTCTGTATAAATTGTCAAATGCGGGGGTGATCAAAGATAATTTTTAACACTTTAGGATTAAATCAGGGCACATTGCGCCAATCCATCCAATCTATACAATCTATACAGTAACTGTTAATATTTCGATCACTAATCCAGCTATCCCATCACACATTAGGGTTATCTATAGTGATGTCACCCTATATTTGCGTGTTTCAACACATGCTTATTCCTAAATAGAATGACATTGCAATACGATATTAAGGTACAAAACCTGTGAATATCTGGTTGCCTGTAGGGGTTAATAGGATTGGGGGCTTATTGCGTTGGAGGTTGTGGTGGTGTAAGAGTTAATAAGTTAGGGGGCAGTGTAGGTGTTAATAGGTTAGGGGGTGGTTAGGTCTTTAAATTATGGCAGATTATGGGTTAATAGTGTAGATTGTGCTAGGGTGAGGATGTGTAAGGGGTTAATTGTTTATTTTAGTATTGAATTTATAACAAATGTTAAAATGATATGCATTGTCATTTATAATGCATAATATGTTAAGTATTGTATCTAATTCAAAATGTAGTTATTTTTGATTGTTATTACTATTATTTGAAGCATAAATATATCATTCAAATAATATATTTTTATTTAAAATAATGAAAGGAAAAATCAAAAATAACCATTTTAAATTATATACAATACTTAAAATAATATGCAATATACATGACAATACATGTCATAAGATATAAATGTAGCGACATAGCTCCTATAATTATAATAGGAAGTTTTTTTTGTATACTTTATTAGTCAGGTAGTGTAGCTAAGAAATAATTTAGGTGTAGGCATATTAGTGAGTTAGCTGGGTGTTCCAGAGGGAGTATAGCTAGGGTATAGCTGTGGTATGTAGCCGAGTGTTCCAGGGGGAGTAACCTGTACTTTGATTGGGATACATTGCCAGCAGTGCAATATATTCCAATCTCTGAAGTGCAGGTTACGAGTAGGGTGTCATCCATGTGTGTCTTACCACCTTTTCAGTGGCGAGACTTTACAGTGTGAGGTCTCAGGTATTAGGGAAAATAAAGGACTACAAAGAGAGTTCACACAGAGATACATACAGTACATATACATGTCTATAATATATATATATTTATGTTTTTATATGTGCATATATAATACATATAAACACATACATACATATGTACACACATACACACACACACACACACATATATATATATATATATATATATATATATATATATATATATATATATATATATATATATATATATATATATATATATATATATATATATGTAAGTGCATTAGAGCCCTTTGCAGTCAAGTTGCTGAAAACATGTAAAATCATTTTTATGCAATATTTATATTTAATAAAGTGTTTAACTATGTATGTACTATAAATATTTCACATTCCAATGTTGTTCACATAGGGGAATGTGTAAGTATTTTTAAATAGATATTTATATATATACATATATATATATATATATATATATATATATATATATATATATATATATATATATATATATATATGTAGTAAAAAAGTGGCACTCACCATCCATACATCCGCCTGTGCACTGCAATGAGAGTAAATACAAAAGGTGTCCAGAACAAAAACCTGGCCAAGGGTATGCTGTGTGTCCGGAAAAAGCAGGCAACTCAGGGGACTTTGTAATAAGCCTTTAATACATAAAGTGCTGTAGATAAACAAAAGGGCCTTAACCCATAATGTTTCGGTTCTAATGTGAACCTCTCTCAAATGGAGCCCATCAAAGAAACACAGCATACCCTTGGCCAGGTTTGTGGTCTGGACACCATTTGTGTATATATATATATATATATATATATATATATATATATATATATATATATATATATATATATACCTGTGTGTATATATATATATATATATATATATATATATATAGATTGCCATTGCACTTCTTTAATAGTATAAATGCCAGTGCTAGTATTTATTTCCAGTACAATCCGGGTAATATCACATTCCCAACGTTTCGGTCTTACAATCAGACCTTTGTCAAAGGTAAATTATCTATACAATAAAAGAAAGAAAACATACGTTATTTACACAACCAAATGCGGTACACAACCACTATACAGAACATCGCAATACTGGAAGTGACTTCATACCTTATCCGGGTCCGGCGGTGCTCCTGTTAACTCTGCCTAGGAACGATCCTTTATGATCCCCTTACTAACAGACATGTTGTCATAGTAACCTGTAAACAACCCTCACAAATTTATCAAATTCAACAGCTTTTAAACTGTGATCACTGCAATATTGTATACATTATATGGCATCCCATATAATTTGGTAATTATTTTAACTAGGTAGCTATTAAATAGTTATTAACTATTTAATAGCTATTGTACCTGGTTAAAATAAATACAAAGTTGCCTGTAAAATAAATATTAATCCTAAAATAGCTACAATATAATTATTATTTATATTGTAGCTATATTAGGGTTTATTTTACAGGTAAGTATTTAGCTTTAAATATGAATAATTTATTTAATAAGATTTATTTTATTTCGTTAGATAAAAATTATATTTAACTTAGGGGGGTGTTAGGGTTAAGGTTAGACTTAGCTTTAGGGGTTAATACATTTATTAGAGTAGCGGTGAGGTCCGGTCGGCAGATTAGGGGTTAATAATTGTAGGTAGGTAGCGGCGATTTTTGGGGGGGGGGCAGATTAAGGGGTAATAAATATAATATAGGGGTCGGTGGGGGTTAGGGGCAGCAGATTAGGGGTTCATAGGGATAACGTAGGTTGCGGCGGTGTACGGAGCTGCAGATTAGGGGTTAAAAATAATATGCAGGGGTCAGCGATAGCGGGGGCGGCAGATTAGGGGTAAATAAGTGTAAGGTTAGGGGTGTTTATACTTGGGGTACATGTTAGGGTGTTAGGTGCAGATATAGGAAGTGTTTCCCCATAGGAAACAATGGGGCTGCGTTAGGAGCTGAACGCCGCTTTTTTGCAGGTGTTAGGTTTTTTTTCATCTCAAACTGCCCCATTGTTTCCTATGGGGGAATCGTGCACGAGCACGTTTTTGAAGCTGGCTGCGTCCGTAAGCACCGCTGGTATTGAGAGTTGAAGTGGTGGTAAATTATGCTCTACGCTCCCTTTTTGGAGCCTAACGCAGCCCTTCTGTGAACTCTAAATACCAGCGGTATTTAAAAGGTGTTCTTTAACCTCTTCAGTATCTCCAGTCTCAACAATTCCAATGTCAGTCTATTGAACCCATTAACTTTATTGTTTCAAAAGCATAACAACTAAATAGTCTGGAGAAATTGAAGAGGCTAGAGAGGTTTCATAGTGAATATGCCACAATGATTTCCAATTTTTGCTTCTAAATTTCTATGAAATTGTATGTAGTGTGTGCACTACAGTCTCTGTTGGTATATTGGCATACCTAACAACCAGCTAGATTACAAGTTTTGCATTGCGGCTTGTAACACTGAAAATATGGCATTTTCAGCATTAAAACAGCACCGCAGCTATTACAAGTGTTGTCGGTATAGGTGTACCGCACACCTTTTAGCCTGTACCGCAACGTCAGTCCCGCACACGTAAAAATATATTTTTTTATGGGATTCCCATAGCGCCGGTATTACTTGTTTTGCAGTGAGGCTAAAAAGTAAGCGTTACAGCCTAAAACGACAAGATCTGTACCGCCATCTAAAGTCAGTAGTTATGAGTTTTACGCTACAAAGTGCACTAAACACCCATAAACTACCTATTAACCTCTAAACCGAGGCCTTCCCGCATCGAAAACACTATAATAAATGTATTAATTCCTAATCTGCCGCTCCCCACATCGCCGCTACAAAAAAAAGTATTAACCCCTATTCCGCCGCTCCCCGACATCGTCACCACTATAATAATGTTATTAACCTCTAAACCACCGCCCTCCCACATCAAAAACACTATTTAAATATTATTAACCCCTAATCTGCAGTCCGCTCACACAGCCGCTATAACAAACCTATTAACCCCTAAACCTCAAGCCCCCCACAACAAAATATACTAAAATAAACTATTAACCCCTAAACCAAAAGTCCCCCACAATGAAATAAACTAATTTAAACTAGTAACCCCTAAACCTAACGACCCCCTAACTTTATATTAAAATTACAATTTCTCTATCATAAATTAAATTAAAACTTACTTGTCAAATAAAATAAAATAATTTTAAACTAACAATTAAACTATTATAATTATTAAACTAAAATTACACTAACTACCAATTAAATAAAACTAAATTACCAATAAGAAAATCCTAACACTACTCTAAAAATTACAAAAAGTCTCTAATTACAAAAATTAGCCCTATCAAAATAAAAAAGCCCACCCCAAAAAAAAAACAAAAACATAGCCTACAATAAATTACCAATGGCCCGTAAAAGGGCCTTTTGTGGGGCATTTAGCTCTTTTACTGCCCAGACCCTAAACTAAAAAATAAAACCCACCCAATGATCCCTTAAAAAACCCTAACACTAACCCCCTGACGATCCACTTACAGTTTTTAAAGTCATAGAGGCCGAATTATCAAATGTCTGTCGGACCTGATCCGTCAGGGTGGATCAGGTCCGACAGACATTGCTGAATGCAGAGAGCAATACGCTCTCCGTATTCAGCATTGCACCAGCAGCTCACAAGAGCTGCTGGTGCAACGCTGCCCCCTGCAGACTCGCGGCCAATGGACCACCAGCAGGGAGGTGTCAATCAACCCGATCGTACTCGATCGGGTTGAATTGTGGTGATTCCTGTCCGCCTGCTCAGAGCAGGCGGAAAGGGTTATGGAGCAGCGGTCTTTAGACCGCTGCTTCATAACTGCTGTTTCTGGCGAGTCTGAAGACTTGCCAGAAACACGGCCCTTCAAGATCCATTCGGAGCTTGATAAATGGGCCTCTAATAACATAATTTATGCTTACCTGATAAATTTATTTCTCTTGTAGTGTATCCAGTCCACGGATCATCCATTACTTATGGGATATATTCTCCTTCCCAACAGGAAGCTGCAAGAGTCCACCCACAGCAAAGCTGCTATATAGCTCCTCCCCTAACTGCCATTACCAGTCATTCGACCGAAAACATGCAGAGAAAGGAAAACCATAGGGTGCAGTGGTGACTGTAGTTTAATGGAAAAATTACCTGCCTTAAAGTGACAGGGCAGGCCGTGGACTGGATACACTACAAGAGAAATAAATTTATCAGGTAAGCATAAATTATGTTTTCTCTTGTTAAGTGTATCCAGTCCACGGATCATCCATTACTTATGGGATACCAATACCAAAGCTAAAGTACACGGATGATGGGAGGGACAAGGCAGGTACTTAAACGGAAGTTACCACTGCCTGTAAAAAACCCTTTCTCCCAAAAATAGCCTCCGAAGAAGCAAGGTATCAAATTTGTTAAATTTGAAAAAGTATGAAACGCAGACCAAGACTCCGTCTTGTAATCTGTTCAACAGAAGCCACATTTAAAAAAGGCCTAAGTGAAAACCACAGCTCTAGTAGAATGAGCTGTAATCCCTTCAGGAGGCTGCTGTCCAGCAGTCTCATAAGCTAAATGAATTATGCTTTTTAACCAAAAAGACAGAGAGGTTGCTGAAGTCCTTTGACCTCTCCTCTGTCCAGAATAGACAACAAACAAGGTGAATGTTTGATGAAAATCTGTAGTAGCTTGTAAGTAAAACTTTAAAACACCAACCACGTCCAAATTGTGTAATAGACGTTCCTTCTTTGAAGAAGGATTAGGATACAAGAATGGAACAACAATCTCTTGAGTGATATTCTTGTTAGATACCACCTTAGGTAAAAACCCAGGTTGGTACACAGGACTACCTTATCCGTACGGAGAACCAGATAAGGAGAATCACATTGCAACGCAGATAACTCGGAGACTCTATGAGCCGAGGAAATAGCTACCAAAAAGGAACTTTGCAAGATAGAAGTTTGATATCTATGGAATGAAAAGGTTCAAATGGAACTCCTTGAAGAACCTTAAGAACCAGCTTTAAGCTCCATGGCGGAGCAACATTTTTAACCACAGGCTTGGTTCTAACCAAAGCCTGACCAAATGCCTGAACGTCTAGAATACCTGCCAGACGCTTGTGCAAAAGGACAGAGTAGAAATCTGTCCTTTTAAAGAACTAGCTGACAACCCTTTTCTCAAAATCATCTTGGAGAAAAGATAATATCCTGGGAATCCAGACTTTACTCCATGAGTAACCCTTGGATTCATAACAATAAGATATTTACACCATATCTTATGTTAAATTTTCCTAGAGACAGGCTTTTATGCCTGTATTAAGGTATCAATTACTGACTCGGAGAAGCCATGCTTTGATAACATCAAGCGTTCTGTCTCCAGGCAGTCCATCTCAGATTAGTTATATTTAGATGGTTGAAAAGACCCTGAGGTAGAGGGTCCTGTCTCAGAAGCAGAGACCGTGGTGGAAAGGATGACATGTCCACCAGATCTGCATACCAGGTCCTGCGTGGCCACGCAGGCGCTGTCAAAAGCACCAAAGCACTCTCCTGCTTGATCTTGTGCAAACCCCTCCGGAGGGAATTCCCACTCCCCCGGATGAAAAGTCTGACGACTTAGAAAATCTGCCTCCCAGTTCTCAACACCTGGGATAGGGATAGCTTTTAGACAAGAGTGAGTCTCTGTCCAGTGAATAATTTTAAGACTTCTAACATTGCTAGGGAACTTCTGTTCCCCCTTGATGGTTGATGTAAGCCACAGTCGTGATATTGTCCGACTGAAATAGGATGTACCTCAGAGTTGCTAACTGAGGCCAAGTCTGAAAAGCATGAAATATCGCTCCCAGTTCCAGAATATTCATTAGAAGGAGGGTCTCCTCCTGAGTCCACTATCCCTGAGCCTTCAGGGAGTTCCAGACTGTATCCCAACCTAAAAGGCTGGCATCTGTTGTAACAATTGTCCCATCTGACCTGCGGAAGGTCATACCCTTGGACAGATGGACCCGAGATAGTCACCAGAGAAGAGAATTTCTGGTTTCTTGGTCCGGATTTAACAGGAGAACAAATCTGTGTAATCCCCGTTCCTCTGGCTGAGCATGCATAGTTGCAGTGGTCTGAAATGTAGGCGTGCAAACGGTACTATGTCCCTTGCCGCTACCATTAAGCCGATTACATTCATGTACTGAGCCACCAAAGGGCGCGGATGGAATGAAGAACACGGCAGAAATTTAGAAACTTTGACAACCTGGACTCCGTCAGGTAAATTTTAATTTCTACAAAATCTATCAGAATCCCTAGGAGGGAAACCCTTGATATTGGGGATAGAGAACTCTTTCCTTGTTCACTTTCCACCCATGCGATCTCAGAAATGCCAGTACTACGTCCGTATGAGACTTGGCAACTTGGATGTTTGACGCCTGTATCAGGATGTCGTCTAAATAAGGGGCCACTTCTATGCCCCTCGGCCTAAGGACCGCCAAAGTGACCCCAGAACCTCCATAAAGATTCTAGGGGCTGTAGTTAACCCAAAGGAAAGAGCTACAAACTGGTAATGCCTGTCTAGAAAGGCAAACCTGAAAAACCGATGGTGATCTTTATGCATCGTAATGTGAGGATAAGCATCCTTCAAATCCATTGTAGTCCTCTATTGACTCTCCTGGATCATAGTTAAGATGGTACGAATAGTTTCCATCTTAAATGATAGAATTCTAAAGAATTTGTTTAAGATCTTTTAGATCCAAAATAGGTCTGAAGGTTTCCTTTCCTTGGGAACCACAAACCGATTTGAGGAAAACTGTGTCCCTGTTCCTCTATTGGAACTGAATGGGTCACGTACACAATGCAAGAATGTCTCTTTCTTTATCTGGTTTGCAGATAAATGTGAAAGGCAAAAACTCCCCTTTTTTGGGGGGGAAAGCTTTGAAATCCAGAAGATATCTCTGGGGTATAATTTCCAATGCCCAGGGATCCTGGGCATCTCTTGCCCACGCCTGGGCGAAGAATGAAGTCTGCCCCCTATAGGATCCGTTACCAGATAGGGGTCCGTTCCTCATGCTGTTTTAGAGGCAGCAGCAGGCTCCTTGACCTGCTTATCTTTGTTCCAGGTCCGGTTGTCTGCCTTAGAGGAAGTTGATGCCACACCTGCCTTGAATTTTCGAAAGGCACGAAAATTAGGCCTTTTTTGTCCCTTGATTTGGACCTGTCCTGAGGAAGGGCATGATCTTTTCCTCCAGTGATATAAGTAATAATCTCCTTCAAACTAGGCCTGAATAGGGTCTGCCCCTTGAAGGGAAGTTAAGTAGCTTATTTATTAAAGTCACGACAGCTGACCATGATATAAGCCATAGCGCTCTGCGCGCCAGTATAGTAAAAAACAGAATTCTTAGCCGTTAGTCTAGTCAAAGGAACAAAGGCATCAGAAAACAAAGGAATTCGCTAGCTTAAGTGCTCTAAGCTTGTCAAATATATTCATCCAATGGAGCCTGTAAAGCCTCATCAAGAGACTCAAACCAGAATGCTGCAGCAGCAGTGACAGGAGCAATGCGTGCAAGGGGCTGCAGGATAAAACCTTGTTGAATAAACATTTTTTATCCATTGGATCTAAAAAAGCACAACAGTCCTCGCCAGAGGTAGTGGTACGCTTAGCTAGAGTAGAAACTCTTCTCTCCACCTTAGGAACTGTCTGCCATAAGTCCCGTGTGGTGGCAACTATTAGAAAACATTCTTCTAAAAAATAGGAGGGGAAGAGAACGGCACACCTGGTCTATCCCATTCCTTATGAAAAATTTTAGTAAACCTCTTTAGGTATTGGAAAAACATAAGTACACACCGGCACTGCATATTATTTATCCAGTCTACACAATTTCTCTGGCACTGCGATTGTACACATTCATTCAGAGCAGCTAAAGCCTCCCTGAGCAACAAGTGGAGGTTCTCAAGCATAAATTTTAAATGTAGAAATATCAGAATCAGGTTAAATCATCTTCCCTGAGTCACAAATATCACCCACAGACTAAGCATATTGTGAGGTAGTATCAGACATGGTTCTTAAAGCGTCTGTATGCTCTGTATCTACCCCCAGAGCTGTTTTGCTTTCCTTTATTTTCAGGTAGTCTGACTAATACTGCTGCCAGTGTATTATACACAACCTTTGCCATGTCTTGTAAAATAAACGCTATGGGCGCCATTGATATACTTGGCGCCATTTGAGCGTGAGTCCCTGGAGCGGGAGTCAAAGGGTCTGACACGTGGGGAGAGTTAGTCGGCATAACTTCCCCCTCGACAGAATCCTCTGGTAAAATAAACGCTATGGGTGCCCTTGATGTACTTGGCGCCATTTGAGCGTGAGTCCCTAAAGCGGGAGTCAAAGGGTCTGACACGTGGGGAGAGTTAGTCGGCATAACTTCCCCCTCGACAGAATCCTCTGGTGATAATGTTTTTAAATACAAAAAATGATCTTTATTGTTTAACATGAAATCAGTACATCTGGTACACATTCTAAAATGGGGTTCCACCATGGCTTTAAACATAATAAACACAGAGCCTCCTCTATGTTAGACATGTTAGAACTAATAAAGAGACTAGTAAGCTTGGAAAACACTTTAAATCAAGTTAACAAGCAAATATAACAAACGTTACTGTGCCTTTAAGAGAAACAAATTTTGTCAAAATTTGAAAAACAGTGAAAAAAGGCAGTAAATCAAACGAAATTTTTACAGTACATGTAATAAGTTAACAGAGCATTGCACCCACTTGCAAATGGATGATTAACCCCTTAATGCAAAAAACAGATAAAAAAACAAACAAAACAAAAAAAAAACGACATTTTTTTAAACAGACACAACAAAACTGCCACAGCTGAGCTGTGGATTACCTTCCCTATAACTGTTTCTATGCAAAATTTAAGCCAGCCATGTGGAAAAATTAGGCCCCAATAAGTTTTATCACCAAACATATGTTAAAAAACGATTAAACATGCCAGCAAACGTTTTAAAACACATTCTTATAAGAGTATGTATGTCTATTAATAAGCCTGATCCAGTCGCTATCACTGCATTTAAGGCTTTACTTACATTACTTCGGTATCAGCAGTATTTTCTTAGTCAATTCCATTCCTTAGAAAAATATATTACTGCACATACCTTAGCATATATCTCTATCAATCAGCCTGGTACCAGTCGCTTTCACTGCATTTAAAGGCTGTACTTACATTACTTCGGTATCAGCAGTATTTTCTTAGTCAATTCCATTCCTTAGAAAAATATTTTACTGCACATACCTTATTTGCAGGAAAACCTGCACGCCATTCCCCCTCTGAAGTACCTTACTCCTCAGAATGTGTGAGAACAGCAACTGGATCTTAGTTACGTCTGCTAAGATCATAGAAAAAACGCAGGCAGATTCTTCTTCCAAATACTGCCTGAGATAAACAGCACACTCCGGTGCGATTTAAAAATAACAAACTTTTGATTGAAGAAATAAACTAAGTATAAAAAACCACAGACTCTCACGACCTCCTATCTATGTTGAGACTTGCAAGAGAATGACTGGTAATGGCAGTTAGGGGAGGAGCTATATAGCAGCTTTGCTGTGGGTGGACTCTTGCAGCTTCCTGTTGGGAAGGAGAATATATCCCATAAGTAATGGATGATCCGTGGACTGGATACACTTAACAAGAGAAAGTTAGTTTACTTTAGCTTGTTGCAATGTGAGGGGCTGCTGGTTTAGGGGTTAATAGGTTTATTTAGTTAATAATTGTAAAATGAATTTAGCTATATTTTTATTATGTTAAAGCTAGGGGGTGTTACGGTTAGGGTTATGTTAGGGTTAGGGGTAGGTTTAGAGGTTAATATAGTTTAATTTAGCTTGTTCCAATGTGGGGGCTGCCGGTTTAGGCGCTAATAAATGTAGTATAGTGGCGGCGATATCGGGAGCGGCAGATTAGGGGTTAATAATTTTATTTAGGTAGCGGCGATATCGGGAGCGGCAGATTAGGGGTTAATAACTGTAGGCAGGCGTCGGCAATGTTGGGAGCAGCAGATTAGGGGTTAATAACTGTAGGCAGGCATCAGCAATGTTGGGAGCAGCAGATTAGGGGTTTTTAGACGTAGGGTTTATGCTAGGGTGTTAGGTTTAAACTGTCTTTTAATTTCCCCATAGACATCAACGGGGCTGCGTTACGGAGCTTTTGTTTTTGCGATCACAGGTGTTAGGTTTTTTTGGGGCCGGCTCTTGGACTCCCCATTGATGTCTATGGGGAAATCATGCACAAGCACGTCTCAGCAGCGCTCTGATTGTGTGCGGTATAGAGCTCAATGCAACCATATCACACACAAAAGGCGTATGTTGGAAAACTTGTAATGGCAGTGCTATAGAAAATTAAATAACGTAACTTTTGTTGCGTTCGTTAATTTCTCTATAGCGCTCAAAACTCGTAATCTAGCTGAACATTTCTTGAATACTCTCTGGGATGTGGAGTCTGGTGGCTTAGTCAGGGAGATTTGAAGGTGAAGTAATTGAAAATGGATGGGAAAGCCATGTTACATTAGGGGCTGTGTTGGGCTGGAAGTGGGTTTGATTGATAGAGAAGTAAGCAATTTACGGGTGGGGCTATCCAGTGCTTGGCAAATCTAAACTTTTATGAGGTCATGGGTAGCTGTGGAAGGAATAGAGGGCAGATCACAATGTGGTATGTTTGGGAGCTCTGCATACATATATTCATAATTCTAAAATCTAAGTATAAACAACTATTTTTAGATTGAATATCAACTGGCTTGAAGTAGGTGTAAATTGACAGCGTTGTCCTGACACTTACCTGAGCGAATACCGGGTTACTACACTAATAACTCAGAGCGCTGCTCCTTCAGTGCTATCCCTGAAGGCAAGTCCTAGTGTGCTGACTAATGGAACTGTCTCTACCAAGCTATGCACTACAGGTCCAAGCAAGCTATAACCTGAGTCAGATTCAGTCATGCTAAAGCTGAAGGTCACGTTGGCTGTGCTATCCTCTACCCCTGCTGTACTCTAAGGTGCACAATATAGTGTTTACACGCACAAGGCCATGCTAATATTTAAAGGTGCCACAGACGGATTAGAGTGTGCGCCAAGGTCCTTCACCCAATCAAGGGAAACTCCAGTATACCATAGTGACATCATTCAAGGTCATTCAAGGTCCTTAAATGATACCTTTCAGACCTTACTTGGATATTCTAGTGACAAGTCATTAGTTGCCCCAGCTCCCAACTACCCTATTTGGTATTCCCAGTTTTCTAGTTTCTCATGTTGGTTTTAAGTCTTCTGCTTCCTGTTACCATCTGGTACCCTGACCTTTGGTTTTCTTATTCCCTGGTTATATGATGCCTGATTGGACTTATTCTGGCTCTGACCCTGGGTTGGAATTTGACCCTCTTCTGTCTTGCTCCAATTGCTCTACTATTAGGTGGACTGATCAATTGTAGCTGAACCTTCTTTGACTTCTCTCCTCCGTAGCCCCTGTGTTACTTTCTGACATATCCTCTGGCTTGACCCTAAGTTATCCTGACCTTAGCATCGACTTCTGTCACTGTTACCAGCCCTAGTGTCTACTTCCCTCTAGAGAGTCTGTTCTCACTTCAGGCTCCATAGAAGAGGTGTATGCAAGAGTGCCAATACCTGCAAGTGGATGCCCAACAACAACTTCAGTTAAATATTACAAATAAATAGTTAATACTCCCATGCATTTTAGCAAATAGTTGATTTTATATTTTTTTTGATACTACCAAACAAGCAGTGTAGCCTATACCTATATCATAAAAAAAAATGTTTTTGTTATATAAGGAATATTTACACAGTTGTATGCGTAACTTAATAAGTGCAATACATTTTAGTCATGTTTTATTATGTTGTAAGTTACATTACTATTGTCATATTACCTTATATGAATACATGCAAAATTAACAGCTTAAAAGAGGAGAAAAAAACTGTGTAATTCTAGGGGCATAATTATAGGGGTTGCAGGGGTTGCAGTTGTGACTGTCCACTTGTCCCCCTCTGCAGCTGCTAGCGTGCGTCAAGTCACAACTCAGGGCATACTCCACAATCGGGCTTGTGCTTTCCACCACTGCATCCACCACTTCCCTATTCCAGTCAGTGCTCATCCCCAGTGCTCACGATCACCAACTAAACACAGCAGATCAAGAAAAAATTACGTGGCAACAAAGGTGAAAAAAATAAAATGATGTGATGAAGGTATGACCTGTTTATTTGTATAAGCATGGATATTTAGCAAAATATATAGCACTCTTAATCTAGCTGTATTTTGGCAATTACCGCAGCAGCATATTCTGTTTGCACCTTTCCCCAGGTGTGTTATGGAAAATGTCCATAATATATTACTCGCACATGAAAATATATATTCATTTTTCTGAGCAATGCATCTCTGGTGTATAATTATATAAGCACTATAATTTTCTATGACTAAGCTTTCTGGCTCATTAAAAAAGGAAATCCTACATGTTACTTTTTACAAATAATGGCATATTTTCATTTTTAAACCAGAGACCCTTTTAAAAATGCAGGGTAGTAATGACATGAGTAACATAAAAGAAAAATATTATGTTCATAGCTATTTAAGTACTGGGATTGCTACAATTTACAATTTATATTTGGCTGTGTTATTTTACAGCAAAATATGCTCAGAGGTGTGTGTGTTTGTGTGTATGTAATTATAATCATTATTTTATCTGCATGTTGGTGTGTGTTTGGCGATAACCTTGTGTTTTTCTGTGTGTGAGTGCTCCTCTGTGTGTGTGTATGTGTGTGGGTGTTTTGGTGTGAGAATGTTTTTGTGTGTGTGTCTGAGGGCCTGATATTCAAAAGTTCACCGGCCTAGAGAGGAATCATGAAAAATATTTGTATTGTTTTATTGTAATGTATGTGTCTCTCCTTCACATCATGAACCCTGCGTAGTGAGATAAATATCTTTCAAATTAAAATTTGTGTTTCTAACATATTTTTTATTGACCTCTCCGTACTGACGAGGTGTCTTAGATCATTTCACTTAGACAGAAAGCTTTTTATGTCAGGCCCTTAGTGTTTTTTGTGTGTTTCTGTGTGAGAAAGTGTGTTTGTCTGAGTGTGTGTGTGTCTGAGTGCTTCTGTGAGTGTATGGTTGAGTGTTTCTACGTGTATATATGTGTGTGTATGTAGGAGAGATAGGGTGTGCTTTTGTTGGGAGTGTTTTTGTGTGTGTGTGTGTGAGTCTTTTTATGTGAGAATGTTTCTGTTTATGTATGAGTGTGTGTGTGTCTGTATGTGTGTGTGTATGTATTAAGGGGGGCCCTTCATGGATACTTGCACCAGGGCCCTAAGGTTTCTAGTTATGCCTCTGTGTCATACTCTGCATTTTATGATTAGTACAGAAGTTGAGAATATGGGATAGATTTATTAACTGTTGGGCGGACATGATCCTCTGTAGCTGATCATGTCCGCCCAACATCGCTAAATGCCGACAGCATACACTGTCGGCATTTAACATTGCACAAGCATTTCTTGTGAAATGCTTGTACAATGCCGCCCCCTGCACATTCTATGTAAATCGGCCGCTAGTGGGGGGTTTCAATCATCTCGATCGCATCCGATCAGGATGATTGCTGTCCGCCACTTCAGAGGTGGCGGATGAGTTAAGGAACAGCGGTCTTACAACCACTGCTTCTAAAAGTTTGTTTCCGGTGAACCTGAAGTCTCATGCGGAAATGCCCTCAGACTGCCTCACCCTGCCTTTTGCGCACAGAAATGCTCATATCACACCCCATTCTGAAAACTATGGCTGAACCCCTGTCTACCCTGACCTTACCTCTAGTCACCATAACTCTGCCCACAGGTCTCCCTGACTCATGCCGCAGCCTCCTATTACCATGTTTATACTGTATTTTGTAATGCTATATATTTGCTGTATGTGTGTGTAGTATGTGGAAAGGATATAAAAAAATAAGAAATAAAGAAAACTTCTAAAGAAAAAGAACTTATTTTTTTAGTGTACAACGATGTATTAGTTGATTGGTTGATGCAGTGGTTTCCCATTTGCTAGTTATCATTTCTTTCTTTGATAGTTTGCCAAAAGTTCACAATATATCATGGAAGTCTGCACAAATCATGCAATAATACCTTTAATATTTATACATTTACTTTACTATAAAAAACAAATGTCAATGATCCAGTAATATTGTATATATATAGCTTGGGCAGGTTTATAATTTGAATGGCCTGATATTCAAATTGATTGATGCTAAAAATCACCATAGCCTGTGTATGCTTTTGCATAGTACTTCTAATGGAATGCAGAGGGGGAAAAGGTAATAAGCCAAAAATTGATTTAATCACTGGAACCACCATAGCAAGAGATGCATCGAAGACTTCAATCAGGGTCTGACAGGAATCAACTTTGAGTAAGTTGTATCACACACAGGTTAAATTAGGTATGCCAGAATAATAGTTAACAATAATAGTTAGCAATAATAGTTAACAAGCCAGATGTCAGTACTAGGAAGTTAATCACAACAAAAGGGGTTTCAATATCTTTTACAAGAAGTCACTCCATAAGTTGAGGTACAGGTAAGGGTTAAACAAGAGACAGAGGCCACAGAGCTTTCCAGGGTCAAAACCAGTGGGTCAGGAAAGAAACAAAATTGCTAGAGTTTCCATACGAATAACCAAGCACTGAACATGTGTAGGCACAGGCCTTTTTTTTTTTTTTAAATCATTTTTATTATTTATTAAGACATGTGAAATACATTCATAATAATATAAGTAACACAATGATGCCAGAGAGTTACTATCAACAACAGAGAGTCCATTATGATGAAGGTGTTTCATCAAGTTCAGTCCGTACTTGACCTTAAACTCACAATGATCTTAAACTCACAATGACCTTAAACTCACTGGCCAAATAGGGTCTAATGTCCTCTGTTAGCAAAATAGTAATGTTTATGTTCAATGGCAATGTAAGATTATGACAAAATAACAACAAGCATGAAACAAATGTATAACTTATAAAATTCCAAAATTAACATGTGATATATGAACATATCTCCAACTATAGTGATACAATCGATAGATGATTCAATATCTGTTAATGACCAGCAACTACTGATCAAAAGAAGATCTTTGATTTACAAGGTATCGCTGAGTGAAGAGGAAGGAGAAGGGGGATAGAATGAAATGGGAAAGAGAGGAAGAAGGGGGAGAGAGAAGAGAGAGAAAAAAGGGGGGAGGTAAGGGGGGGGAGGAAACAACCATAGGGGCATGATTTGTGCAGGGTATGCCTCCATGGTACAAAATATCATTTTAATCATTTTAAACTGGGATGTTATGCGACAAAGGCAAAGGTAGGGTTTATATGGGGCTATAGTCCCAGACCAAGGTTTGGAGGTCTTCGGAGCCGTGTATGTGGGAAAACAGAATTTATGCTTACCTGATAAATTACTTTCTCCAACGGTGTGTCCGGTCCACGGCGTCATCCATAACTTGTGGGAATATTCTCTTCCCCAACAGGAAATGGCAAAGAGCACAGCAAAAGCTGTCCATATAGTCCCTCCTAGGCTCCGCCCACCCCAGTCATTCGACCGACGGACAGGAGAAAAAACAGGAGAAACCATAAGGTGCCATGGTGACTGTAGTTAAAGAAAAAAATTCATCAAACCTGATTAAAAAACCAGGGCGGGCCGTGGACCGGACACACCGTTGGAGAAAGTAATTTATCAGGTAAGCATAAATTCTGTTTTCTCCAACATTGGTGTGTCCTGTCCACGGCGTCATCCATAACTTGTGGGAACCAATACCAAAGCTTTAGGACACGGATGAAGGGAGGGAGCCAGGTAAGGCACCACGGCTTGCAAAACCTTTCTCCCAAAAATAGCCTCCGAAGAAGCAAAAGTATCGAATTTGTAGAATTTGGCAAAAGTGTGCAGGGAAGACCAAGTCACTGCCTTACATATCTGATCAACAGAAGCCTCGTTCTTGAAGGCCCATGTGGAAGCCACAGCCCTAGTAGAGTGAGCTGTGATGCGTTCAGGAGGCTGCCGTCCGGCAGTCTCGTAAGCCAATCGGATGATGCTTTTTAGCCCAAAGGAAAGAGAGGTAGCAGTAGCTTTTTGACCTCTCCTCTTGCCAGAATAAACGACAAACAGAGAAAACGTTTGTCTGAAATCCTTTGTTGCTTCTAAATAGAACTTTAAAGCACAAACTACATCTAAATTGTGTAACAAACGTTCCTTCTTTGAAACTGGATTCGGACACAAAGAAGGCACAACTATTTCCTGGTTAATATTCTTGTTGGAAACAACCTTTGGAAGGAAACCAGGTTTAGTACGCAACACAACCTTATCTGAATGGAACACCAGATAGGGCGGATTACACTGCAAAGCAGATAACTCAGAAACTCTTCTAGCAGAAGTAATAGCAACCAAAAACAGAACTTTCCAAGATAACATCTTGATATCTATGGAATGTAGAGGTTCAAACGGAACCCCTTGATGAACTGAAAGAACTAAATTCAGACTCCAGGGAGGAGTCAAAGGTCTGTAAACAGGCTTGATCCTGACCAAAGCCTGAACAAAAGCTTGAACATCAGGCACAGCTGCCAGTGGTTTGTGTAACAAGACAGATAAAGCAGAAATCTGTCCCTTTAGAGAACTCACTGATAATCCCTTATCCAAACCTTCTTGTAGAAAGGAAAGGATCCTAGGAATTTTGATCTTACTCCATGAGAATCCCTTGGATTAACACCAACAGATATATCTTTTCCATATTTTATGGTAAATTTTTCTAGTTACAGGTTTTCTGGCTTGTACTAGAGTATCTATTACAGAATCCGAAAACCCACGCTTAGATAAAATCAAGCGTTCAATTTCCAAGCCGTTAGCTGGAGGGAAACTAGATTTGGATGTTCGAATGGACCTTGTACTAGAAGATCCTATCTCAAAGGTAGCTTCCATGGTGGAGCCGATGACATATTCACCAGGTCTGCATACCAAGTCCTGCGTGGCCACGCAGGAGCTATCAAAATCACTGAGGCCCTCTCCTGCTTGATCCTGGCTACCAGCCTGGGAATGAGAGGAAACGGTGGAAACACATAAGCTAGGTTGAAGGTCCAAGGCGCTACTAATGCATCCACTAGAGTCGCCTTGGGATCCCTGGATCTGGACCCGTAGCAAGGAACCTTGAAGTTCTGACGAGACGCCATCAGATCCATGTCTGGAATGCCCCATAATTGAGTCAACTGGGCAAATATCTCCGGGTGGAGTTCCCACTCCCCCGGATGGAATGTCTGACGACTCAGATAATCCGCCTCCCAGTTTTCCACTCCTGGGATGTGGATCGCAGATAGGTGGCAGGAGTGATCCTCCGCCCATTTTATGATTTTGGTCCCTTCTCTCATCGCCAGGGAACTCCTTGTTCCCCCCTGATGGTTGATGTAAGCAACAGTCGTCATGTTGTCTGATTGGAATCTTATGAATCTGGCCTTTGCTAGTTGAGGCCAAGCCCTGAGAGTATTGAATATCACTCTCAGTTCCAGAATGTTTATCGGGAGAAGAGACTCTTCTCGAGACCATAGCCCCTGAGCTTTCAGGGAGTCCCAGACCGCTCCCCAGCCCACTAGACTGGCGTCGGTCGTGACGATGACCCACTCTGGTCTGCGGAAGCTCATTCCCTGGGACAGGTGATCCTGGGTTAGCCACCAACGGAGTGAGTCTCTGGTCTTCTGATCTACTTGAATCACTGGAGACAAGTCTGTATAGTCCCCATTCCACTGTTTCAGCATGCACAGTTGTAATGGTCTTAGATGAATTCGCGCAAAAGGAACTATGTCCATTGCTGCAACCATCAACCCTACTACTTCCATGCACTGAGCTATGGAAGGTCGTGGAACAGAGTGAAGAACTTGACAAGCGTTTAGAAGTTTTGACTTTCTGACATCTGTCAGGAAAATCTTCATTTCTAAAGAATCTATTATTGTCCCCAAGAAAGGAACTCTTGTCGACGGAGACAGGGAACTTTTTTCTATGTTCACTTTCCATCCGTGAGATCTGAGAAAGGCCAGAACGATGTATGTGTGAGCCTTTGCCTTTGAAAGAGACGACGCTTGTATCAGAATGTCGTCCAAGTAAGGTGCCACTGCAATGCCCTTTGGTCTTAGAACCGCTAGAAGGGACCCGAGTACCTTTGTGAAAATCCTTGGAGCAGTGGCTAGCCCGAATGGGAGAGCCACAAACTGGTAATGTTTGTCCAGAAAGGCAAACCTTAGGAACTGATTATGATCTTTGTGGATAGGAATATGTAGATACGCATCCTTTAGATCCACGGTAGTCATAAATTGACCCTCCTGGATTGTAGGTAAAATCGTTCGAATAGTTTCCATTTTGAACGATGGAACTCTGAGAAATTTGTTTAGGATCTTTAAATCCAGAATTGGTCTGAAAGTTCCCTCTTTTTTGGGAACTACAAACAGATTTGAGTAAAAACCCATTCCATGTTCCACGGTTGGAACTGGGTGTATCACTCCCATTTTTAACAGGTCTTCTACACAATGTAAGAATGCCTGTCTCTTTATTTGGTTTGAAGATAAGTGAGACATGTGGAACCTTCCCCTTGGGGGTAGTTCCTTGAATTCCAGAAGATAACCCTGAGAAACTAATGCTAGTGCCCAGGGGTCCTGAACATCTCTTGCCCAAGCCTGAGCAAAGAGAGAGAGTCTGCCCCGTACTAGATCTGGTCCCGGATCGGGGGCTACTCCTTCATGCTGTTTTGGTAGCAGCAGCAGGCTTCTTGGCCTGCTTACCCTTGTTGCAGCCTTGCATCGGTTTCCAAGCTGGTTTGGTTTGTGAAGCATTACCCTCTTGTCTAGAGGTTGCAGAGTTGGAGGCCGGTCCGTTCCTGAAATTGCGAAAGGAACGAAAATTAGACTTCTTCTTGGCCTTGAAAGGCCTATCTTGTGGAAGGGCGTGGCCCTTACCCCCAGTGATGTCTGAGATAATCTCTTTCAATTCTGGCCCAAAAAGAGTTTTACCCTTGAAAGGGATATTAAGCAATTTTGTCTTGGAAGATACATCCGCTGACCAAGACTTTAGCCAGAGCGCTCTGCGCGCCACAATTGCAAACCCTGAATTTTTCGCCGCCAATCTTGCTAACTGCAAAGCGGCATCTAAAATAAAGGAATTAGCTAACTTAAGTGCGTGAATTCTGTCCATAACCTCCTCATACGGAGTCTCTCTACTGAGCGACTTTTCTAGTTCCTCGAACCAGAATTACGCTGCTGTAGTGACAGGAATAATGCACGAAATAGGTTGCAGGAGGTAACCTTGCTGTACAAAAATCTTTTTAAGCAAACCCTCCAATTTTTTATCCATAGGATCTTTGAAAGCGCAATTATCCTCGATATGAATAGTAGTGCGCTTGGCTAGTGTAGAAACTGCCCCCTCGACCTTAGGGACTGTCTGCCATAAGTCCTTTCTGGGGTCAACCATAGGAAATAATTTCTTAAATATAGGAGGGGGGACAAAAGGTATGCCGGGCTTCTCCCACTCCTTATTCACTATGTCCGCCACCCGCTTGGGTATAGGAAAAGCGTCAGGGTGCACTGGAACCTCTAGGAACTTGTCCATCTTGCACAATATTAAATTTTTCTGGAATGACCAGGTTGTCACAATCATCCAGAGTAGATAGCACCTCCTTAATCAGTGCGCGGAGATGCTCTAATTTAAATTTAAATGTCACAACATCAGGTTCTGCCTGTTGAGAAATTCTACCTGAATCAGAAATTTCCCCATCTGACAAAACCTCCCTCATGCCCACTTCAGATTGGTGTGAGGGTATTACAGAGCAATTATCATCAGCGCCCTCCTGCTCTACAGTGTTTAAAACAGAGCAATCGCGCTTTCTCTGAAATGCAGGCATTTTGGATAAAATATTTGCTATGGAGTTATCCATTACTGCCGTCAATTGTTGCATAGTAACAAGCATTGGCGCGCTAGAAGTACTAGGGGTCTCCTGCGTGGGCAAAACTGGTGTAGACACAGAAGGAGATGATGTAGAACTATGTCTACTCCCTTCATCTGATGAATCATCTTGGGCAACTTTATTATCTGTGGCAGTACTGTCCTTACTTTGTTTGGACGCTATGGCACAATTATCACACAATTTTGAAGGGGGAGACACATTGGCTTCCATACATACAGAACATAGTTTATCTGAAGGCACAGACATGTTAAACAGGCTTAAACTTGTCAATAAAGTACAAAAACCGTTTTAAAACAAAACCGTTACTGTCTCTTTAAATTTTAAACAGGGCACACTTTATTACTGAATATGTGAAAAACTATGAAGGAATTGTTCAAATTTAACCACATTTTCACCACAGTGTCTTAAAGCATTCAAAGCATTGCACCCCAAATTTCAGACCTTTAACCCTTAAAATGAGGAAACCTGAGCCGGTTACAGTTTAAACCCCTCTACAGTCCCAGCTACAGCCTTTGCTGCGACTTTACCAAACCCAGGGGGGTATACGATACCAAATGAAGCCTTCTAGGAACCTTTTCAACTACTTTCAGACCCACACACATGCAGCTGCATGTCCTGCTCTCAAAAGTAACTGCGCAGTAATGGCGCGAAAATGAGGCTCTGCCTACTACAGAGAAGGCCCTTCCAGACTGGGAAGGTGTCTAAACCAGTGCCTGACGTAAAAAAACGTTCCCCAAAGTTTATAAAGTGTGAATTTCAACATAAAGCTGTATAAAATGCCCAAATAAAGCAATCGATCTAGCCCATAAAAGTGTCTACCAGTTTTATAGCCCATATTAGGCCCTTTATTCTGTTTGAGACTAAGAAAATGGCTTACCGGTCCCCATGAGGGGAATGACAGCCTTCCAGCATTGCACAGTCTTGTTAGAAATATGGCTAGTCATACCTTAAGCAGAAAAGTCTGCCAACTGTTTCCCCCAACTGAAGTTATCTCATCTCAACAGTCCTATGTGGAAACAGCAAACGATTTTAGTTACTGCTGCTAAAATCATATTCCTCTCACAAACAGAACTCTTCATCTTTTTCTGTTTCAGAGTAAATAGTACATACCAGCACTATTTTAAAATAACAAACTCTTGATAGTAGAATAAAAAACTACAACTAATCACCACATACTCTTCACCATCTCCGTGGAGATGCTGCTTGTTCAGCGGCAAAGAGAATGACTGGGGTGGGCGGAGCCTAGGAGGGACTATATGGACAGCTTTTGCTGTGCTCTTTGCCATTTCCTGTTGGGGAAGAGAATATTCCCACAAGTTATGGATGACGCCGTGGACCGGACACACCAATGTGGGAGAAACATATGCTTGCATTTATTTAATATATATCGTAGGGTATCTACAACCTGTTCCCAGAGCGGTGAGGCCGACTGAAGCCACATTTGGGCTATGGATAGTTTGATTGCTAGAAATAAATAAATACAAAACAGTTTTTGCGGGAGAGTTAGGGTTGTAGGTAGGATATGAAATAGGCCTATACTTGGTGTGATTGGAATTTGGATATTTTTTGTACTGCAGTGTTGAATTGCTTTCTGCCATAGGGGAGTAATTATCAGACAAGTCCACCAAATGTGTAGTGGAGTGCCCAACGTATCACAACCCCTCCAACACTTGGGAGATTTAGTGTGTGAGATTTTGAATTAACGGACAGGTGTCATGTTCCATTGTAGTAATATTTTGAGAAATAAAAATAAAGAGTAATGCAATGGACTGCTTTTTTAGTTAGCTGGATTGCCGATTTCCATATCAATGGATCATGTGTCACATCTAGGGATATCTCCCAGTGTTTTATCGGTGAAAAAGTGGGGTATGTAAGATATCCTGGTATGAGGACGAGAGCAACTTTTTGTGTGAGATTTTTGAGTCCCATCTAATTTCACACTTAGTTTTAGGTCGTAGCGGGTCCTTATCAAAGCCCCACGACCGGAGAAAGCTCCGTAGTCTCCAAGATTCAAAATGCAGAAGTAGAGGCAGGTTATATCTCTGGAGAAAGATCTGGTATGTGATTAGCTGGGCACCTTCATAGAGATCTACTGTATTAGTGATGCCTAGGTCAGACCAGAGGGATGGATGAGTATCCAGTAATGCAAGAAGTAGCCCCTTTATCTTGTGGGATGGAGACGGATGTGGAGCAATTGTAGATAAGTTATGGATCTTGTCCCAAAATTTCAGGTTTGAAGCTATAATGGGATTTAGCAACAAAGCTTGTGGTCTGGAATGTTTAGGGAGCCAAATCAGGTCTTCTAGGAATCTAGGGAGTACCCCGGCGGGAGTGAAGCCTGCTCTATCTCTGCCCATCTGCTTTGCGTAGATATGCCCCATTGCGTTACTTCAGATAGTCGGGCAGCCTCGTGATAGTAAAGAATGTTAGGGGCTGCTGCCCTCCAAACAATACAGGTTGTTGCAGGGTACTAGTGGCAATTCTAGGGACCTTATTAAGCCAGATGAATTTATTACACTGTTGTTGGAATTTGCGGATCAAGGACTTAGGGATTGGAATGGGTAGAGATCTAAAAAGATAAGTTAATTTAGGCAGGAGACTCATCTTGAATGCCGCTATACGTCCCATCCAGGACAGCGACGGAACATTCCAAGCCTCCGTGCACGCTACTATATCGGGCAGCAAAGGAGAGAAGTTCATGGAAATTATAGTGGAAATATTATGTGACAGGAATATGCCAAGGTGTTTAATGTGTGATGTGGACCACTGGAATTTATACACACTCTTGAGAGTGGAAAGGGTGTCCTCAGGTATGTGAATGGTGTATGCTTCTGTTTTGGAAACATTACGTTTATAATAGCTGACCGATGCAAATCTCTCAAGCAGAGAGAAAAGGTGGGGTAGGGAAGCAACTGGGTCTGAAAGTAGTACCGTCAGGTCATCTGCAAACAGGGCTGTGGTCTGGGTTGTATGATGTAATTCAACTTTTACTATTTGGGGGGAGGATCTAATGGCAGTAGCTAGTGGTTCCATGATAAGGGTGAATATTAGGGGTGACAGGGGCTTCCCTGCTTGGTTTCATTGGTGATCAAGAAATGTTCAGAACAGAATCCTAATTCCCTAACTGTTGCAGAAGTATTGGAATACAGGGCCGCTATGGAGGTAAGAAACGAGACTGGGAAACCAAACCGTCGGAGGACAGCGAACATATATTCCCAATTCACCCTGTCGAAGGCCTTTTCAGCGTCCAACAACAGGGTAACACAGGGCAGATTCAATCTATGGGTCTCAAAGTAGATGTTTAACAACCTCCTAGTATTATCGGGTCCCTGGTGCCTCATCGTAAAACCCACTTGATCACTATTAATTAGGGATGGAAGAAGAAGGTTAATATGCAAGGCCAAAATTTTGGCGTAGAGTTTAACGTCGAGGTTTAATAGTGAGATAGGCCAATAGCTTGTGCATTCAGTAGTGTCCTTCCCTTGTTTGGGAAGTGTAATAATGGGTTGCCTGTAGAAATTCGGCAGGGAATGTGCCATGGGAACTAGCTGTAGTAAAAAATCTTAATAAAAGAGGTATAATCTGTGTTTGAGATTTTTTATAAAAAAGATCCGAAAATCCATCTGGCCCTGGAAATTTGAAAGCCTTAAGGGATCGGATAGCCATCTTAACCTCAGAGCTGGAGATTGGATCTTGCAAAGACTCTATCTGTTTTTCAGAAACAACAGGAAAATTAAGATTAGCGAGGAAGTAATTTATAATGCTAGGAGTCGGGGGAGGCGTTGTGTTGTCTTGTGATAAATTGTAAAGAGAGGAATAATAATCAGCAAAAGCTGTACCTATCTCTCTTGGGTGAGTAATGTGTTGGCCTTTTACTTTCAAGGAGTGGATGCGGGCCGCTGCTGTCCACTGTCGCAATCTGTTGGCTAAAAGCCTATCAGCTTTATTGCCCTTGTAATAGTAAATCTCCTTAAGTCTGCCAGCTGTTCGTTCAGTTTCTAGGTGGACTATCTTTGACTTAAGGTTCGCAAGCTGCTCAGAGAGTCGCGGTGTGGGGTAGTTTTTATGCTCGGCAGATAATTTGCGTAGGTTCACCAGTAGTTGAGCTAGAGTCTCTCCTTTACGTTTCTTTTGTGCCGCCGCTATTTTGATAAAGGATCCCCGTATATAGGCCTTCAACGAGGCCCATAGAGTGAAATCGTCTACCGCACCAGTGTCGTTTATCTTGAGAAACCCAGTTAAGTCTCTGGCAATCGAAGCAGCTGTATTCGGATCAGAGAAGATAGTTGGCGGAAGTTGCCATGTTGAGGGGCACTGTAATTCCAGTGGTGATTTTAGAATGATATGTACAGGGTCATGATCTGACCACGAACACTGAGGGTTCCATGACCTAGATATACAATCCAGAAGTCTCGGTTCATAAAAGAAGAAATCTATTTGTGAGTAAGAGCGGTGGACCGAAGAGAAATAGGTATAGTCACGTGATGATGCATTGATGGCACACCAAATATCGAACAGATTAAACTGAGATATGAGAGTTTTGAATTTGTGTGAGAGATCGAGCAAAGCCCTATCAGATTTACGAGATATATTAGATTTTTTATCCAGCTGGGGATCCCAAACAATGTTAAAATTCCCTGCAATGAGAAGAAAACCTTGGCGTAGACATTCCAATTCATTTAGGAATTTGCGTAACGCTCGTATGTGCTGTTTGTTAGGGCCATAGTATGAAGCTAATTTATAAAGAATTCCGTCAAGCCGACAAATGAGGATTAAGTATCTACTGTGTGGGTCTGTTTCAATATGGATAGGTTCGTACCCAATATATTTGTGGTTAAGAATAACAACTCCTCTAAAATTTTGGGAGAAGCCTGCCGTCTCAACGACTGGGAACAGCTTGGATTGGAGGGGAGTTTTTGTACCCCTTAACCAGTGAGTTTCTAGTTAAAAAACTAGGTGGGCCTTGTTCTTATAAAGAGACCGCAGAAAAATACTCTGCTTGGTCGGGGAATTCAGCCCCCTGATATTTTCAGTAATACAATTATACGGCATTGTAATAGGGTTCTATATGGGGTTATTGGGAGGGAGGGGGAGATAGGGAGGGAAGAAAAAAAAAGGGGGGGGGGGGAAGAGAGGGAGAAAACAAGTCAGAAAGTGTCAGGGTGCCAGGAATCAGACTGAGAAAAGAAGTGCAAAAATAATCACACCTTTATTAATAGCAAAAAATAATAAAAAGTCCACAAGTCAAATAACAAGCGAGGAATCAAAACCAGAGCTGGTAGTCAGACGAGCCGAGTCAGGAGCCAAAGCGAGTAGTCAGGAACAAGCCAGGGATCAGTAACCAGGAAGGACGTCAGACAGCCAGGTAATACACAGGAGCTCTCACAAACAGGTCTGAGACAACGCAAGGGCAAAGCATACTGAACAGAAGCCCTTTAATAATAAGTGATGACATCACAATTCTGAGACGGCATCCTGTCTCACACGGATGATGTACACCAGTCTGGCCATAAAAGGAAGTGCAGGAAATGAGCAGCATCACACAGTATGCACCAGAGTCAGCAAGAGAGGTGAGTAAAATGGCTGCCAGCAGCACATGGCAAATAAAACAGGGAAAAAACCCTGACATTACCCTCCTCTCAACGACCCCTCCCTCAAGGGAGGACAAAAGGCTTATTGGGGAAATGGGCATGGAAGGCATGGAGTAGGGTGGGGGCATGAATATCAGAGGAGGGAACCCATGAATGCTCCTCCAGACCGTAGCCCCTCCAGTGAACCAAATACTGTACGCGGCCCCTGGACCTACGAGAGTCAATAATGCTGCTGACCTCATACTCCTCATGGTTGTCAACAAAGATAGGATGGGAACAAAGATAGGATGGGAACGATTACAAACCAATGGTTTCAAGAGGGAGACATGAAAAACATTGGAGATGTGCATTGCAGGAGAAAGGTCAAGAGCGTAGGCCACAGGATTGCCCCGTCGGAGCATTCAAAAAGGACCAACATAACGGGTAGCCAGTTTATTGGAAGGCACACAAAGATTCAAGTTGCGGGAGGACAGCCAAACTCTCTCACCAACCTGGTAGGAAGGCGCGGGCAGACGCCTACGATCAGCCTGGAACTTTTGACGCTGCATAGAACGATAAAGGCAATCCTGAATCTGCACCCACGTGGAACGGAGTTGCCGGAGATGCTCCTCCAAAGCCAGAATACTCTGAGACATGAATGAATCGGGCAACAAGGATGGTTGAAACCCATAATTCGCCATGAACGGGGATAACATGTAGGAAGCATTAATAGCACTATTACAAGCAAACTCTGCCCAAGGTAACAGTTCAGACCAATTATTGTGGTTATCTGAGACATAGCAACGGAGGAACTGTTCCAGAGCTTGATTAGACGGTTCCGCAGCCCCATTGGATTGAGGGTGATATGCCAAGGAGAAGGAAAGCTGGATCCCCATTTGAGCACAAAAGGAACGCCAAAATCTGGAGACAAACTGGCTAACCCGGTCCGACACTATCTCCTTGGGAAACCCATGTAAACAGAAGACCTCCCGGGCAAAAATTGAAGTAAGCTCCTGAGCGGTAGGCAACTTCTTCAAGGGAATGCAATGTGACATTTTAGAAAAATGGTCAACCACCATAAGGATAACAGTATTGCGATTGGAAACAGGGAGCTCGACAATGAAGTCCATGGAAAGATGTGTCCAAGGACGCTCACCATTAGCAATATGTTGAAGACCCACAGGAAGACGTCGAGGAGTCTTATTCTTTGCACAAACTGAGCAGGAGGCAACATACGCAGCAACATCAGAACGAAGACCTGGCCACCAGAATTGTCGAGTGACAGACCAAATCATTTGGTTCTTGCCTGGGTGACCTGCAGCTTTAGGATAGCAGTAAGTGTGCAAAAGTTTAGTTCAAAGATTCTCAGGAACAAAACACTTAACACTAGGTTTCTCAGGAGGTGCATTGGTTTGTGCAGCCAGCATCTCCTCCCCCAAGGGAGAAGTCAAATTAGTACGTATGGTAGCCAAAATATGATCAGGAGGTATAACTGGAGTAGGTAAAGACTCCTCCTTGGACAGAGGGGAAAATTGTCGAGAGAGGGCATCAGCTCTAACATTCTTACTACCAGGCAGGTAGGAGACCACATAATTAAACCAAGACAAAAATAGCGCCCATCTGGCTTGTCAGGGCGCCAAACCTTTTGCTTTAGATAGATAAGTTAAATTCTTGTGGTCAGTAAGAATGAGCACTGGCATGCTAGTACCCTCGAGAAGATGCCTCCATTCGTTGAGTGCCAAAATTATGGCCAGTAATTCCCTGTCGGCAATATCATAATTGCACTCCGCTGGAGACAATTTCTTAGAGAATAAACCACACGGATGCAAGGAACCGTCAGGCGTAGGACGTTGAGACAAGAGGGCACTTACTCCAGTCTCAGATGCACGGACCTCAAGAACAAAAGGCAGGACAGGGTTAGGATGGGCCAGAACTGGAGCGGCAGCAAAGGCAGTCTTAAGACTTTCAAAGGCCTTAATGGCAGTAGGCGACCAATGGAGTGGATCATTCTCTTTAGGGTCATATCTGTGATAGGTTTGACCAAGGAAGAAAAGTTTTTAATAAACTTTCTATAGTAATTGGCGAACCCCAAAAAATGTTGAATAGACCAAAGACCAACTGGGCAAGGCCACTGCAGAACTGCAAATAACTTGTCAGGATTCATGGAGAACCCTGCAACAGAGATAACATAACTGTTATGGTATAACCCGGATATCGAAGGTTAATACCAGATGAAAGATGCCCTGAATACGGGATTCAGCAACACACAAACCCAGTTAATTCCCCCCAAACACGAGACCATCTTGAGGGTAAAACAGAATCGCCTAGATTTAGAGTTCTGCGTTAGCCGTTAAAAGCAGCGTTAAGGGGTCCTAACGCTGCTTTTGGCCACCCGCTGGTATTTAGAGTCAGCCAGGAAAGGGTCTAACGCTCACTTTCAAGCCGGGACTTTTACATACCACAGATCCCCTTACACCAATTGCGTATCCTATCTTTTCAATGGGATCTTCCTAACGCCGGTATTTAGAGTCTTGGCTGAAGTGAGCGGTAGACCCTATACCGACAAGACTCCAGCCGCAGAAAAAAGTCAGTAGTTAAGAGCTTTATGGGCTAACGTCGGTTTATAAAGCTCTTAACTACTGTGCTCTAAAGTACACTAACACCCATAAACTACCTATGTACCCCTAAACCGAGGTCTCCCCCATCGCCGCCACTATAATACATTTTTTTAACCCCTAATCTTCCGACCGGACACCGCCGCCACCTACATTATCCCTATGAACCCCTAATCTGCTGTCTCTAACATCGCCGACACCTTCATAATATTTATTAACCCCTAATCTGCCCCCCCAACGTCGCCTCTACCTAACTATACTTATTAACCTGCCGACCGGACCTCGCCGCCACTATAATAAATGTATTAACCTCTAAACCGCTGCACTCCCGCCTCGCAAACCCTATAATAAATACTATTAACCCCTAATCTGCCCTCTCTAATATCGCCGCCACCTAACTTCAAGTATTAACCCCTAATCTGCCGACCGGACCTCGCAGCTACTCTAATAAATGTATTAACCCCTAAAGCTAAGTCTAACCCTAACCCTAACACCCCTCTAAATTAAATATAATTTTAATCTAACAAAATAAATTAAAAATTATTAACTAAAGTATTCCTATTTAAAACTAAATACTTACCTGTAAAATAAACCCTAATATAGCTACAATATAAAGAATAATTATATTGTAGCTATTTTAGGATTTATATTTATTTTACAGGCAACTTTGTAATTATTTTAACTAGGTAGCTATTAAATAGTTAATAACTATTTAATAGCTATTGTACCTAGTTAAAATAAATACAAAGTTGCCTGTAAAATAAATCCTAACCTAAGTTACAATTAAACTTAACACTACACTATCAATAAATTAATTAAATAAATTACCTACAATTAAATAAACTAAACTAAATAAAAAAACAAACAAACACTAAATTACAAAAAATAAAAAAAGATGACAAGAATATTAGGCTAATTACACCTACTCTAAGCCCCCTAATAAAATAAAAAAGCCCCCCAAAATAATAAAGGTCCCTACCCTATTCTAAATTAAAATGTAACCAGCTCTTTTACCAGCCCTTAAAAGGGCTTTGTGCGGGGCATGCCCCAAAGTAATCAGCTCTTTTGCCTGTAAAAAAAAATGCAAACCCCCCAACATTAAAACCCACCACCCACATACCCCTACTCTAACCCAAACCCCCCTTAAATAAACCTAACACTACCCCCCTGAAGATCTCCCTACCTTGAGTCGTCTTCACCCAGCCGGGCCGAAGTCTTCATCCGATGGGGCAGAAGAGGACATCCAGACCGGCAGAAGTCTTCATCCTATCCGGGCAGAAGAGGACATCCAGACCGGCATACATCTTTATCCAAGCGGCATCTTCTATCTTCATCCATCCGACGAGGAGCGGCTCCATCTTCAAGACCTCCAGATCGGAACAGCCAATAGAATGCAAGCTCAATCTGATTGGCTGATTGGATCAGCCAATCGGATTGAACTTGAATCTGATTGGCTGATTCAATCAGCCAATCAGATTTTTCCTACCTTAATTCCGATTGACTGATAGAATCCTATCAGCCAATCAGAATTCGAGGGACGCCATCTTGGATGACATCATTTAAAGGAACCGTCATTCGTCGTCTAGTCGTCGGGGAAGAAGGATGTTCCGCGCCAGAGGTCTTGAAGATGGAGCCGCTCCTCGTCGGATGGATGAAGATAGAAGATGCCGCTTGGATGAAGATGTCTGCCGGTCCGGATGTCCTCTTCTGCCCGGATAGGACGAAGACTTCTGCCGGTCTGGATGTCCTCTTCTGCCCAATCGGATGAAGACTTTGGCCCGGCTGGGTGAAGACGACTCAAGGTAGGGAGATCTTCAGGGGGGTAGTGTTAGGTTTATTTAAGGGGGGTTTGGGTTAGAGTAGGGGTATGTGGGTGGTGGGTTTTAATGTTGGGGGGTTTGTATTTTTTTTTACAGGCAAAAGAGCTGATTACTTTGGGGCATGCCCCGCAAAAAGCCCTTTTAAGGGCTGGTAAAAGAGCTGATTACTTTTTAATTTAGAATAGGGTAGGGACCTTTATTATTTTGGGGGGCTTTTTAATTTTATTAGGGGACTTAGAGTAGGTGTAATTAGCCTAATATTCTTGTAATCTTTTTTTATTTTTTGTAATTTAGTGTTTGTTTTTTTTGTAATTTAGTTTAGTTTATTTAATTGTATTTAATTGTTGTTATTGGTAGTTAATTTATTTAATTTATTTAATGATAGTGTAGTGTTAGGTTTAATTGTAACTTAGGTTAGGATTTATTTTACAGGTAATTTTGTAATTATTTTAACTAGGTAGCTATTAAATAGTTATTAACTATTTAATAGCTATTGTACCTAGTTAAAATAAATACAAAGTTGCCTGTAAAATAAATATAAATCCTAAAATAGCTACAATATAATTATTCATTATATTGTGCGTATATTAGGGTTTATTTTACAGGTAAGTATTTAGTTTTAAATAGGAATACTTTAGTTAATAATATTTAATTTATTTCATTAGATTAAAATTATATTTAATTTAGGGGGTGTTAGGGTTAGGGTTAGACTTAGCTTTAGGGGTTAATACATTTATTAGAGTAGCGGCAAGGTCCGGTCAGCAGATTAGGGGTTAATAAGTGAAGTTAGGTAGCAGCGACGTTGGGGTGGCAGATTAGGGGTTAATAAATATAATGTAGGTGTCGGCGATGTTGGGGGCAGCAGATTAGGGGTTCATAGGTATAATGTAGGTGGCGGCGGTGTCTGGTTGGAAGATTAGGGGTTAATAATAATATGCAGGGGTCAGCGATAGTGGGGGCGGCAGATTAGGGGTTAATAAGTGTAAGGTTAGGGTTGTTTAGACTCGGGGTTCATGTTAGGGTGTTAGGTGCAGACTTAGAGAGTGTTTCCCTATAGGAAACAATGGGGCTGCGTTAGGAACTGAACTGAACTGCCCCATTGTTTCCTATGGGGGAATCGTGCATGAGCTCGTTTTGCCAGCTTACCGCTACCATAAGCAACGCTGGTATTGAGGGCTGAAGTGGCAGTACATTCGGCTCAACGCACCCTTTTTTGAGCCTAACACAGCCCTTCAGACTACTCTAAATACCAGCGTTGTCTTAAGGGTGCGTTGGGAAAAAAAGCAGCGTTAGCTACGCGGGTCTTTACCGACAAAACTCTAAATCTAGGCGAATGTGTTTTATTGAGGGCTATATGCCCAGTATTTATGTAGGTCTCCCACCTGGTTGAAACTCCCTAGGAGAGCAGATGGGGGATTGGAAGAGTATAGTACATTAGATAGAGGGAAGACGCCCTTTTACAGGATACAATAGAATACAATAGAAACCTGTCTTCAGAAAATAGTTTCTCAAAACTGAACAAAGTTAACTCTTCCAGTACTGACAGAGGGGTCTGTCACATGGCTCCCTCCTGGTGGGACACTCCGGCAGACTCGGCTTGACCCTTTGGCGGGTCAACTTGGAGATGCCCGTACTAGGAGGTGGTAGGAATATCAATTTGCCGGGACAATCCATCTGCATTCCCGTTATGAGAGAGAATTCCTGTCCATATAAATAAGGGTTCAACTTCTTCAGTGCCCAGACCAGGGCTAAACAGTCCTTCAAGTTTTTGTTTTCAGAGACGCTTCTTTCCAGTTGGAGACAAATCTCATCGGCTTCTTTACGAGTTTTTTGTACCTGCTCTTTATAGGTATCCACAAGCCCTTCATACTGACATAGGGTGCCCTTGAGTTTCTGCACCTCACTATGAGCCAGCGTCAGCTTTTCCTCCAGTGTCGCTAAGTTTGTCTTTACTGTTTTATGTTCCACTCTGAAGCTGGTGTTTTCTGCGGTCTGTCAGTGCAGCTTGTCTAGCAGAGATTCCCGATCTAAACGCGCTTTTTCCTCTGCGCTCCTCTTCTCTCCCGCTAGCACTGTTACATGATTGTTTAACGTGACCATTTCATCCTCTACTTCACTCTTCTCCTTCATCAGCGCGTTGTAACGGGACTTCCACGTATCAATAGCGGATAGAGATTTACTGAGCTCAGCGTCCTGGAGCTTAGCAGCAGGTGGGTCGGTCTCGGCGGCACAGATCTGGGCACGGGTAGTCACAGGGTTAACATCGGCGGAACCCATGGGAGCGTAGGCAGAAACAAGGGGGGCCAAGTCATTTCCAAGGAGAACATCAGCTGGTAAGTCCTTCATGACCCCCACATTCACATGTCTAGAGCCCACTCCCCAATCCAAATGTACCCGGGCAACAGGTAGGCGGAACACAGCGCCCCCTGCTACCCTCACAGCCACAGTGTCTCTGGTGTGCTGGTTCTCAGACACCAAGTTCTTTTGGAACAAGGACATGGTAGCACCAGTATCCCGTAGACCACTGACCTCCTTCCCATTCAGTTTAAACAGTTGCCGGTGCTGTTGCCGGTTATCCCGTGGGCAGCTTGCATGGGGTCTGCTTCATGTAGGATGCCCCAGTATTCTTCCTCCTCTATGCAGTGGGCAGCAAGCTGAGGGTTACGTGGGTTTCCGCCGGCGGGTCTCCTCCAGGACTGTGCTTGGTTTGCTGTGTTTAGGGGACATTCTGGTCTTTTGTGCCCTAGTTGCTTACATCCAAAGCACCGAATAGGCTGTGAGTAGTCCCGTGAGTTGAACCGGGCTGTCTGAGGATAGTTCTTGGCTGGAGGTGGTGTGGTAGAGCGATGTGCCGGGGTTTGGTAACTGGTAGCTGCTGGGGTGACTGTGGGTCGATACTCCACTCTGGCAGGGATCTTAGTGGTAGCAGTGTCCAGTTTGCGGGCATCTGTATACTCATCTGCCAGGCGAGCAGCTTCATACAGGGTGCATGGTTTACGGTCTCGAACCTACTCTCTAACTCCTGCGGATAACTTGTCGAAGCAATGTTCCAACAGGAATGGCTTGGCACCCCGCCATCCAGTGAGCTGCTGTGCGGTGCACCTTACATGCCCACTCGACGTAGGAATCTCCAGCTAGTTTAACAGTGTCTCTGAACCGTCTCCTGTATGCCTCCGGTGTAATCGCATACCTGGAGAGCAGAGCCTCTTTTACAGCATTATAATCCCCAACTTCCTCATCTGGAATGGCCCAAAAAGCCTCGCTGGCCCGGCCGGATAATTTTCCGGATAATATTGTGACCCAGTCCTCTGCGGGTACCTTGTGTAGGGCACATTGCCTCTCAAAATCCGCAAGTTACCCATCAATCTCTCCTTCTGTTTCCAGGAAGTTTTTAAAAGCTGCAAAATGTACTTTTCTCTTTTCCACTGGGGTTGCTGTGACTTGGGTTGCTGCAGTGCCGCTTTGGTGAAGTAGGTTGGCCTCCACGGCTGCTATGACCTGGTCGATAATTTCGGCAGACGGGTTGGGGCCATAATGAGCCAGTCTTATTTTAACTGCCCGGTCAAAGTTTGTTTCTTCGGGGGTTCTGTCTGATATGCTGGGCTCATTGGTTCCTTCGGGCCCTGGTACTCCGTCCATCTCGGTCAGTATTATAATAATCTCCCTCTTCCTGAGGTTACTGGCCTGTTGGCCCCTATGTTCTAGCAGGTCTTTAAGGGTGGCTCTTTTCAGCCTTTCATACGGTATTCCCATTAGGTCCGGATGTGTAGTTGCTCTTCTGGGCGATGAGGACCATCCCGTCGCTTGCCACCAATTGTTATAGTATAACCCGGATATCGAGGGTTAATACCAGATGAAAGATGCCCAGAATACGGGATCAGCAGCACACGAACCCAGTTAATTCCCCCCAAACATGAGACCAAGCTCCATCTTGAGGGTAAAACAGAATGTGTTTTATTGAGGGCTATATGCCCAGTATTTATGCAGGTCTCCCACCTGGTTGACACTCCCTAGGAAACCAGATGGGGGAATGGAAGAGTATAGTACATTAGATAGAGGGAAGACACCCTTTTACAGGATACAATAGAATTACATTACTTAACCAAATAAACAATTAAACACAAGAAAACAATGGAGTCCTTCTTGGCACCTGGCAGTCTGATCTCTGGAGGTGATTAAACAAGGTGAACGCTTATCACTTAATTACAGTAAACAATAGCTGATGCCAGGAAACCTGTCTTCAGAAAATAGTTTCTCAAAACTGAACAAAGTTAACCCTTCCAGTACTGACAGGGGGGTCTGTCACAATAACCTAGGAAGGTTACTTGAGTATGATGGAACTCACATTTCCATTCTCACGTAGTCTCTGAAGAACCCGTGTAACATCAGAATGATGAATCTCAAGTTCCTGGTGTTAAATGCTGTTTTCCATTTGTGGCCCTCCTTGATCCTAACAAGATTGTACGCTCCTCTCAAATCAAGTTTAGTTAAGACCATAGCTCCCTTGAGGCGGTCAAAGAGTTCCGTAATGAGCGGTATAAGGTAAGCATTCTTAATGGTAAGATGATTAAGACCACTATAATCGATGCATGGTCTTAACTCGCCAGCCTTTTTCTTCATGAAGAAGAAGCCAGCCCCTGCAGGAGAGCAGGATTTGCAGATGATCCCCTGTGACAGAGCATCGGTAACATACTTCTCCATAGCACAATTCTCCGCAACAGACAAAGGGTAAACCTGGCCCCGAGGAGGAATAGCTCGGGTTGCAGGTCTATGGCACAATTGTAAGACCGGTGAGGAGGCAACATACCGGCACGCACCTTGTCAAAAATGTCTAGGAACTCTTGGTACCCCTCTGGTAATTGAGATATCGAAGAAGTGCACAAGACTTTAACTGGTTTTCAAAGACAAGTGGAAATTCATTGCGGAGACCACAACAAAATTTCAGACCTGTACCAGTCGAGACTGGGATTGTGCATTTGGAGCCAGGGATAACCCAGAACAACCAGAAAATGTGGAGAGTTTTTCACCTGGAACTGGAGGATTTCAAAATGGAGAGCCCCAACAGCCATGGATAATGGAGCAGTTTCGTGAGTAACGAGTGCGGGCTGAAGGGGCCTGCCATCAATGGCCTCAATAGGAAGCAGAACGGACCGAGGCAAAACAGGAATGGAGTGCTTTGATACAAAAGCACTGTCAATGAAATAGCCCGCAGCACCAGAGTCAACAAGAGCCTGGGTGACTATGGAGGAGCCCACCCAGGAAAGGACAACCATGACCAAAGGTTTCTCCTTTAGCGGTTCCGGGTGACTCGGGACCAGGAGGCATGGGAGGAGAGGGAGGCATGGTTGGGAATGAACACGTATGAGACAACGGAACAGGAGACGTCCGCAAGCGCTCTTTGAAAGAGGGCCTGTCACTTAGTCTGATGTCAATTAGGATAAAAAAAGACACAAATGCCTCGAGATCTTCTGGTAAATTTCTGGCAGCATCTTCACCTTTAATCGCATCAGAGAGCCCATGAAAGAAGGCGGCAACAAGGGCTTCATTGTTCCAACCTACCTCTGTGGCAATCGTATGGAACTCAATGGCATACTGAGCAACAGATCTTGTACTTTGCTGAATGGACATGAGTCATTTAGCAGCAGAGGAGGAGTGAGCCGGAACATCAAATACCCTTCGAAAGGAGGCCACAATATCAGGGTAATTTGAAATCACAGGTACATTAGTCTCCCACAAGGGATTAGCCCAGGCAAGAGCTGTGTCAGAGAGTAACGAGATGAGAAATCCCACCTTAGCTCTGTCAGAGGGAAACGCCTGAGGTAACATCTCAAAGTAAATGCCCACCTGGTTCAAAAACCCTCTGCACTGATTAGGATCACCTCCATAACGCTGAGGTAGAGGTGCAGAACCAGACATGCTCCTGGCAGGACTAGGTGCAGCAGCGGAAACAGGAGAAGTCCTAACATGCTGGACACTTTGGTCCAAATGTGCAGTGTGAGTCAGCAGGGTTTGCAGGGCTAATGCAAATTGATCCAAGCGGTGATCCTTTTCATCCATCCTGGAAATCATGGCAGGTAAAGGTGGATTATTAGCACCATCAGGATTCATGGCCCTTGCATAATGTCAGGGTGCCAGGAATCAGACTGAGACAAGAAGTGCAAAAATAATCACACCTTTATTAATAGAAAAATAATAAAAAGTCCACAAGTCAAATAACAAGCCAGGAATCAAAACCAGAGCTGGTAGTAAGACGAGCCGAGTCAGGAGCCAAAGTGAGCAGTCAGACGAGCCGGAATCAGGAACAAGGAGAACAGCAGAGTCAGGAACAAGCCAGGGATCAGGAACCAGGAAGGACGTCAGACAGCCAGGTAATACACAGGAGCTCTCACAAACAGGTCTGAGACAACGCATGGGCAAAGCATACTGAACAGAGGCCCTTTAAATAATAAGTGATGACATCACAATTCTGAGACTGCATCCTGTCTCACACGGATGATGTACACCAGTCTGGCCATAAAAGGAAGTGCAGGAAATGAGTAGCATCAAACAGTATGCACCAGAGTCAGCAAGAGAGGTGAGTAAAATGGCTGCCAGCAGCACATGGCAAATAAAACAGGGGAAAAAAAAATCATTTCTAGGTAGCGCTGGAGTTAGAGCAGTCTAGACATTGGTTTACGGGACTAAGGAAATAACTAACATTTCTCGCAATGTCTCCAAGTCCACGTGCGACCTGGGGCATGTTCAATAAGTGGGGGAGGCTCCGTAAGGCACGTAAACAAAATAGAGCCTTACAGCAAAATTGTTGTGTCAATGTATCAGATTATGGGAGAGACACTATCATTGTATATATAGAGTTAAAGGTCATCTAGGACTTGAAGGGTCCATTTACTCATACTCGCTAGGGTTAAGGCAATAGGGGCAGAAGTGTTCTATTAGTTCCTAAAGGGGGTTACTCTAGGTAGGGTCACCTCTAGCATCAAACTATCACTTCATAGATCCAGGGTCTAATTTAATATACATAATGAAGAGAAGGCCTGAACTGTGGAGGAAAAAAAAAACACACATAAAAATATACACCGTCTCGGCATAGCAGTAATACAGTACATTTGGAAACAACACAATTGGGAGTATCTTATGTTTTTTTAAGATACCTGAAATGTAAAGGGCAGTTAGTAGACATATTACCCTCGACATCACTACTTATTCAACCATTACCCTCTTCCCGGATTGAACTTGTATCATCAGAACCATTAGAGATCCCCCGTGAAGATGGGACCCAGTGTGGATCCAGTGAAACCTGTGAAGAGCTATGTGTTGGTACCTGAGAGTCCCACAATTTCATGAGGCTTTTACTCTGGTCTAGGATAGTGATGGTATGTTGCTGATTGTCTCTAAGGACTATGAGCCTGGTCGGATGGCCCCAGCGGTACTTGATGTTGCGGGTCCTTAGAAACTTTGTAAAGTCCCAAAATGATTTTTGTTGCTGAATTGTACGGTAAGAAAGATCAGCAATCACGCTGATGTCCTGGAACTGAACTGGAAGGGTAGGCTTAGAAAGAGATGCTCTCACCAACCTCTCTTTATAAGTATAGAAATGCAACCTCACAATGATGTCTCTAGGTTTGTCAGATAACAAGCTTCTAGGGTGCAAGGCCCTATGAGCCCTATTAATAAGGCCTTCGTTGGGATTGGAAGGACTGGCTAAACATCCAAAGTACTCCATTAGAAATGACAATAGGTCACCAGGGGCCACACTTTCCGGGATTCCCCGCAACCGCAGGTTGTTGCAGTGGGAGTGGTCTTCTATGTCCACCATTTTATCCTCCAAGGTGGTTAGTTGCTCTGCTAGATTTTGAGCATATAATAAGATATTAGCCTGGTCTACTGCCATATCCTCCTGTTTCCTTTCCACTGTATCCAGTTGTTCTGAAGTAGAGGTGAGGTCCCTCCGCAGATCGGCTAGAGAGGCAGTAATTTGGGTTTGGAAGGAAGAGTGATGTGCCGCTAATAAGGATTTGAGAGAGTCCAGAATAAAAGTAGGGGTCACTGTTGGTGGGGCCGCATCTTGAAGTGCTTGGAAGGTTTTAGCGATAGTATCATTTCAGATTGGGACATGGCTAGATCTTCCTGATGGTCCTCTAATGTGGGCAGAGGCACAGTGTTAAAGTGGTCTGACACTGTCCTTTTAAGCCCCGTAGTTGACAATTTGGGCCGTCTCTTGTTAAGTTGCGCCATTAAAACAGGACCTTCCCTAGGCACCAGGACTCCAAATAGAGGTTATGCAGAATGTTCCAATCAGTTAGCAAAAGAAGGTGAGCCGGTGTGAATTATACACACACAAAAACAAAAACAAAAAAGAACTCAGTGGCCCACGGCTTCCCCCCCTATCATCAGCACAACTAGCACTAGATGAGTATCCAGTAATGCAAGAAGTAGCCCCTTTATCTTGTGGGATGGAGACGGATGTGGAGCAATTGTAGATAAGTAATGGATCTTGTCCCAAAATTTCAGGTTTGAAGCTATAATGGGATTTAGCAACAAAGCTTGTGGTCTGGAATGTTTAGGGAGCCAAATCAGGTCTTCTAGGAATCTAGGGAGTACCCCGGCGGGAGTGAAGCCTGCTCTATCTCTGCCCATCTGCTTTGCGTAGATATGCCCCATTGCGTTACTTCAGATAGTCGGGCAGCCTCGTGATAGTAAAGAATGTTAGGGGCTGCTGCCCTCCAAACAATACAGGTTGTTGCAGGGTACTAGTGGCAATTCTAGGGACCTTATTAAGCCAGATGAATTTATTACACTGTTGTTGGAATTTGCGGATCAAGGACTTAGGGATTGGAATGGGTAGAGATCTAAAAAGATAAGTTAATTTAGGCAGGAGACTCATCTTGAATGCCGCTATACGTCCCATCCAGGACAGCGACGGAACATTCCAAGCCTCCGTGCACGCTACTATATCGGGCAGCAAAGGAGAGAAGTTCATGGAAATTATAGTGGAAATATTATGTGACAGGAATATGCCAAGGTGTTTAATGTGTGATGTGGACCACTGGAATTTATACACACTCTTGAGAGTGGAAAGGGTGTCCTCAGGTATGTGAATGGTGTATGCTTCTGTTTTGGAAACATTACGTTTATAATAGCTGACCGATGCAAATCTCTCAAGCAGAGAGAAAAGGTGGGGTAGGGAAGCAACTGGGTCTGAAAGTAGTACCGTCAGGTCATCTGCAAACAGGGCTGTGGTCTGGGTTGTATGATGTAATTCAACTTTTACTATTTGGGGGGAGGATCTAATGGCAGTAGCTAGTGGTTCCATGATAAGGGTGAATATTAGGGGTGACAGGGGCTTCCCTGCTTGGTTTCATTGGTGATCAAGAAATGTTCAGAACAGAATCCTAATTCCCTAACTGTTGCAGAAGTATTGGAATACAGGGCCGCTATGGAGGTAAGAAACGAGACTGGGAAACCAAACCGTCGGAGGACAGCGAACATATATTCCCAATTCACCCTGTCGAAGGCCTTTTCAGCGTCCAACAACAGGGTAACACAGGGCAGATTCAATCTATGGGTCTCAAAGTAGATGTTTAACAACCTCCTAGTATTATCGGGTCCCTGGTGCCTCATCGTAAAACCCACTTGATCACTATTAATTAGGGATGGAAGAAGAAGGTTAATATGCAAGGCCAAAATTTTGGCGTAGAGTTTAACGTCGAGGTTTAATAGTGAGATAGGCCAATAGCTTGTGCATTCAGTAGGGTCCTTCCCTTGTTTGGGAAGTGTAATAATGGGTTGCCTGTAGAAATTCAGCAGGGAATGTGCCATGGGAACTAGCTGTAGTAAAAAATCTTAATAAAAGAGGTATAATCTGTGTTTGAGATTTTTTATAAAAAAGATCCGAAAATCCATCTGGCCCTGGAAATTTGAAAGCCTTAAGGGATCGGATAGCCATCTTAACCTCAGAGCTGGAGATTGGATCTTGCAAAGACTCTATCTGTTTTTCAGAAACAACAGGAAAATTAAGATTAGCGAGGAAGTAATTTATAATGCTAGGAGTCGGGGGAGGCGTTGTGTTGTCTTGTGATAAATTGTAAAGAGAGGAATAATAATCAGCAAAAGCTGTACCTATCTCTCTTGGGTGAGTAATGTGTTGGCCTTTTACTTTCAAGGAGTGGATGCGGGCCGCTGCTGTCCACTGTCGCAATCTGTTGTCTAAAAGCCTATCAGCTTTATTGCCCTTGTAATAGTAAATCTCCTTAAGTCTGCCAGCTGTTCGTTCAGTTTCTAGGTGGACTATCTTTGACTTAAGGTTCGCAAGCTGCTCAGAGAGTCGCGGTGTGGGGTAGTTTTTATGCTCGGCAGATAATTTGCGTAGGTTCACCAGTAGTTGAGCTAGAGTCTCTCCTTTACGTTTCTTTTGTGCCGCCGCTATTTTGATAAAGGATCCCCGTATATAGGCCTTCAACGAGGCCCATAGAGTGAAATCTTCTACCACACCAGTGTCGTTTATCTTGAGAAACCCAGTTAAGTCTCTGGCAATCGAAGCAGCTGTATTTGGATCAGAGAAGATAGTTGGCGGAAGTCGCCATGTTGAGGGGCACTGTAATTCCAGTGGTGATTTTAGAATGATATGTACAGGGTCATGATCTGACCACGAACACTGAGGGTTCCATGACCTAGATATACAATCCAGAAGTCTCGGTTCATAAAAGAAGAAATCTATTTGTGAGTAAGAGCGGTGGACCGAAGAGAAATAGGTATAGTCACGTGATGATGCATTGATGGCACACCAAATATCGAACAGATTAAACTGAGATATGAGAGTTTTGAATTTGTGTGAGAGATCGAGCAAAGCCCTATCAGATTTACGAGATATATTAGATTTTTTATCCAGCTGGGGATCCCAAACAATGTTAAAATCCCCTGCAATGAGAAGAAAACCTTGGCGTAGACATTCCAATTCATTTAGGAATTTGCGTAACGCTCGTATGTGCTGTTTGTTAGGGCCATAGTATGAAGCTAATTTATAAAGAATTCCGTCAAGCCGACAAATGAGGATTAAGTATCTACTGTGTGGGTCTGTTTCAATATGGATAGGTTCGTACCCAATATATTTGTGGTTAAGAATAACAACTCCTCTAAAATTTTGGGAGAAGCCTGCCGTCTCAACGACTGGGAACAGCTTGGATTGGAGGGGAGTTTTTGTACCCCTTAACCAGTGAGTTTCTAGTTAAAAAACTAGATGGGCCTTGTTCTTATAAAGAGACCGCAGAAAAATACTCTGCTTGGTCGGGGAATTCAGCCCCCTGATATTTTCAGTAATACAATTATACGGCATTGTAATAGGGTTCTATCTGGGGTTATTGGGAGGGAGGGGGAGATAGGGAGGGACGAAAAAAAAAGGGGGGGGAAAGAGAGGGAGAAAACAAGTCAGAAAGTGTCAGGGTGCCAGGAATCAGACTGAGAAAAGAAGTGCAAAAATAATCACACCTTTATTAATAGCAAAAAATAATAAAAAGTCCACAAGTCAAATAACAAGCGAGGAATCAAAACCAGAGCTGGTAGTCAGACGAGCCGAGTCAGGAGCCAAAGCGAGTAGTCAGGAACAAGCCAGGGATCAGTAACCAGGAAGGACGTCAGACAGCCAGGTAATACACAGGAGCTCTCACAAACAGGTCTGAGACAACGCAAGGGCAAAGCATACTGAACAGAAGCCCTTTAATAATAAGTGATGACATCACAATTCTGAGACGGCATCCTCTCTTGCTGACACAGTATGCACCAGAGTCAGCAAGAGAGGTGAGTAAATGGCTGCCAGCAGCACATGGCAAATAAAACAGGGAAAAAACCCTGACATTACCCTCCTCTCAACGACCCCTCCCTCAAGGGAGGACAAAAGGCTTATTGGGGAAATGGGCATGGAAGGCATGGAGTAGAGTGGGGGCATGAATATCAGAGGAGGGAACCCATGAATGCTCCTCCAGACCGTAGCCCCTCCAGTGAACCAAATACTGTACGCGGCCCCTGGACCTACGAGAGTCAATAATGCTGCTGACCTCATACTCCTCATGGTTGTCAACAAAGATAGGATGGGAACAAAGATAGGATGGGAACGATTACAAACCAATGGTTTCAAGAGGGAGACATGAAAAACATTGGAGATGTGCATTGCAGGAGAAAGGTCAAGAGCGTAGGCCACAGGATTGCCCCGTCGGAGCATTCAAAAAGGACCAACATAACGGGTAGCCAGTTTATTGGAAGGCACACAAAGATTCAAGTTGCGGGAGGACAGCCAAACTCTCTCACCAACCTGGTAGGAAGGCGCGGGCAGACGCCTACGATCAGCCTGGAACTTTTGACGCTGCATAGAACGATAAAGGCAATCCTGAATCTGCACCCACGTGGAACGGAGTTGCCGGAGATGCTCCTCCAAAGCCAGAATACTCTGAGACATGAATGAATCGGGCAACAAGGATGGTTGAAACCCATAATTCGCCATGAACGGGGATAACATGTAGGAAGCATTAATAGCACTATTACAAGCAAACTCTGCCCAAGGTAACAGTTCAGACCAATTATTGTGGTTATCTGAGACATAGCAACGGAGGAACTGTTCCAGAGCTTGATTAGACGGTTCCGCAGCCCCATTGGATTGAGGGTGATATGCCAAGGAGAAGGAAAGCTGGATCCCCATTTGAGCACAAAAGGAACGCCAAAATCTGGAGACAAACTGGCTAACCCGGTCCGACACTATCTCCTTGGGAAACCCATGTAAACAGAAGACCTCCCGGGCAAAAATTGAAGTAAGCTCCTGAGCGGTAGGCAACTTCTTCAAGGGAATGCAATGTGACATTTTAGAAAAATGGTCAACCACCATAAGGATAACAGTATTGCGATTGGAAACAGGGAGCTCGACAATGAAGTCCATGGAAAGATGTGTCCAAGGACGCTCACCATTAGCAATATGTTGAAGACCCACAGGAAGACGTTGAGGAGTCTTATTCTTTGCACAAACTGAGCAGGAGGCAACATACGCAGCAACATCAGAACGAAGACCTGGCCACCAGAATTGTTGAGTGACAGACCAAATCATTTGGTTCTTGCCTGGGTGACCTGCAGCTTTAGGATAGCAGTAAGTGTGCAAAAGTTTAGTTCAAAGATTCTCAGGAACAAAACACTTAACACTAGGTTTCTCAGGAGGTGCATTGGTTTGTGCAGCCAGCATCTCCTCCCCCAAGGGAGAAGTCAAATTAGTACGTATGGTAGCCAAAATATGATCAGGAGGTATAACTGGAGTAGGTAAAGACTCCTCCTTGGACAGAGGGGAAAATTGTCGAGAGAGGGCATCAGCTCTAACATTCTTACTACCAGGCAGGTAGGAGACCACATAATTAAACCAAGACAAAAATAGCGCCCATCTGGCTTGTCAGGGCGCCAAACCTTTTGCTTTAGATAGATAAGTTAAATTCTTGTGGTCAGTAAGAATGAGCACTGGCATGCTAGTACCCTCGAGAAGATGCCTCCATTCGTTGAGTGCCAAAATTATGGCCAGTAATTCCCTGTCGGCAATATCATAATTGCACTCCGCTGGAGACAATTTCTTAGAGAATAAACCACACGGATGCAAGGAACCGTCAGGCGTAGGACGTTGAGACAAGAGGGCACTTACTCCAGTCTCAGATGCACGGACCTCAAGAACAAAAGGCAGGACAGGGTTAGGATGGGCCAGAACTGGAGCGGCAGCAAAGGCAGTCTTAAGACTTTCAAAGGCCTTAATGGCAGTAGGCGACCAATGGAGTGGATCATTCTCTTTAGGGTCATATCTGTGATAGGTTTGACCAAGGAAGAAAAGTTTTTAATAAACTTTCTATAGTAATTGGCGAACCCCAAAAAATGTTGAATAGACCAAAGACCAACTGGGCAAGGCCACTGCAGAACTGCAAATAACTTGTCAGGATTCATGGAGAACCCTGCAACAGAGATAACATAACTGTTATGGTATAACCCGGATATCGAAGGTTAATACCAGATGAAAGATGCCCTGAATACGGGATTCAGCAACACACAAACCCAGTTAATTCCCCCCAAACACGAGACCATCTTGAGGGTAAAACAGAATCGCCTAGATTTAGAGTTCTGCGTTAGCCGTTAAAAGCAGCGTTAAGGGGTCCTAACGCTGCTTTTGGCCACCCGCTGGTATTTAGAGTCAGCCAGGAAAGGGTCTAACGCTCACTTTCAAGCTGGGACTTTTACATACCACAGATCCCCTTACACCAATTGCGTATCCTATCTTTTCAATGGGATCTTCCTAACGCCGGTATTTAGAGTCTTGGCTGAAGTGAGCGGTAGACCCTATACCGACAAGACTCCAGCCGCAGAAAAAAGTCAGTAGTTAAGAGCTTTATGGGCTAACGTCGGTTTATAAAGCTCTTAACTACTGTGCTCTAAAGTACACTAACACCCATAAACTACCTATGTACCCCTAAACCGAGGTCTCCCCCATCGCCGCCACTATAATACATTTTTTTAACCCCTAATCTTCCGACCGGACACCGCCGCCACCTACATTATCCCTATGAACCCCTAATCTGCTGTCTCTAACATCGCCGACACCTTCATAATATTTATTAACCCCTAATCTGCCCCCCCAACGTCGCCTCTACCTAACTATACTTATTAACCTGCCGACCGGACCTCGCCGCCACTATAATAAATGTATTAACCTCTAAACCGCTGCACTCCCGCCTCGCAAACCCTATAATAAATACTATTAACCCCTAATCTGCCCTCTCTAATATCGCCGCCACCTAACTTCAAGTATTAACCCCTAATCTGCCGACCGGACCTCGCAGCTACTCTAATAAATGTATTAACCCCTAAAGCTAAGTCTAACCCTAACCCTAACACCCCTCTAAATTAAATATAATTTTAATCTAACAAAATAAATTAAAAATTATTAACTAAAGTATTCCTATTTAAAACTAAATACTTACCTGTAAAATAAACCCTAATATAGCTACAATATAAAGAATAATTATATTGTAGCTATTTTAGGATTTATATTTATTTTACAGGCAACTTTGTAATTATTTTAACTAGGTAGCTATTAAATAGTTAATAACTATTTAATAGCTATTGTACCTAGTTAAAATAATTACAAAATTACCTGTAAAATAAATCCTAACCTAAGTTACAATTAAACTTAACACTACACTATCAATAAATTAATTAAATAAATTACCTACAATTAAATAAACTAAACTAAATAAAAAAACAAACAAACACTAAATTACAAAAAATAAAAAAAGATGACAAGAATATTAGGCTAATTACACCTACTCTAAGCCCCCTAATAAAATAAAAAAGCCCCCCAAAATAATAAAGGTCCCTACCCTATTCTAAATTAAAATGTAACCAGCTCTTTTACCAGCCCTTAAAAGGGCTTTGTGCGGGGCATGCCCCAAAGTAATCAGCTCTTTTGCCTGTAAAAAAAAATGCAAACCCCCCAACATTAAAACCCACCACCCACATACCCCTACTCTAACCCAAACCCCCCTTAAATAAACCTAACACTACCCCCCTGAAGATCTCCCTACCTTGAGTCGTCTTCACCCAGCCGGGCCGAAGTCTTCATCCGATGGGGCAGAAGAGGACATCCAGACCGGCAGAAGTCTTCATCCTATCCGGGCAGAAGAGGACATCCAGACCGGCATACATCTTTATCCAAGCGGCATCTTCTATCTTCATCCATCCGACGAGGAGCGGCTCCATCTTCAAGACCTCCAGATCGGAACATCCAATAGAATGCAAGCTCAATCTGATTGGCTGATTGGATCAGCCAATCGGATTGAACTTGAATCTGATTGGCTGATTCAATCAGCCAATCAGATTTTTCCTACCTTAATTCCGATTGACTGATCAGCCAATCAGAATTCGAGGGACGCCATCTTGGATGACATCATTTAAAGGAACCGTCATTCGTCGTCTAGTCGTCGGGGAAGAAGGATGTTCCGCGCCAGAGGTCTTGAAGATGGAGCCGCTCCTCGTCGGATGGATGAAGATAGAAGATGCCGCTTGGATGAAGATGTCTGCCGGTCCGGATGTCCTCTTCTGCCCGGATAGGACGAAGACTTCTGCCGGTCTGGATGTCCTCTTCTGCCCAATCGGATGAAGACTTTGGCCCGGCTGGGTGAAGACGACTCAAGGTAGGGAGATCTTCAGGGGGGTAGTGTTAGGTTTATTTAAGGGGGGTTTGGGTTAGAGTAGGGGTATGTGGGTGGTGGGTTTTAATGTTGGGGGGTTTGTATTTTTTTTTACAGGCAAAAGAGCTGATTACTTTGGGGCATGCCCCGCAAAAAGCCCTTTTAAGGGCTGGTAAAAGAGCTGATTACTTTTTAATTTAGAATAGGGTAGGGACCTTTATTATTTTGGGGGGCTTTTTAATTTTATTAGGGGACTTAGAGTAGGTGTAATTAGCCTAATATTCTTGTAATCTTTTTTTATTTTTTGTAATTTAGTGTTTGTTTTTTTTGTAATTTAGTTTAGTTTATTTAATTGTATTTAATTGTTGTTATTGGTAGTTAATTTATTTAATTTATTTAATGATAGTGTAGTGTTAGGTTTAATTGTAACTTAGGTTAGGATTTATTTTACAGGTAATTTTGTAATTATTTTAACTAGGTAGCTATTAAATAGTTATTAACTATTTAATAGCTATTGTACCTAGTTAAAATAAATACAAAGTTGCCTGTAAAATAAATATAAATCCTAAAATAGCTACAATATAATTATTCATTATATTGTGCGTATATTAGGGTTTATTTTACAGGTAAGTATTTAGTTTTAAATAGGAATACTTTAGTTAATAATATTTAATTTATTTCATTAGATTAAAATTATATTTAATTTAGGGGGTGTTAGGGTTAGGGTTAGACTTAGCTTTAGGGGTTAATACATTTATTAGAGTAGCGGCAAGGTCCGGTCAGCAGATTAGGGGTTAATAAGTGAAGTTAGGTAGCAGCGACGTTGGGGTGGCAGATTAGGGGTTAATAAATATAATGTAGGTGTCGGCGATGTTGGGGGCAGCAGATTAGGGGTTCATAGGTATAATGTAGGTGGCGGCGGTGTCTGGTTGGAAGATTAGGGGTTAATAATAATATGCAGGGGTCAGCGATAGTGGGGGCGGCAGATTAGGGGTTAATAAGTGTAAGGTTAGGGTTGTTTAGACTCGGGGTTCATGTTAGGGTGTTAGGTGCAGACTTAGAGAGTGTTTCCCTATAGGAAACAATGGGCCTGCGTTAGGAACTGAACTGAACTGCCCCATTGTTTCCTATGGGGGAATCGTGCATGAGCACGTTTTGCCAGCTTACCGCTACCATAAGCAACGCTGGTATTGAGGGCTGAAGTGGCAGTACATTCGGCTCAACGCACCCTTTTTTGAGCCTAACACAGCCCTTCAGACTACTCTAAATACCAGCGTTGTCTTAAGGGTGCGTTGGGAAAAAAAGCAGCGTTAGCTACGCGGGTCTTTACCGACAAAACTCTAAATCTAGGCGAATGTGTTTTATTGAGGGCTATATGCCCAGTATTTATGTAGGTCTCCCACCTGGTTGAAACTCCCTAGGAGAGCAGATGGGGGATTGGAAGAGTATAGTACATTAGATAGAGGGAAGACGCCCTTTTACAGGATACAATAGAATACAATAGAAACCTGTCTTCAGAAAATAGTTTCTCAAAACTGAACAAAGTTAACTCTTCCAGTACTGACAGAGGGGTCTGTCACATGGCTCCCTCCTGGTGGGACACTCCGGCAGACTCGGCTTGACCCTTTGGCGGGTCAACTTGGAGATGCCCGTACTAGGAGGTGGTAGGAATATCAATTTGCCGGGACAATCCATCTGCATTCCCGTTATGAGAGAGAATTCCTGTCCATATAAATAAGGGTTCAACTTCTTCAGTGCCCAGACCAGGGCTAAACAGTCCTTCAAGTTTTTGTTTTCAGAGACGCTTCTTTCCAGTTGGAGACAAATCTCATCGGCTTCTTTACGAGTTTTTTGTACCTGCTCTTTATAGGTATCCACAAGCCCTTCATACTGACATAGGGTGCCCTTGAGTTTCTGCACCTCACTATGAGCCAGCGTCAGCTTTTCCTCCAGTGTCGCTAAGTTTGTCTTTACTGTTTTATGTTCCACTCTGAAGCTGGTGTTTTCTGCGGTCTGTCAGTGCAGCTTGTCTAGCAGAGATTCCCGATCTAAACGCGCTTTTTCCTCTGCGCTCCTCTTCTCTCCCGCTAGCACTGTTACATGATTGTTTAACGTGACCATTTCATCCTCTACTTCACTCTTCTCCTTCATCAGCGCGTTGTAACGGGACTTCCACGTATCAATAGCGGATAGAGATTTACTGAGCTCAGCGTCCTGGAGCTTAGCAGCAGGTGGGTCGGTCTCGGCGGCACAGATCTGGGCACGGGTAGTCACAGGGTTAACATCGGCGGAACCCATGGGAGCGTAGGCAGAAACAAGGGGGGCCAAGTCATTTCCAAGGAGAACATCAGCTGGTAAGTCCTTCATGACCCCCACATTCACATGTCTAGAGCCCACTCCCCAATCCAAATGTACCCGGGCAACAGGTAGGCGGAACACAGCGCCCCCTGCTGCCCTCACAGCCACAGTGTCTCTGGTGTGCTGGTTCTCAGACACCAAGTTCTTTTGGAACAAGGACATGGTAGCACCAGTATCCCGTAGACCACTGACCTCCTTCCCATTCAGTTTAAACAGTTGCCGGTGCTGTTGCCGGTTATCCCGTGGGCAGCTTGCATGGGGTCTGCTTCATGTAGGATGCCCCAGTATTCTTCCTCCTCTATGCAGTGGGCAGCAAGCTGAGGGTTACGTGGGTTTCCGCCGGCGGGTCTCCTCCAGGACTGTGCTTGGTTTGCTGTGTTTAGGGGACATTCTGGTCTTTTGTGCCCTAGTTGCTTACATCCAAAGCACCGAATAGGCTGTGAGTAGTCCCGTGAGTTGAACCGGGCTGTCTGAGGATAGTTCTTGGCTGGAGGTGGTGTGGTAGAGCGATGTGCCGGGGTTTGGTAACTGGTAGCTGCTGGGGTGACTGTGGGTCGATACTCCACTCTGGCAGGGATCTTAGTGGTAGCAGTGTCCAGTTTGCGGGCATCTGTATACTCATCTGCCAGGCGAGCAGCTTCATACAGGGTGCATGGTTTACGGTCTCAAACCTACTCTCTAACTCCTGCGGATAACTTGTCGAAGCAATGTTCCAACAGGAATGGCTTGGCACCCCGCCATCCAGTGAGCTGCTGTGCGGTGCACCTTACATGCCCACTCGACGTAGGAATCTCCAGCTAGTTTAACAGTGTCTCTGAACCGTCTCCTGTATGCCTCCGGTGTAATCGCATACCTGGAGAGCAGAGCCTCTTTTACAGCATTATAATCCCCAACTTCCTCATCTGGAATGGCCCAAAAAGCCTCGCTGGCCCGTCCGGATAATTTTCCGGATAATATTGTGACCCAGTCCTCTGCGGGTACCTTGTGTAGGGCACATTGCCTCTCAAAATCCGCAAGTTACCCATCATTCTCTCCTTCTGTTTCCAGGAAGTTTTTAAAAGCTGCAAAATGTACTTTTCTCTTTTCCACTGGGGTTGCTGTGACTTGGGTTGCTGCAGTGCCGCTTTGGTGAAGTAGGTTGGCCTCCACGGCTGCTATGACCTGGTCAATAATTTCGGCAGACGGGTTGGGGCCATAATGAGCCAGTCTTATTTTAACTGCCCGGTCAAAGTTTGCTTCTTCGGAGGTTCTGTCTGATATGCTGGGCTCATTGGTTCCTTCGGGCCCTGGTACTCCGTCCATCTCGGTCAGTATTATAATAATCTCCCTCTTCCTGAGGTTACTGGCCTGTTGGCCCCTATGTTCTAGCAGGTCTTTAAGGGTGGCTCTTTTCAGCCTTTCATACGGTATTCCCATTAGGTCCGGATGTGTAGTTGCTCTTCTGGGCGATGAGGACCATCCCGTCGCTTGCCACCAATTGTTATAGTATAACCCGGATATCGAGGGTTAATACCAGATGAAAGATGCCCAGAATACGGGATCAGCAGCACACGAACCCAGTTAATTCCCCCCAAACATGAGACCAAGCTCCATCTTGAGGGTAAAACAGAATGTGTTTTATTGAGGGCTATATGCCCAGTATTTATGCAGGTCTCCCACCTGGTTGACACTCCCTAGGAAACCAGATGGGGGAATGGAAGAGTATAGTACATTAGATAGAGGGAAGACACCCTTTTACAGGATACAATAGAATTACATTACTTAACCAAATAAACAATTAAACACAAGAAAACAATGGAGTCCTTCTTGGCACCTGGCAGTCTGATCTCTGGAGGTGATTAAACAAGGTGAACGCTTATCACTTAATTACAGTAAACAATAGCTGATGCCAGGAAACCTGTCTTCAGAAAATAGTTTCTCAAAACTGAACAAAGTTAACCCTTCCAGTACTGACAGGGGGTCTGTCACAATAACCTAGGAAGGTTACTTGAGTATGATGGAACTCACATTTCCATTCTCACGTAGTCTCTGAAGAACCCGTGTAACATCAGAATGATGAATCTCAAGTTCCTGGTGTTAAATGCTGTTTTCCATTTGTGGCCCTCCTTGATCCTAACAAGATTGTACGCTCCTCTCAAATCAAGTTTAGTTAAGACCATAGCTCCCTTGAGGCGGTCAAAGAGTTCCGTAATGAGCGGTATAAGGTAAGCATTCTTAATGGTAAGATGATTAAGACCACTATAATCGATGCATGGTCTTAACTCGCCAGCCTTTTTCTTCATGAAGAAGAAGCCAGCCCCTGCAGGAGAGCAGGATTTGCAGATGATCCCCTGTGACAGAGCATCGGTAACATACTTCTCCATAGCACAATTCTCCGCAACAGACAAAGGGTAAACCTGGCCCCGAGGAGGAATAGCTCGGGGTTGCAGGTCTATGGCACAATTGTAAGACCGGTGAGGAGGCAACATACCGGCACGCACCTTGTCAAAAATGTCTAGGAACTCTTGGTACCCCTCTGGTAATTGAGATATCGAAGAAGTGCACAAGACTTTAACTGGTTTTCAAAGACAAGTGGAAATACATTGCGGAGACCACAACAAAATTTCAGACCTGTACCAGTCGAGACTGGGATTGTGCATTTGGAGCCAGGGATAACCCAGAACAACCAGAAAATGTGGAGAGTTTTTCCCCTGGAACTGGAGGATTTCAAAATGGAGAGCCCCAACAGCCATGGATAATGGAGCAGTTTCGTGAGTAACGAGTGCGGGCTGAAGGTGCCTGCCATCAATGGCCTCAATAGGAAGCAGAACGGACCGAGGCAAAACAGGAATGGAGTGCTTTGATACAAAAGCACTGTCAATGAAATAGCCCGCAGCACCAGAGTCAACAAGAGCCTGGGTGACTATGGAGGAGCCCACCCAGGAAAGGACAACCGTGACCAAAGGTTTCTCCTTTAGCGGTTCCAGGTGACTCGGGACCAGGAGGCATGGGAGGAGAGGGAGGCATGGTTGGGAATGAACACGTATGAGACAACGGAACAGGAGACGTCCGCAAGCGCTCTTTGAAAGAGGGCCTGTCACTTAGTCTGATGTCAATTAGGATAAAAAAAGACACAAATGCCTCGAGATCTTCTGGTAAATTTCTGGCAGCATCTTCACCTTTAATCGCATCAGAGAGCCCATGAAAGAAGGCGGCAACAAGGGCTTCATTGTTCCAACCTACCTCTGTGGCAATCGTATGGAACTCAATGGCATACTGAGCAACAGATCTTGTACTTTGCTGAATGGACATGAGTCATTTAGCAGCAGAGGAGGAGTGAGCCGGAACATCAAATACCCTTCGAAAGGAGGCCACAATATCAGGGTAATTTGAAATCACAGGTACATTAGTCTCCCACAAGGGATTAGCCCAGGCAAGAGCTGTGTCAGAGAGTAACGAGATGAGAAATCCCACCTTAGCTCTGTCAGAGGGAAACGCCTGAGGTAACATCTCAAAGTAAATGCCCACCTGGTTCAAAAACCCTCTGCACTGATTAGGATCACCTCCATAACGCTGAGGTAGAGGTGCAGAACCAGACATGCTCCTGGCAGGACTAGGTGCAGCAGCGGAAACAGGAGCAGTCATAACATGCTGGACACTTTGGTCCAAATGTGCAGTGTGAGTCAGCAGGGTTTGCAGGGCTAATGCAAATTGATCCAAGCGGTGATCCTTTTCATCCATCCTGGAAATCATGGCAGGTAAAGGTGGATTATTAGCACCATCAGGATTCATGGCCCTTGCATAATGTCAGGGTGCCAGGAATCAGACTGAGACAAGAAGTGCAAAAATAATCACACCTTTATTAATAGAAAAATAATAAAAAGTCCACAAGTCAAATAACAAGCCAGGAATCAAAACCAGAGCTGGTAGTAAGACGAGCCGAGTCAGGAGCCAAAGTGAGCAGTCAGACGAGCCGGAATCAGGAACAAGGAGAACAGCAGAGTCAGGAACAAGCCAGGGATCAGGAACCAGGAAGGACGTCAGACAGCCAGGTAATACACAGGAGCTCTCACAAACAGGTCTGAGACAACGCATGGGCAAAGCATACTGAACAGAGGCCCTTTAAATAATAAGTGATGACATCACAATTCTGAGACTGCATCCTGTCTCACACGGATGATGTACACCAGTCTGGCCATAAAAGGAAGTGCAGGAAATGAGTAGCATCAAACAGTATGCACCAGAGTCAGCAAGAGAGGTGAGTAAAATGGCTGCCAGCAGCACATGGCAAATAAAACAGGGGAAAAAAAAATCATTTCTAGGTAGCACTGGAGTTAGAGCAGTCTAGACATTGGTTTACGGGACTAAGGAAATAACTAACATTTCTCGCAATGTCTCCAAGTCCACGTGCGACCTGGGGCATGTTCAATAAGTGGGGGAGGCTCCGTAAGGCACGTAAACAAAATAGAGCCTTACAGCAAAATTGTTGTGTCAATGTATCAGATTATGGGAGAGACACTATCATTGTATATATAGAGTTAAAGGTCATCTAGGACTTGAAGGGTCCATTTACTCATACTCGCTAGGGTTAAGGCAATAGGGGCAGAAGTGTTCTATTAGTTCCTAAAGGGGGTTACTCTAGGTAGGGTCACCTCTAGCATCAAACTATCACTTCATAGATCCAGGGTCTAATTTAATATACATAATGAAGAGAAGGCCTGAACTGTGGAGGAAAAAAAAAACACACATAAAAATATACACCGTCTCGGCATAGCAGTAATACAGTACATTTGGAAACAACACAATTGGGAGTATCTTATGTCTTTTTAAGATACCTGAAATGTAAAGGGCAGTTAGTAGACATATTATCCTCGACATCACTACTTATTCAACCATTACCCTGTTCCCGGATTGAACTTGTATCATCAGAACCATTAGAGATCCCCCGTGAAGATGGGACCCAGTGTGGATCCAGTGAAACCTGTGAAGAGCTATGTGTTGGTACCTGAGAGTCCCACAATTTCATGAGGCTTTTACTCTGGTCTAGGATAGTGATGGTATGTTGCTGATTGTCTCTAAGGACTATGAGCCTGGTCGGATGGCCCCAGCGGTACTTGATGTTGCGGGTCCTTAGAAACTTTGTAAAGTCCCAAAATGATTTTTGTTGCTGAATTGTACGGTAAGAAAGATCAGCAATCACGCTGATGTCCTGGAACTGAACTGGAAGGGTAGGCTTAGAAAGAGATGCTCTCACCAACCTCTCTTTATAAGTATAGAAATGCAACCTCACAATGATGTCTCTAGGTTTGTCAGATAACAAGCTTCTAGGGTGCAAGGCCCTATGAGCCCTATTAATAAGGCCTTCGTTGGGATTGGAAGGACTGGCTAAACATCCAAAGTACTCCATTAGAAATGACAATAGGTCACCAGGGGCCACACTTTCCGGGATTCCCCGCAACCGCAGGTTGTTGCGGCGGGAGTGGTCTTCTATGTCCACCATTTTATCCTCCAAGGTGGTTAGTTGCTCTGCTAGATTTTGAGCATATAATAAGATATTAGCCTGGTCTACTGCCATATCCTCCTGTTTCCTTTCCACTGTATCCAGTTGTTCTGAAGTAGAGGTGAGGTCCCTCCGCAGATCGGCTAGAGAGGCAGTAATTTGGGTTTGGAAGGAAGAGTGATGTGCCGCTAATAAGGATTTGAGAGAGTCCAGAATAAAAGTAGGGGTCACTGTTGGTGGGGCCGCATCTTGAAGTGCTTGGAAGGTTTTAGCGATAGTATCATTTCAGATTGGGACATGGCTAGATCTTCCTGATGGTCCTCTAATGTGGGCAGAGGCACAGTGTTAAAGTGGTCTGACACTGTCCTTTTAAGCCCCGTAGTTGACAATTTGGGCCGTCTCTTGTTAAGTTGCGCCATTAAAACAGGACCTTCCCTAGGCACCAGGACTCCAAATAGAGGTTATGCAGAACGTTCCAATCAGTTAGCAAAAGAAGGTGAGCCGGTGTGAATTATACACACACAAAAACAAAAACAAAAAAGAACTCAGTGGCCCACGGCTTCCCCCCCTATCATCAGCACAACTAGCACCCCATTTATTGAAAAAATAGTCAGGTAACTTAAGGATTCCCCGTGGCGGGGAAGGGGCCTAGGGCCAGCAGTGCACAGTGGGGGAAGGGGGAGCAGGAGAGACTCCCTTGGTTGTGTATATCTCAGCTTCTATATAGGTATATGCTGGACAGGGGTAATTCCTGCTTGTAGATCTCTATGATATTGATAACAGAGGTCTCTCTCCTGGGGATGTGCTCCTTTTGAGCTATGTAGGGGAAAAGGAGGCTGGATATGACCCGTGGGCAAAATGGGCCAACGGGAAAGGGAGAAGAGAGACTTGTCGGCTAGGTGTAAGAGAGTGGAGAAGCAGTATTGGATAAATGCCTGAAAGTACTTGACTTATTTATATAAGAGGTTAGCTGGCATTGGCTGGAGTTTATGCCACTGTTAGGTATTGGATACAGTACACGAGGGCGCTTGTGTATGTGGATTATATCTTAGGTGTTTAATGGCCCACACGGAGGTGTTCAGTTCAATGGCTGTAATAGTTATGAGGCCCAAGTTAAAGATTTGCAGCTCCCACTCTGCTGTTATTTTATCACCACTGCGTGACATTGGTCTCTTAACACAGTGTCCTATTATGATTTATTAGCCCCTAGAGCAATTATATAGGTGAGGTATGAGATGGGGAAAAGACCACCCACTGTATGGTAGATTAGTGTTACTGTAGGATTGTTACCTTTTGCATCATGTATGCAGATCCGGGTGGCTGCTGGAGCCCCTCGACTGGTGAATTGGCTGACTTTAGTAAGTACCGAATCCAGAGCGGAGCCCCGACCCTCCGGATCGGTGATCAATGAAATACTGCTCCCACTGTTTCAAAAAAGAAGATGGGCCAAGATGGCGGCTGTTCGCGCCACTCCGCTAGCACAGATGTTCCACGAGTCTCTCTACAGGCCTCAGTATGTGACCACGGGTAGCCGCAGGGGAGCTCCCGCAATTCAAGTGCCAGTGCTGAGGAATCAGTAGGAAGTTGAGAGCCGGACCGATAGCAAGTTTGGTAAGCCTGGATTACTCAGCCTGCAGGAGGATGCAGGCAGCGTTAGCTGCTGTGAGTAGGGAGAAACCTCCCCTCCCCTCGCTGTATAGTTGTAATCGCTCTGGAACTTTCTGGGCTGTTAGCGGGTATCTGGGCTGTTGATATTGCTGCCCGTTGTAGTGTGCAACCTCAATGCCTGAAACGCCGTTCTCCATAAGGCGGTCAAAGTTAGTCACTTTTAGCTGCAGAATGCTCCAACGGACTAGTATGTCAATTCTAAAGGTGTTCATCCGTTAAATAGGGCAATACTACCAGGTTTCCGCAAAAATTTAAGCAAATTATAGATATTGTAAGATAATATTTTTGCTGAGCTCTCTTCTTGTGCTACCGCTCAGATTGGCGGTTAACTCTGTCCCCCAGGCAAAGGCCTTTTAACACTTCCATCCAGTCTTGGTGCTCAGGAAACTACAGGGAAACTTCTGATACAAAATATTCAAATAGAATCTTAAGTGCACTCTACTGCAAGTCTCTTCATTTGGGAGGCAAATAGTGCACCCTGGGTAGCCAACCATGCTAAATTGAAGCTGCTTTAGCATGGTCCCAGACTCCTGCAGAAGCAGCCCTCCTAAACTTAGCGTGCTAAAGGCCTCCATACTAGCGCTACAAGCACAGATAAGGGAGGCTCTTACCCCTCCTCAGGGCTTGATAGAGGGTAAATATTACATTTGCTAAGACTTTTTTTTGCTGATTTGTTAATAGTTTTTCTTAGCACTTATTTTATCAACGTTATTCTCATTCACTATGCTTTTTTTATAGAGGGATTCTGATCTTCTCCCTCTCCTTATTTACTAGAATGTTTTATTTTTCATTTCAGTATAACAAGGGTCAGGAGTTTAAATTTTTTTTTTTTTATTTACTAGTATATTAATAGTATATTTTCACATTTTTAACAAATTACTATTGTATTTAATTTCATAAGAAAATTTGTTTTTAGTCACGGCAAGCTTGAAATAGATGTTAGAAACTCTACAAGGAAATTGAGGCACCGTAAATCAAAAATACAGGTTAGAGCAACAACTTGAGAACTGATAGAAAGGCAAAATGTAATATTTTTTCCACGAAAGATAGAGAAATCAGTTATTTATACGAATGTCAGCACTTTGTCGGCTAGATTACGAGTCTTGAAGGTACAGGTGTACCGCTCACTTTTTTGGCAAGACTTGGAAATACCGCAAATCCACTTACGTCAATTGCGTATCCTCTTTTTTCAATGGGACTTGCATAGCACCGGTATTACGAGTCTGCCAAAAAGTGAGCGGTAGACCCTCTCCTGTCAACACTGGTACCGCATTTTAAAGTCAGTAGTTAAGAGTTTTACACACTTTACAACGCCGTAGCATAAAACTCTTAAGTAAAGTGCTAAAAAGTACACTAACACCCATAAACTACCTATTAACCTCTAAACCGAGGCCCTCCCGCATCGCAAACACTAAAATTAAATTTTTAACCCCTAATCTGCTGAACCGGACACAGCCGCCACTATAATAAATATATTAACCCCTAAACCGCCGCACTCCTGCCTCACAAACATTAGTTAAATATTATTAACCCCTAATCTGCCGTCCCTAACATCGCCGACACCTACCTACATTTATTAACCCCTAATCTGCCGCCCCCAACGTCGCCGCCACTATACTAAAGTTATTAACCCCTAAATCTAAGTCTAACCCTAACACCCCCTAACTTAAATATAATTTAAATAAATCTAAATAAAATTCTTATAATTAATTAAATAATTCCTATTTTAAACTAAATACTTACCTATAAAAAAAAACCTTAAACTAGCTACAATATAACTAATAGTTACATTGTAGCTATTTTAGGGTTTATTTTTATTTTACAGGCAAGTTTGTATTTATTTTAACTAGGTAGAAAAGTTACTAAATAGTTATTAACTATTTAATAACTACCTAGCTAAAATAAATACAAACTTACCTGTAAAATAAAACCTAACCTAAGTTACAATTACACCTAACACTACACTATAATTAAATGAATTCCCTAAATTAAATACACTTAAATACAATTATATAATATTATCTAAAGTACAAAAATCAAACAAACACTAAATTACAGAAAATAATAAACAAATTACAAGATTTTTAAACTAATTACACCTAATCTAATCCCCCTAACAAAATAAAAAAGCCCCCCAAAATAAAAAAAGCCCTACCCTAAACTAAATTACAAATAGCCCTTAAAAGGGCCTTTTGTGGGGCATTGACCCAAAGTAATCAGCTCTCTTACCTGTAAAAAAAATTGCAAATCCCCCAACATTAAAACCCACCACCCAAACAACCAACCCTACTCTAAAACCCACCCAATACCCCCTTAAAAAAACTTAACATTAACCCCTTGAAGATCACCTTACCAGGAGAAGTCTTCACCCAACCAGGCCGAAGTCCTCAACGAAGCTGGGAGAAGTCTTCAACCAAGCCGGGCGAAGTGGTCCTCCAGACGGGCAGAAGTCTTCATCGAGACGGCATCTTCTATCTTCATCCGTCCGGGGCGGAGCGGATCCATCTTCTATCAGCCAATCGGAATAAAGGTAGAAAAAATTAAGGTAGAAAAATCCTATTGGCTGATTGGATCAGCCAATAGGATTGAACTTCAATCCTATTGGCTGATTGCATCAGCCAATAGGATTTTTTCTACCTTAATTCCGATTGGCTGATAGAATTCTATAAGCCAATCGGAATTGAAGGAACGTTATCCTGGATGACGTCACTTCTGTGTTAACCGTCGATTGAAGAGGATGCTCCGCGTGTTGAAGATGGACCCGCTCCGCGCCGGATGGATGAAGATAGAAGATGCCATCTGGATGAAGACTTCTGCCCGTCTCGAGGACCACTTTGCCCGGCTTGGATGAAGACTTCTCCCAGCTTCGTTGATGACTTCGGGCCCGGTTGGGTGAAGACTTCTCCCGGTAAGGTGATCTTCAAGGGGTTAGTGTTAGGTTTTTTTTTAATGGGGTATTGGGTGGGTTTTAGAGTAGGGTTGGTTGTGTGGGTGGTGGGTTTTAATGTTGGGGGTAGAATTGTTATTTTTTTTTTACAGGTAAGAGAGCTGATTACTTTGGGGCAATGCCCCGCAAAAGGCCCTTTTAAGGGCTATTTGTAATTTAGTTAGGGTAGGGCTTTTTTATTTTGGGAGGGCTTTTTTATTTTGTTAGGGGGATTAGATTAGGTGTAATTAGTTTAAAAATCTTGTAATTTGTTTATTATTTTCTGTAATTTAGTAGGTTTTTTTGTACTTATAGTGTAGTGTTAGGTGTAATTGTAACTTAGGTTAGTGTAGTGTTAGGTGTAATTGTAACTTAGGTTTTACAGGTAAATTTGTATTTATTTTAGCTAGGTAGTTAGTAAATAGTTATTAACTATTTAACAACTATTCTACCTAGTTAAAATAAATACAAACTTGTCTGTAAAATAAAAATAAACCCTAAGCTAGCTACAATGTAACTATTAGTTATATTGTAGCTAGCTTAGGGTTTATTTTATAGGTAAGTATTTAGTTTTAAATTGTAATAATTTAGTTAATTATTGTAATTTTATTTAGATTTCTTTTAATTATATTTAAGTTAGGGGGTGTTAGGTTTAGGATTAGACTTAGGTTTAGGGGTTAATAACTTTAATATAGTGGCAGCGTCGTTGCGGCGGCAGATTAGGGGTTAATAAATGTAGGTAGGTGGCGGTGATGTTAGGGCCGGAAGATTAGCGGTTAATAATATTTAACTAATGTTTGCAAGGCGGGAGTGCGGCTGTTTAGGGGTTAATATGCTTATTATAGTGGTGGCGACGTTGGGGGCAGCAGATTAGGGGTTAATAAATGTAGGTAGGTGGCGTCGACGTTAGGGCCAGCAGATTAGGGGTTAAGAATATTTAACTAATGTTTGCGAGGCGGGAGTGGGGCAGTTTAAGGGTTAATATGTTTATTATAGTGGCGGAGATGTTGGGGGCAGCAGATTAGGGGTTAATAAATGTAGGTAGGTGGCAGCGACATTGGGTGCGGCAGATTAGGGGTTAATAAATATAATGTAGATGTCGGCGATGTTGGGGGCAGCAGATTATGGGTTCATAAGTATAATGTAGGTAGCGGCAGTGTCCGGAGCGGCAGATTAGGGATTAATAATATAATGTAGGTGTTGGCAATGTTGGGGTGGCAGATTAGGGGTTAATAAGTGTAAGATTAGGGGTGTTTAGACTCGGGGTTCATGTTAGGGTGTTGACATAAAATGTATTTCCCCATAGGAATCAATGGGGCTGTGTTAAGGAGCTTTACGCTGCTTTTTTGCAGGTGTTAGACTTTTTTTCAGCCGGCTCTCCCCGTTGATTCCTATGGGGAAATTGTGCACAAGCATGTTACACCAACTCACCGCTATTGTTTTTTTTTTTTTTTTTTATATATTTATTTATTTGTGGCTGCCATAAAAAAAGAAGCCATTCCACTTGAACATAAAACTACACCACGCAGGGTGTAAACAAATATACAGCATAAAACAAAGAATATGATTAAATTGCATCATTAACAATATACATAGGTATCAAGTAATATAACCAAAATAAAGCTTGTTTTTGTTCTTTCTGCGAGGAGATATCATTAAAAAAAAAAAAAAAAAAAAGGAATAGAAAAATTATAATGAAACAATCAATTCTTTTGACTCTGGCAGCTCGTTTTATCATGAACTAAGAAACAAAAACACAATCACACAAAGAAAGAAAGGAAAAATAAATAAATAAATAAATAATTTCTCTTTCTCTTTTCCTTCCACTTCCCACCCCCTTCCCCCCTCCCTCCCTTCCTCCTCCTCTCTTATTTATAATGCCCATCTGAGATTTCAAATTTAGTCTGTCTCTCCTCCTTCAACTGGGAATCTTCTACTATATTGATTGTCTATCACATCTATTTCCTCATCTGACTTCTCCAGCCTGTTAAGTTGTTCTACCTATAGCTTGAAACCCAATCTGTCGGAAAATCTCCTAATAATACCAAATCAAAAAAACAACTGGTACTTAAAAATGGGTGTAGAATTATCTTTTGCACATCCTCTGGATATATTTTGATTATAGGTAACCATCCCAGAGATGGAAAGATTCAAATATAATTTGCGACTGGATTTCTTTAATAAAAAATGAGAGACCAGGCAACTTTTTGGCTTTCCAATTACTTACTATAAGTTGTCTAACAAGTAAAATGATTGTATTTATAATTCTACTTGCTGGAACTGTCCTTTGGCTAGAATGGACTAACAGAAAAATATCCTCAACTTTAAACTGTATGTTTGTTGAATACAATCTATTAATCCAAAAAATCACTTTCTTCCAAAATTGTTGAATCCTAGGGCAATGCCAAAACATATGTAAGATATCTGCATTCATAAAGACACATCGCGGGCAGAAGAAATCTTGACCCGGATACATTTTAGCCATTTTCCGTGATGTACAATAATAATTATTTAGTAATTTCATATGACCTTCTCTCCAGCTAGTTGGGATACGACACTTGTTTAGTGTTTTACAGCTATCTTTTAATATTTCATGATCTATATTTGGAATCATAGTTATCCATTTTACACATAATTTTTGCATTAGAGGATCACTTTGTTTAGCGAGCATAATACTATATAATAATGAGATAGAAGGGGGCTTGATGTGAGCAATGACCATAATTGTTCTTAACTCCGACCATGCGACTATCTCACCGCCATTCCACCCCCTAGATGATATAAGATGATGCACTTGTAGATAGGGATAGAAATTTTTACTTGATAGATCAAATCGAGCTTTCAAAATATCAAAAGAGATTATTTGTCGCTCTTCCGTTAAAAATTGCGATACTGACTTAAGATCTTTATTGGATCATTCTCTAAATACCTGCTGGTTGTTTCCAGGGGGAAATTCGGGGTTGCCTATTAAAGGCAAATAATCCAAAAAGGAGTAATCTAGACCAATAAGGGAACATATTTTTTGCCAAGCGAGAACTACGTTATTTACTGATATTAAACTTTTAACATTATGCAGTATTTCTTTTGGTTGAGTATGTAATAACGCTTTGAGAGAAAAGGGAGAGACTAGAGTATTCTCCAGTTCTAATGTTGAAAACCAACATGTTTCTATGAGCCAATCAAGCGCAATTTTACAGAGAGCTGCAAGATTATAAAACGTTATATTAGGCAAGGCTAACCCGGCTGCTTCACGAGGTTGCATCAGTTTTTCTAATGCGATTCGTGATTTTTTTCTTGTTATGCCAAATAAATTGTGAGAAGCTAGAATTTAATTTCTGTATATCGGCTTTATATAGAATCAGGGGCAGATTCTGTAAAAGAAAAAGAAGCCGAGGAAAGATTATTGTCTTTATAAGATTCACTCTCGCAGTCAACGATAATGGAAAAGCAGCCCAGAGTTTCAGGTCGGCATCTATTTTCTGAAATAGCGGGGAAAAATTCAGGCCATACCATCTTTCAGGGTTTCTATGAAGATATTCCTAAATATCTAAGAGCATCTACCTCTTTGAATTCCAGATTGTCTGCTACATTACTTGTTTTATATAACCACATCAATTCGCTTTTATTATAATTCACTTTATAACCAGAGAATGAACTAAAAAAATTCAGGCAGTCTATCACACTCGGAATAGCTCTGGATGTATTATAAAGGAAGATCAGTATATCATCTGCATATAATAAAGTTTTAAGGACAGTCTGACCGATAGAAATACCTTCTAAAACATCCTGTAACCTTATGGCAAGAGGTTCTAATGCTAGGTTGAACAGAAGGGGAGACAAGGGACACCCTTGTCTAGTACCTTTTTTCAGTCTTATCCCTGAAGTGAGATTATTGTTGATTAGGAGATAAGATATTGGACACTTATAGATATTATGAACGAACCGAACAAAATCATTTTTAAATCCAAACTTTTCGAGGGTCTGAAATAGATATTCCCATTCTATGGAATCAAATGCTTTGACAGCATCAAGGGTTAAAAGTGCGCAATCATATTCAAAATATCTACCTGGATTTTGGCGAATATTCCATATATAGTCCAATAAGGTTGTCACTTTCCGTGTATTTTTGGAAACATTTCTAGAGGCCATAAACCCTGATTGATCCGAATGTATCACTTCATCAAGACATAACATTAATCTAGATGCTAAAATAGAGGATAGTATTTTATAGTCCGTATTAAGAACGGAAATTGGTCTATAGGACCCTGGATCCTCTGCACCTTTTTAAGAATCAGGGAAATGTTCGCAGCCGCAAAGTATTTTGAAGGTGTATTCCCATTCCTATAATAACTATTAAACAATTTTTCTAAGGTAGGTTTAATTTCATCTGCAAGTATTTTGTAATACTCTGCAGGCAGACAATCCGGCCCGGCAGCTTTATTCAATTTGGCCTTATCAATTGCTTCCGCTATCTCATTTGCTGAAATGGGGGCATTCAGCCTCGCCAAAAGATCTTGTGAAACTCTAGGGATTTTTATTTGAGACCAAAATTTTTCCTGATTCTGTACATGATTGGTACTCTGCTTATAAAGTTTTTGATAAAACAAAAATAGCGTTTGGTTAATATCAGATATTCCCGTATATCTATTATCTTGATCCCTGATTGCTAATATATAGTTTGTTTTCTTTCTACCCTTAACTAGTTTAGCAAGAAATTTAGCTGAATGACCAAAATGTCCCTTGAAACGAAGGTTTAATTTTCTCTCTTCTTCTAGGGATTTTTGTTTAAAAAAAAACATCCCGTTCCTGTCTGGCGCTAGAATATTTTTCCCAGTACGCACGAGTTGGATCTCTAACGTATTTCTGATAGCTATTCTTAACCTGTTTAGCGAGTTGGATTTCTCTCCTTTTATCTTTACGTTTTTTTTTTACACATATAGGCCTTAATTTCTCCCCTTAGATACGCCTTAGAGGCTTCCCAGAAAGTTTCGATTTTCTGGAAATATGCTATATTAAAAGTACAATAATCTTTCCATTTCTGTTTTAACCATAAATTAAATCTAATATTCTTGTGCATAAAGGGTGGGAATATAATAGTTAGATTCTTATTCACCTGATTCTCAGAAGAAAAAAATGACAGTGAGATAATCGCGTCGTCGGATATCGCTATATCACCCATTGTGGCCTTGACTCTCTGCAAAGAAAGAGATTCAGCGACTAATAGATAATCTATTCTTGAAAATGTCCTGTATATTTTAGATTCGCAAGTAAATACACGCTGGTCAGGGTTTTGAAGTCTCCAGACATCATTTAATTTAAACTGATAACAAAATTTTTTCATATATTTAGCTTGACTGTTATATACCGCTATGTTTTTTTTTTTAAAACCTATCTAATTCAGGACAAAACAAAAGATTAAAATCACCCCCTATCACTAGATTATCTGATATAAAAGGTAATAGTTTACTCTTCAACTTTTCCCAGAAATCTTTAGAGAAATTATTTGGTGCGTAGATATTGCAAAAGACAAATATTATCCCCTTTATTCGAATTTGCAAAAGTATATACCTGGCCTCCTGATCTGCTTCCATCTGTATTATTTGATATGATAAATTTTTATTCAACACTATTGCAACACCTAATTTCCTACCACAACATGGAGTAGCGAAGACCTCGCCTATCCACCTACATCTCAATTTGGGAATCTCAATATCTTTTAAGTAGGTTTCCTGTATAAATGCTACACTCGGTTCTAATGCACCTAATTTTTTAATTATCACCTTACGTTTTATTGGATTAGTGATACCCCCCACGTTCCAAGATAAAATCGTAAAATTTCCTAATACATCAAGCATAATAAAATATGATACAAGGTCTTAAACCAATTACAATCTCAAATATCTCTGTCTTTCTTCCGCTTCCATTATATGACCCAATTTCTAACAAACCAAACTCTTACCCAGTAAAATACTGCTTTAGCCCCTAATCTATACAGGGAGCCATACAAATATCTGTATATCATAAGTAAGTCTCATAAGTAAGTCTCAATAGAGAGAGCACTAAGAGAGGTTGAAAGAACGAGAGAGAGAGAAAGAAAGAGAAAAAGAGAAAGAAAGAGAAAAAAAAAAAGATAAAAAGTTAACAAAAAAAATGAAAATAAAAATCTTCACATTCGCAACAAACACAAACATTCCTGTATCTTAATAGTAGGACACTATAATCTGAGAGTATCTATCTCGCTTAGTTGTCATTTAGAATCACTGTATTCTCTTGCTTTAACTGGGTCAGTGAACATAAGCTTATTGCCATTGTCCTCCACTATAATTTTAACGGGATAGATCATTCGGGCTTTAATGCCCTTATTTATCATAATCGTGCATATGGGAGACATAGCTTTTCTTTTTTTAACTGTCTCGTTGGAAAAATCTTGAAATAACATGACTCTTTTATCATTTATAGTAAAAGTATTGAATTTCCTATAAAGTCTCAGCATTTCCACTTTATCTTGATACTTAAGTAATTTAAATATACATGTCCTATTTCTGACTAGTTCACTCTCAAAGCCAGGGGTAATGTTAGAGAGGTAAATTCAATCAGGTTATCATAATCTGCTGTTTCAGGGATACCTAAAATCCTTATATTATTGCGTCTGGAGCGATCCTCTTGATCCTCCAGACGAGCTTCCATATTTTGGATTATGACCTGTTGTTTAGATAGAATATTTTCTTGTTGGTTAACCGTATCTTCTAAAGCAGATATTCTATCCTCTGCTTCCGCCATCCTAATGGCGAATTGTTTAACTTCTTGATTAAGAGTGTTAAGTTCACTAGAAATATCACTTAACTCCTTTTTAATTATGTCAAATTGTGGTGAAAAAAGATTACTAATCTGTATTAATAATGTCTGATTATCATTCAATATAGACAATGTTTCACTGGAGTCAGAAGTTATATCAGCCCCCGTTTTTTCTTTTCTTTAGATTTGGCAGGCATTTTAGAAGGGTGTTGTGTGAAATATCTTTCTAAAGACATACAGACTCAGCAAATGTGCCAGCAGAAGAAGAGAGAAAAAAAAACACAGCCAAAACAGAATTTGTGTAAATAAAAAAATAAATCTAATCTAATAACAGTGCATATTGTGATCGTGATGATCACTTCTAAGAATTTGTGCACAATACTCGAGTATTTGTTGTGGGATGTAAAGCTATCCTCTAAAAAAAAAACATGTGATTACACTATTCAAGTGTTCAAAAAAAAAAAAGACCTTTAACTGTTTAAGGTGATTTTTAGAATAGGTCTCCCAATAAATACTTTGGGAGATTTATATACAAATACCAAAAAATTGGTGAGCTGCCTATATCAGGCCTTAATAGTGTAGAGAAGGCCTGCACAATAAATAAAGTTACAGGGGTGTATCAGCATTATAACAGTGAACATATGATTAGAAGTTGCAAATGTTAGTAAATGGCCCCTAAACATAACATTGTATGAAGATATATTATAGCATATCAAACAAACCCTTTTGTCCTCCCCCCCCTTTTTTTCCCCCTTTTTTACCCTCTGTCCCTTTTCTAATAGATTCAGGAACCTTATTAATATAGAGATAGAACAGAACTATACAAGGTCCAGCAATCAAACCAGACTATAATCCGGTTATATATTCCAGCCTTCAGCTTCTCTTAGTATATCAGGATATTATGCTTCCAAAGAATATATATTCCAATTGTCCCTTTAATTAAGAGAAGCACTTGATTTTCCATTTTCTCCTTTTCTTGTTTCTGTTCTGGAGGAGAGACACCAAAATAAAGGAAAAGGATTAAAGAAGGTCTCTTATGCAAGGTTATTGTCCAAATTGCAAACACAGTCCCTTTTTTTTCCTTGTCTTCCTTGCTTTTGCAGACTTTTTCTTTCCCCTTAAAAGGGACACAGACAATAAGCACCTTAGACACGAGAACCAGGAAACTGTCTCTCAGAGATCTTAGACACAAAAAAACAGTCCCAATATATAAAAATGTAACATACCCGTGTAGTAAGGGGTCGCCTGTACCAGATGTAGAACAATGTTATTATACGATACCTCAACCCTTTTTCAGTTTCCTACTCCAGGCCTTCTAAGTCCCTTGTCTTGAGTCTCTGTGTTGGGAAGGGCCCTGGAACAGGCTGTGGTCGGTGAGTAGTGCTGCTATAATTTCGGCAGCCGACTTACATGGTGAGAGCAGAAGTCGAGGATCCCTCCGCGGCCAGAACTCGCCACTCTGTCAGCCGCTTCTCTGGTTCCAGTATCGCCGACCTGTCACGCCCTACCAGGAGGGCACAGGTCTCTGCCTTCTTTCACACTCAGCTCTGGTAGTATCGAGTAGGTATAGGTAAGGGGAGGAATCGTAACGTACCACTGGATGTCTTGACTAGCAAGTACAGCTTAGTTTTAACTGTACAGGCGATCCCAGGTCTAGTCCCATACAGAGGTAGTAGCGTCTCCGCACTCGGGCTTCGGCTGAGAGCTGTGGCAAGTTCCACAGCAAAGTGCCAACGGAGCTGTAGGGGTCACAGCCAAAAGGCGCCACTTCCGCCGGAAGCCCAGCCACAGTATTCAACTCACCGCTATTGTAAGCTGCGCTGGTATTGGAGTGCGGTAAGGAGCAAAATTTTGCTCAACGCTCACTTCTTGTCTGGTTTGTAAAAACCTGTAATACCAGCGCTGTCTTTAAGTGAGCAGTGAGCATAAACTGCTCATTAGCACCGCACAACCTCTAACGCCCAATTCGTAATCTAGCCATGTTTTTTTTTTTTATAATTAAAGCTTAGTTTATTTTAATCTAAATCTATTTTAGTCTTAGTACACTGCAAAAAGTTAACTTTTCTGTGCTAGTAGTTATTTATTTCTACTTATAAAAAGAACAGTAGATTTGCACGTTTCCATTGAGCCATAAAAAAATGGAGCTGTAAGGTACCGAAGTTGATGACAGCTAAAAGTATCCAATAACAAATAAATGGAGGAGCACTCCAATGCATATATGCTTGACTTTTATTTGAAACAGATTAAAAGTTCCATCAAGTAAGACATTCCATTAGCCCATGCCAGAATTAACAACTTACGCGTTTTGGCTACATGCCATATTCATATCTGATGTTACACCAAATAAAACAAGGTCTATTTAAAATACTAACTCACATCCTATTGACCAGGTACATAAGAACATTAGCGAATGGGCTTCTGAGTTTCCTTAAAGACATATAACATAAATTTACCCCTTACGTATGTCTTCTTATTAACAATGCGTAAGTCACAATTTGCTTCTTTTAAATCAGGAAAGGTCTTATATTCTGAAAACAAAATGAATAAACAAACAGACTGAGCCTTCTCTCCCCTCCAATTATATATATATATATATATATATATATATATATATATATATATATATATATATACATACACGGTGAAGGAAGGCACTCACTGGTCTTTTCATCAAAAAAACTTTATTGAGCTCAATAAAGTTTTTTTGATGAAAAGACCAGTGAGTGCCTTCCTTCACCGTGTATATTTACCTGCTGGCACCCTGGCATCAGGATTTTGAAAGTGAGAGTGCTCTCTATCTACATATATATATATATATATATACACACACTATATATATATATATATATATATATATATATATATATATATATATGCAACATATCAGTGTAAATATGCCTGCACTCCCATCTTTTGATTTATCTCTACCGGTAATGTAAAGTAACACTGTATCCTAATAACCTATCTTTCTTGATTCTAAGGAGTGTCTAACATGATACGTTGTACTTATTTTTATGTATATTTTAATAGGGAGAAATATATATAATATAATTAGTATCTTCCTTAGCCCAATGTTGCAATGTGTGCAAAATTAGTTTCATAATAATAATAACAATAAAACCATCCACTATACAACTAAGATTAGCAATAGTTCTAAATGAAGATTCAAAGTAAAACAAAAAAGATATATCTCAGTATCGTACTATCCATAGCAAAAATTGCTCTTAGTGGGATGAGTAGGGATGTACCACTAGCATGCCTTAACAGACACAGACAAAGAGGGCTGTAGGTGTTCCTTTACGAGAGGCAGGACTATAGGGAACCAAATAGACCCAATTCAGTTAAAGCCTGAGAAAAAGGATGAAGGAAGTTCATGGTTAAGATTTAAGGGAGTTTACAGTGCAGTAATCCTATGTAATGATCATGGGATATTCCACTATCAGACCGAACTCGGCCAGTAGTCTTCTTATCCCGGCGTCAAGCCAGAATAATAAGGAATATCCCAGAGCACAGAAAGTTTGCAAGATGAGGTAAATGACACTCACCACAGGCAGGATGGTCTTCGGAGGCAACAGGCAGGGAATCAAAGAAAGGCAGTTCAGGGGTAAACCACAAGAAGAGTCAGACAGGCAGGGTCTGGCAATGGTAAAGCAGTCCAAAGGTAAACCACTAGAATGGTCAGGCAGGCAGGGTTTGGCATTGGTAAAGCAGTCCAGAACAATAGGGGTTAAACAGGCAGAGTGGTCAGACAAGCAGTGTTCAGCAGCAGTATATCAATCCAGCGATATAGGGGTTAACAGGCAGAGTAGTCAGGCAAGCAGAGTTCAGCAGCAGTATATCAATCTAGCAATTTAGGGGTTAACAGGCAGAGTAGTCAGGCAAGCAGAGTTCAGCAGCAGTATATCAATCCAGCAATTTAGGGGTTAACTTGGGCAGTGATAGATTGTACTGAGCAACTTACATAGGCACAGGATTCGCGCCACAGGAATCCGGACCGGCATCAGAGAGAAGAGCGTGGCGATGACGTCAGCGCCGCACACATCCGGACCCGACACAGCCCTAGGCAACGAGCAGGGAAGGAGACGCTGTGCCCCTAGCAATGGCTAGAGCGGTGCAGCATGACATAGCCCCCCTCTCAAGGGTTCCCTCCGGGAACCAGAGTCGGCTTCAAAGGATGAGCAACATGGAATCTGGAGACCAAAGATGGAGCATGAATGTCACGAGCAGAAACCCAGGAACGATCCGCCACTGAATAACCCTTCCAATGTACAAGGTACTGCAGTTGTCTGCGTCTGTATCTGGAGTCAGCGCAGCACGCATCCGGACCCGACACAGCCATAGGCAACGAGCAGGGAAGGAGATGCTTGTGAAATCCAAGCATGTGTACGCCTCATGCTAGGGGATACATTCCGTAGTACGGTGATGATCCGAGTGTATCAGCACAAAGCATGTATGAACTGTAGGTCAACGTATATGGTGTACTTACTGTGGTGCAACATGTGTGAAGTTGAATATGTGGGGTTGACCACTTGGGAGGTTCGGTCTCACATCAGAGAACACCTTTCGAATATAATACCTGGCACTCTATCCACACCACTAGTACAAAACTTTAATAAGGTCCATGGAAAAGATGTGTCCAGTTTTGGTTGAACCATAATTTAAGGGGTTAATACAGGAAAGAGAGGTAGCAACAGAGATAAACTGCTGGCCAAAATAGGGGTCTTTTGGATTTTCCACTTAAAAACTAGATATCCAAATGGTTTAAATTCCGAATATGAGTTGATCATTTTTTGGACTTAGGGGCAGTGTGAACTTTATTTAGTCCAAAATGTTTTAGTTGTTAGTATTGTCCCTAAATGTACTCCCAGCGTTTTCAGTTTAATATGTTAAACATGAATGAGTGTTTTTGTATTTGACATGCTAGTGGTACATCCCTATTCATCCCACTAAGAGCAATTGTCGCTATGGATAGTATGATAGTGAGATATATTTATTTTGTTTTACTTATAATTTTCAGTTAGAACTATTGCTAATCTTATGAGTTGTATAGTGGATGATTTTTTTATTATTATTATTATGAAACTAATTTTGCACACATTGCAACATTGAGCTAAGGAAGATACTAATTATATTATATATTGTTCTCCCTATTAAAATATACATAAAAATAAGTACAACTTGTCATGTTAGACACTCCTTAGAATCAAGAAAGATAGGTTATTAGAATACAGTGTTACTTTACATTACCGGTAGAGATAAATCAAAAGATGGGAGTATAGGTGCAGGCATATTTAATTCCTACACACACAGATATGTTGTATATATATATATATATATATATATATATATATATATATATATATGTATATAATTTTGATATATATGTATATAATTGGGAGAGAAGGCTCAGTCTGTTTGTTCATTTTGTTTTCTGAATATAAGACATTTCCTGATTAAAGTAAGCAACTTGTGATTTACACATTGCTAATAAGAAGACATACGTAAGGGGTAGATTTATGCTATATGTCTTTAAGGACATTTAGAAGCTCATTCGCCAATGTTCTTATGTACCTGACTAACAGGATGTGTTAGTATTTTAAATAGCAAAAAAAGATAGGATGAAGGGGGCCCCTATAGCAGTCTGGTTCAGGGTTGATCAGTTAGTTATATTACATTTTATTTAAAACTTCTTAAAAACAGTTTTTAACGTGTATGTCTACAAAGGTGCAATAGGTGTAGGTAACAAATCTGTAATTCTCAGGTTGGTTCAAGTATCCTTAATATCTAGATTTCTAAAGTGTGCAAATTGTGCAAATTCTTAGTATAAATTCTTAGTATACACTTAGGATAAACTTCCTATGTGTTAAAGTTTTCTTGAAGCTTTCTTTAAGTGCAAAAATGTAACAAAGTGCGGAAATGTGCAAAAATGTGCAAAGAAGCGCTTGATGCAGAATAACTCATTTATGGTAACATATTTAAAGTATCACATTAATAATATCAACATCTAAAAATAGTAGCATAATTTATTATAATTGGTACGCAACTAAATTGAAAATAAAAACTAATTTTTAATCACAGTTTGTGAGACATATAAATGACCTATACACAATATTAAATGCTGATAGTATCTAAAACATATACTATAAAATATTAAGGGTTCCCTTGTATTGGAGAAGAAAAAGACACCGGTGTCTAAAAATGTTAAAAAAAGTGTAAAAAAGTATAAAAAATAATACAATTATAAAGGCCAATTGATTCAGAACATATGTTGCAAATCTGAGGGTTGAGAATCTCTTAGTGCAATGTCCTTGTATCGTTCTCAGTTAGTAGATTGCACCGGATACAATGTTTCTGTCAGATACTTAGTCAACCTTTTAAATTAAGGTTATAGCCATTCCTTATCCTCAATTATGGGCGAGATGTCTTATAGCTCAGTTCGTAATAATGGAAATGGGTTTCTAGGTGTATAATTCAATGTTTCACAGTACTTTGCTATCTTTCAAATACCTATAAAACTGCCGTGTCTCCTACGGCGTCTAGGTCGGTTGTTAGTTCGTCTTCGAGTCTGTAACTTGGTCACATGGGCCTGGCTGACCAATCGTTGTGAACTTAGCCTTCAATAGTGCGCACACTCTGGAGATTGGTCCTTGCTACTCTCTGCTCCTCTTGCTATTCCTCTAAGAGCCTCCGTTTGCTCAGTATGTGTACCGCAGGTTTAGATGCAGCGGTCCTGGGAGCTAGCAGTGTAGATTTTCAGTGTAGGCTTCCACAAAGCGTTTATCAAGATGACCAATAACTTTCTGTATAGTCCTTATATACCATTTCCGTTTAACCCCTTCTAGAGTATATTGATTCATATTGAATATTTAATTTGTGATTTTCTCTACATTGTTCTGATTCAAAGATCATTATATAAAAACATTATATAAATAACATTACGTAGTGATGTCGCAAACCTAAAAAATTGGGTTCGCGAACGGCGAACGCGAACTTCCACAAAAGTTTGTTAACAGGCGATCCGGGCGAACCGCCATAGACTTCAATAGGCAGGCAAATTTTAAAACCCACAGGGACTCTTTCTGGCCACAATAGTGATGGAAAAGTTGTTTCAAGGGCACTAACATCCTGGACTGTGGCATGCCGGATGGGGATCCATGGCAAAACTCCCATGGAAAATTACATAGTTGATGCAGAGTCTGGTTTTAATCCATAAAGGGCATAAATCACCTAACATTCCTAAATTTTTGGAATAAAGTGCTTTAAAACATCAGGTATGATGTTGTATCGATCAGGTAGTGTAAGGGTTACGCCCGCTTCACAGTGCGCAGTGTAGGTAATATACCTGCCCTGACCATGCTTTGCAGACCAGGTATCAGTGGTCAGATGGACCCTTGCCCCAACACTGTGTGCCAGACATGCCATTATAGCAGACTTATATGGCTTTGGCGTTGCTTTTTGGTAATTAGAAGGCTGCTAAATGCCACTGCGCACCACACATGTTTTATGCCCAGCAGTGAAGGGATTAATTAGGGAGCATGTAGGGAGCTTGTAGAGTTAATTTTAGCTTAAGTGTAGTGTAGTAGACAACCCAAAGTATTGATCTAGGCCCATTTTGGTATATTTCATGCCACCATTTCACCGCCAAATGCGATCAAATAAAAAAAAATTGTTCACTTTTTCACAAACTTTAGGTTTCTCACAGAAATTATTTACAAACAACTTATGCAATTATGGCATAAATGGTTGTAAATGCTTCTCTGGGATCCCCTTTGTTCAGAAATAGCAGACTTATATGGCTTTGGCGTTGCTTTTTGGTAATTAGAAGGCTGCTAAATGCCCCTGCGCACCACACGTTTTATGGCTAGCAGTGAAGGGGTTAATTAGGTAGTTTGTAGGGAGCTTGCAGGGTTAATTTTAACTTTAGTGTAGAGATCAGCCTCCCACCTGACACATCAGACCCCCTGATCCCTCAGGGGTTAATTAGGGAGCATGTAGGCAGCTTGTATAGTTAATTTTAGCTTAAGTGTAGTGTAGTAGACAACCCAAAGTATTGATCTAGGCCCATTTTGGTATATTTAATACCACCATTTCACCGCCAAATGCAATCAAATTTAAAAAAAACTTAAATTTTTTCGCAATTTTAGGTTTCTCACTGAAATTATTTACAAACAGCTTGTGCAATTATGGCACAAATGGTTGTAAATGCTTCTCTGGGATCCCCTTTGTTCAGAAATAGCAGACATATATGACTTTGGCGTTGCTTTCTGGTAATTAGAAGGCCGCTAAATGCTGCTGCGCATCACACGTGTATTATGGCTAGCAGTGAAGGGGTTAATTAGGTTGTTTGTAGGGAGCTTGCAGGGTTAATTTTAACTTTAGTGTAGAGATCAGCCTCCCACCTGACACATCAGACCCCCTGATCCCTCCCAAACAGCTCCCTTCCCTCCCCCACCCCACAATTGTCCCCGCCATATTAAGTACTGGCAGAAAGTCTGCCAGTACTAAAATAAAAGGTTTTTACATTTTTTTATTTTTTTTAGCATATTGACATATGCTGTGGTGTAGCATTCCCCCTTAGCCCCCAACCTCCCTGATCCCCCCCAAAACAGCTCTCTAACCCTCCCCATCTGCCTTATTGGCGACCATCTTGGGTACTGGCAGCTGTCTGCTATTATTTCACAGTCAAAAAAGTGTTTTTTTTTTTAAATCTACGTTACTGTTACACCAGATATGAGTGGTGGCACTGGGCAAGTGGGCACAGTATATGCTGTGAGCCTGAGCTGGCAGGCAGGCAACTGCAATTAGATTACACAGGAAAAAAAAAAAAAGCAGACTGATGTTCTAGTCCTAAAAAGGGCTTTTTGGGGTGCTGTCCTTACAGCAGAGATCAGATGAGTCCTTCAGGACTGTAGTGGACACTGAATGCACTAGCCTAGCTATCGATTTCCCTATTTAATCAGCAGCAGCTACACTGTCCCTCCTCTCACTAAGAATGCAGCTTCCAAATGAATCTAAAATGGATGCTGTCCAGGAGGTGGGAGGGTCTGGGAGGGAGGGTCTGCTGCTGATTGGCTGTAATGTGTATTCTGACTGTTAGGTACAGGTTCAAAGTTTACTCAATGATGACGAATAGGGGGCGGATCGAACATCGCACATGTTCGCCCGCTGCGGCGAACGCGAACATGCTATGTTTGCTGGGAACTATTCGCCGGCGAACTCTTCGCGACATCACTAATTACGTATGACATTTTAAAAAAGCAGAAGAAAACTTTAAAAAAAGATTAAGCATTAAAGGAACAGTCTAGTCAAAATTAAACTTTCACGATTCAGATAGGGCATGCGATTTTAAACAACTTTCCAATTGACTTCTATTATCTAATTTGCTCAATTCTTTAAATATCCTTTGTTGAAGAAATAGCAATGCACATGTATGAGCCAATCACACAAGGCCTCTATGTGCAGCAACCAATCAGCAGCTTCTGAGCATATCTAGATATGCTTTTCAGCAAGTGATATCAAGAGAATGATACATATTTGATAATAGAAGTAAATTAGAAAGTTGTTTAAAATGACATGCTCTTTCTAAATCACGAAAGAAAAAATTTGGGTTTCATGTCCCTTTAAATTAGCACAGGCTCTAAATATACATGTTGTTAAAAACAACAATTAATAAAAAAAAAAGACTAATCATATCATGTATACAGTTTATAATATATTATCATATAAGTTTATAACAAGTTTATTTATTCAATTATACAGAACAAGGTCCTTTGTATTAAATTGAATGTAAATTTTGATGCTAAAGTGCCCGATTTTTAAAAATTTGATTAAAAACTGGGCACTTTAGCATAAAAATTTACATTCACTTTAAGCATAACATATTTTAATATTGCTTTATATTAATCTCTTATTCATTTATTTTCTAATTTATAAAATATGTATACTGGTATATTTGTATTAGGAATTTTAAATTTTAGAACGATACCTTTATTCATTTGTATATAGATATATATTTTGTCTTTAGGTTATGGGAAAAAATGGGATTACTTCCAACCTAGTAAATGTCCCTTTGTATTATTTACTATCGGCTAGATTTAGAGTTTTGTCGGTAACGACCCGCGTAGCTAACGCTGTCTTTTTCCCCCCCGCACCTTTTAAATACCGCTGGTATTGAGAGTTCACAGAAGGGCTGCGTTAGGCTCCAAAAAGGGAGCGTATAGCATATTTACCGCCATTGCAACTCTCAATACCAGGGGTGCTTACGGACGCCGCCAGCTTCAAAAACGTGCTTGTGCACGATTCCCCCATAGGAAACAATGGGGCCGTTTGAGCTGAAAAAAAACCTAACACCTGCAAAAAAGCAGCGTTCAGCTCCTAACGCAGCCCATTGTTTCCTATGGGGAAACACTTCCTAAGTCTGCACCCTACACCCTAACATGTACCCCGAGTCTAAACATCCCTAATCTTACACTTATTAACCCCTAATCTGCCGCCCCCGCAATCGCTGACCCCTGCATATTTTTTTAACCCCTAATCTGCCGCTCCGTACACCGCTGCAACCTACGTTATCCCTATGTACCCCTAATCTGCTGCCCCTAACACCGCCGACCCTTATATTATATTTATTAACCCCTAATCTGCCACCCCCAACGTCGCCTCCACCTACCTACAATTATTAACCCCTAATCTGCCGACCGGACCTCACCGCTATTATAATAAAGTTATTAACCCCTAATCCGCCTCACTCCCATCTCAATAACCCTATAATAAATAGTATTAACCCCTAATCTGCCCTCCCTAACATCACCGACACCTAACTTCAAGTATTAACCCCTAATCTGCCGACCGGACCTCACCGCTACTCTAATAAATGTATTAACCACTAAAGCTAAGTCTAACCCTAACACTAACACCCCCTAACTTAAATATAATTTAAATCTAACGAAATAAATTAACTCTTATTAAATAAATTAAAGTACAAAAAATAAAAAAAGAACTAAGTTACAAAAAATAAAAAAAGAACTAAGTTACAAAAAATAAAAAAATATTTACAAACATTATAAAAATATTACAACAATTTTAAGTTAATTACACCTACTCTAAGCCCCCTAATAAAATAACGAAGCCCCCCAAAATAAAAAAATGCCCTACCCTATTCTAAAATAAAAATAGAAAAGCTCTTTTACCGCACCAGCCCTTAAAAGGGCCTTTTGCAGGGCATGCCCCAAAGAATTCTGCTCTTTTGCCTGAAAAAAAAAACATACAATACCCCCCCAACATTACAACCCACCACCCACATACCCCTAATCTAACCCAAACCCCCCTTAAATAAACCTAACACTAAGCCCCTGAAGATCTTCCTACCTTATCTTCACCACGCCGGGTATCACTGATCGGTCCAGAAGAGCCTCCGAAGTCTTCATCCAAACCCAAGCGGGGTCATCATCGGACAGAAGTCTTGATCCAAGCGGCGGCTGAAGAGGTCCATCATCGGGCAGAAATCTTCATCCTATCCGGGCAGAAGAGGAGATCCGGACCGGTAGACATCTTCATCCAAGCGGTATCTTCTATCTTCTTCCATCCGACGACGAGCGGCTCCATCTTCAAGACCTCCGGCATGGATCCATCCTCTTCTTCTGACGTCCTAACACAGAATGAAGGTTCCTTTAAGGGACGTCATCCAAGATGGCGTCCCTCGAATTCCGATTGGCTGATAGGATTCCCTTAAAGGAACCTTCATTCAGTGTTAGGACGTCGGAAGAAGAGGATGGATCCGCGTCGGAGGTCTTGAAGATGGAGCCGCTCGTCGTCGGATGGAAGAAGATAGAAGATGCCGCTTGCATGAAGATGTCTACCGGTCTGGATCTCCTCTTCTGCCCGGATAGGATGAAGACTTCTGCCCGATGATGGACCTCTTCAGCCACCGCTTGGATCAAGACTTCAGCCCGATGATGGACGTCTTCAGCCCCCGGTTGGGCTTGGATGAAGACTTCGGAGGCTCTTCTGGACCGATCGGTGATACCCGGCGTGGTGAAGATAAGGTAGGAAGATCTTCAGGGGCTTAGTGTTAGGTTTATTTAAGGGGGGTTTGGGTTAGATTAGGGCTATGTGGGTGGTGGGTTGTAATGTTGGGGGGGGGGGATATTGTATGGGTTTTTTTTTCAGGCAAAAGAGCAGAATTCCTTGGGGCATGCCCCGCAAAAGGCCCTTTTAAGGGCTGGTAAGGTAAAAGAGCTTTTCTATTTTTATTTTAGAATAGGGTAGGGCATTTTTTTATTTTGGGGGGCTTTGTTATTTTATTAGGGAGCTTAGAGTAGGTATAATTAGCTTAAAATTGTTGTAATATTTTTATAATGTTTGTAAATATATTTTTATTTTTTGTAACAGTTCTTTTTTTATTTTGTGTAACTTAGTTATTTTTTATTTTTTGTACTTTAGTTAGTTTATGTAATTGTATTTATGTGTAGGTATTTGTATGTAATTAATTTATTGATAGTGTAGTGTTAGGTTTAATTGTAGATAATTGTAGGTATTTTATTTAATTAATTTATTGATAGTGTAGTGTTAGGTTTAATTGTAGCTTAGGTTAGGATTTATTTTACAGGTAATTTTGTAATTATTTTAACTAGGTAGCTATTAAATAGTTATTAACTATTTAATAGCTATTGTACCGGGTTAAAATAAATACAAAGTTGCCTGTAAAATAAATATTAATCCTAAAATAGCTACAATATAATTATAATTTATATTCTAGCTATATTAGGATTTATTTTACAGGTAAGTATTTAGCTTTAAATAGGAATAATTTATTTAATAAGAGTTAATTTATTTCGTTAGATTTAAATTATATTTAATTTAGGGGGGTGTTAGTGTTAGGGTTAGACTTAGCTTTAGGGGTTAATAAATTTAATAGAGTAGCGGTGAGATCCGGTCGGCAGATTAGGGGTTAATACTTGAAGTTAGGTGTCAGTGATGTTAGGGAGGGCAGATTAGGGGTCAATACTATTTATTATAGGGTTATTGAGTCGGGAGTGAGGCGGATTAGGGGTTAATAACGTTATTATAGTAGCGGTGAGGTCCGGTCGGCAGATTAGGGGTTAATAAGTGTAGGTAGGTGGCGGCAACGTTTGGGGTGGCAGATTAGGGGTTAATAAATATAATATAGGGGTCGGCGGTGTTAGGGGAAGCAGATTAGGGGTATATAGGGTTAACGTAGGTGGCGGCGGCGTGCGGTCGGCAATTAAGCGGTTCAAAAATTTTAATAGAGTGGCTGCGATGTGGGGGGACCTCGGTTTAGGGGTACATAGGTAGTTTATGGGTGTTAGTGTACTTTAGAGCACAGTAGTTAAGAGCTTTATGAACCGGCGTTAGCCCAGAAAGTTCTTAACTCTTGGCTTTTTGCTGCGGCTGGAGTTTTGTCGTTAGATTTCTAACGCTCACTTCAGCCAAGACTCTAAATACCGGCGTTAGAAAGATCCCATTGAAAAGATAGGATACGCAAATGACGTAAGGGGATCTACGGTATGGAAAAGTCGCGGCTGGAAAGTGAGCTTTAGACCCTTTCCTGACTGACTCTAAATACCAGCGGTAGCCCAAAACCAGCGTTAGGAGCCCCTAATGCTGGTTTTGACGGCTAACGCCAAACTCTAAATCTAGGCATATTTGTTTAATTGCTAGTTCGTAGAAAACATACTCCTAAACTTATAGTTGGGACTTGACAATTATAGAATTATTCAAATGAATGCCTATACTAAAATTGAAATAATATTTCTCACATTTTTGCACATATATACATGTACATACATATCTATATTCACACATGTTGTATATGAACATTCAAAATACACAGGCCATTGTTAAATAAAAATCTTATAATTAACCTGTTGAATGTTGATTTTATATCAGACAGTTCAGGTCCAGCTCGTTATTTAGACCTGTCGGAAATAGAGTTCCAAAGTTATAAATAAATTTGGCTTCTTTTAATGAGTAGTTTTTGTTCTATATTGCCTCTTCTACTATCTTTCTTTACTTTAAATATCCCCCAGTATTTCATTGCTTCTACTTTACTATTATATTTTTCTTTGAAATGTCTATATAGTGCCATGACCTCTCTCTCGTGCTCTATTGCTAATATATGTTCTCTAATTCGGTCTTTTAGTTTGCGGCTTGTTTGTCCAAAATATTTTAAATTGCATTCGCATTGTATCATATAGATTATATTTATATCAGTGCATTTAATTATTTCTTGAATTTTGCTTATTTTTCCATTCTTGTCTAATTTAATACTCTTTATTTTATTGCTAAATTTGCATGATTTGCAACTATAACAAGGAAAAAACCTTGTATTTTGGACCCTTCTATATCTCTATTATCATTTTTATTATTTTTTGTACGGTATTCGCTGGGTGCTAGTATGTTTTTAAAATTCTTTGCCTTTCTATAAATGAATCTGGGATTATCTCCAAGTTGTTTACCTATAATTGGAACCCTTTGCAAAAGGTGCCAGTGGTTGATGATTATTCTTCTAAACATTTAGGAGGAATAATTGGTTATGAATAGTATTTAAAGTTTTTCTATATTACTAGAATTATTATAATATTTACTCTTTTTTTAACCAATAGTGTATCCCAATCTGCTTGTTTCACTTCGTCTATTATTGAATTGATTTTTGTTGTGTCATAACCTTTTTCTTCAAATTTGTCTGATAGAATTTTAGATTGTTCCTCATAGTTGGATAAATTGGAACAATTTTTTCTAACCCTTAGTATTTGTGCTTTGGGGATATTCCTTTTCCAGTTATCATGATGACAGCTGCTATGGTAAATATAATTGTTAGAATCAACTTTTTTAAAATAGGTTTTAGTCTAAATTTTTTAATTTATAAATTCTAACTCTATATCAAGAAAACTGATTGTATGTTTACTATATTCATGTGTAAATGTCAGATCAAATTTATTGGCATTTAAATCCTCAGGCCTAGATTTGGAGTTTGGCGTTAGCCGTGAAAACCAGCGTTAGAGGCTCCTAACGCTGGTTTTAGGCTACCGCCGGTATTTGGAGTCACTCAAAATAGGGTCTAACGCTCACTTTTCAGCCGCGACTTTTCCATACCGCAGATTCCCTTACGTCAATTGCGTATCCTATCTTTTCAATGGGATCTTTCTAACTCCGGTATTTAGAGTCGTTTCTGAAGTGAGCGTTAGACATCTAACGACAAAACTCCAGCCGCAGGAAAAAAGTCAGTAGTTAAGAGCTTTCTGGGCTAACGCCGGTTTATAAAGCTCTTAACTACTGTACTCTAAAGTACACTAACACCCATAAACTACCTATGTACCCCTAAACCGAGGTCCCCCCACATCGCCGACACTCAAATAATTTTTTTAACCCCTAATCTGCCGACCGCTACCTACGTTATCCTTATGTACCCCTAATCTGCTGCCCCTAACACCGCCGACCCCTGTATTATATTTATTAACCCCTAACCTGCCCCCCACAACATCGCCTCCACCTAACTACACTTATTAACCCCTAATCTGCCGACCGCAAAGCGCCGCCACCTACGTTATCCTTATGTACCCCTAATCTGCTGCCCCTAACACCGCCGACCCCTATATTATATTTATTAACCCCTAATCTGCCCCCCACAACGTCGCAGCCAGCTACCTACAATAATTAACCCCTAATCTGCCGACCGCAAAGCGCCGCCACCTACGTTATCCTTATGTACCCCTAATCTGCTGCCCCTAACACCGCCGACCCCTATATTATATTTATTAACCCCTAATCTGCCCCCCTCAACGTCGCCTCCACCTGCCTACACTTATTAACCCCTAATCTGCCGACTGGAGCTCACCGCTATTCTAATAAATGTATTAACCCCTAAAGCTAAGTCTAACCCTAACACTAACACCCCCCTAAGTTAAATATAATTTACATCTACCGAAATTAATTAACTCTTATTAAATAAATTATTCCTATTTAAAGATAAATACTTACCTGTAAAATAAATCCTAATATAGCTACAATATAAATTATAATTATATTATAGATATTTTAGGATTTATATTTATTTTAAAGGTAACTTTGTATTTATTTTAACCAGGTACAATAGCTATTAAATAGTTAAGAACTATTTAATAGCTAAAATAGTTAAAATAATTACAAAATTACCTGTAAAATAAATACTAACCTAAGTTACAATTAAACCTAACACTACACTATCAATAAATTTATTAAATACAATTCCTACAAATAACTACAATTAAATAAACTAACTAAAGTACAAAAAATAAAAAAGAACTAAGTTACAAAAAATAAAAAAATATTTACAAACATAAGAAAAATATTACAACAATTTTAAACTAATTACACCTACTCTAAGCCCCCTAATAAAATAACAAAGCCCCCCAAAATAAAAAAATGCCCTACCCTATTCTAAATTACTAAAGTTCAAAGCTCTTTAACCTTACCAGCCCTGAACAGGGCCCTTTGCGGGGCATGCCCCAAAGAATTCAGCTCTTTTGCCTGTAAAAAAAAACATACAATCCCCCCACCAACATTACAACCCACCACCCACATACCCCTAATCTAACCCAAACCCCCCTTAAATAAACCTAACACTAAGCCCCTGAAGATCTTCCTACCTTATCTTCACCCTGCCAGGTTCACCGATCCATCCTGAAGAGCTCCTCCGATGTCCTGATCCAAGCCCAAGCGGGGGGCTGAAGAGGTCCATGATCCGGCTGAAGTTTTCATCCAAGCGGGAGCTGAAGAGGTCCATGATCCGGATGAAGTCTTCATCCAAGCGGGAGCTGAAGAGGTCCATGATCCGGATGAAGTCTTCTATCAACGGCATCTTCAATCTTCTTTCTTCCGGATCCATCTTGCAGACCTCCGTCGCGGAACATCCTCTTCTCCTGACGCCTACTAGCCGAATGACGGTTCCTTTAAGGGACGTCATCCAAGATGGCGTCCCTCGAATTCCGATTGGCTGATAGGATTCTATCAGTCAATCGGAATTAAGGTAGGAATATTCTGATTGGCTGATGGAATCAGCCAATCAGAATCAAGTTCAATCCGATTGGCTGATCGAAACAGCCAATCAGATTGAGCTCGCATTCTATTGGCTAATCGGAACAGCCAATAGAATGCAAGCTCAATCTGATTGGCTGATTGGATCAGCCAATCGGATTGAACTTGATTCTGATTGGCTGATTCCATCAGCCAATCAGAATAGTCCTACCTTAATTACGATTGGCTGATAGAATCCTATCAGCCAATCGGAATTCGAGGGACGCCATCTTGGGTGACGTCCCTTAAAGGAACCGTCATTCGGCTAGTAGGCGTTGGGAGAAGAAGATGTTCCGCGTCGGAGGTCTGCAAGATGGATCCGGAAGAAAGAAGATTGAAGATGCCGTTGATAGAAGACTTCATCCGGATCATGGACCTCTTCAGCTCCCGCTTGGATGAAGACTTCATCCGGATCATGGACCTCTTCAGCTCCCGCTTGGATGAAGACTTCAGCCGGATCATGGACCTCTTCAGCTCCCGCTTGGATGAAGACTTCAGCCGGATCATGGACCTCTTCAGCCCCCCGCTTGGGCTTGGATCAGGACATCGGAGGAGCTCTTCAGGACGGATCGGTGAACCTGGCAGGGTGAAGATAAGGTAGGAAGATCTTCAGGGGCTTAGTGTTAGGTTTATTTAAGGGGGGTTTGGGTTAGATTAGGGGTATGTGGGTGGTGGGTTGTAATGTTGGGGGGGGGATTTTATGTTTTTTTTTTACAGGCAAAAGAGCTGAATTCTTTGGGGCATGCCCCGCAAAGGGCCTTGTTCAGGGCTGGTAAGGTTAAAGAGCTTTGAACTTTAGTAATTTAGAATAGGGTAGGGCATTTTTTTATTTTGGGGAGCTTTGTTATTTTATTAGGGGGCTTAGAGTAGGTGTAATTAGTTTAAAATTGTTGTAATATTTTTCTTATGTTTGTAAATATTTTTTTATTTTTTGTAACTTAGTTCTTTTTTATTTTTTGTACTTTAGCTAGTTTATTTAATTGTATTTATTTGTAGGAATTGTATTTAATTAATTTATTGATAGTGTAGTGTTAGGTTAATTGTAGGTAATTGTAGGTAGTTTAATTAATTTAATGATAGTGTAGTGTTAGGTTTAATTGTAATTTAGGTTAGTATTTATTTTACAGGTAATTTTGTAATTATTTTAACTATTTTAGCTATTAAATAGTTCTTAACTATTTAATAGCTATTGTACCTGGTTAAAATAAATACAAAGTTATCTGTAAAATAAATATAAATCCTAAAATAGCTATAATATAATTATAATTTATATTGTAGCTATATTAGGATTTATTTTACCAGGTAAGTATTTATCTTTAAATAGGAATAATTTATTTAATAAGAGTTAATTAATTTCGTTAGATGTAAATTATATTTAACTTAGGGGGGTGTTAGTGTTAGGGTTAGACTTAGCTTTAGGGGTTAATACATTTATTAGAATAGCGGTGAGCTCCAGTCGGCAGATTAGGGGTTAATACTATTTATTATAGGGTTAGTGAGGCGGATTAGGGGTTAATAACTTTATTATAGTAGCGCTCAGGTCTGGTCGGCAGATTAGGGGTTAATAAGTGTAGGCAGGTGGAGGCGACGTTGTGGGGGGCAGATTAGGGGTTAATAAATATAATATAGGGGTCGGCGGTGTTAGGGGCAGCAGATTAGGGGTACATAGGGATAATGTAAGTAGCGGCGGTTTACGGAGCGGCAGATTAGGGGTTAATAATAATATGCAGGAGTCAGCGATAGCGGGGGCGGCAGATTAGGGGTTAATAAGTGTAAGGTTAGGGGTGTTTAGACTCGGGGTACATGTTAGGGTGTTAGGTGCAGACGTAGGAAGTGTTTCCGCATAGCAAACAATGGGGCTGCGTTAGGAGCTGAACGCGGCTTTTTTGCAGGTGTTTGGGGTTTTTTCAGCTCAAACAGCTCCATTGTTTCCTATGGGGGAATCGTACACGAGCACATTTTTGAGGCTGGCCGCTTGCGTAAGCAACTCTGGTATCGAGAGTTGAAGCTGCGTTAAAAATGCTCTACGCTCCTTTTTTGGAGCCTAACGCAGCCTTTATGTGGACTCTCAATACCAGAGTTATTTTTATGGTGCGGCCAGAAAAAAGCCGGCGTTAGTTTTTCGGGTCGTTACCGACAAAACTCCAAATCTAGCTCTGTATCACCTTTCCATATAATAAAAAGATCATCTATATACCGTTTATAGAGCACAAGGTTTGCACCCCATGGGGAAGAATAAATTAATTCTTCCTCAACCTTCCCCATGAAAAGATTTGCATAACTGGGTGCCAACCTTGTGCCCATAGCTGTCCCTTTGGTTTGTAGAAAGAAAGTGTCCTCAAATCTGAATTAATTTTTATTTAATATAAAATCTATGCACTGTATTATAAATTTACCTTGAATTTCTGTCATATTTTCATCATCTTCCGTATATTTACTAATGGCCTGAATACCTAATTTGTGATCTATATTAGTGTAGAGTGCACTCACTTGCATGTAACTAATACAAAACTGTTATCCCATTTTATATCCCTTAAGCAGTTTAAAAAGTATGTTGAGTCTGATAGATATGATGTGAGGTTTTTGACATAGTGTTGTAAAAAATGGTCAACAAAGTGGGATAGATTGGATGTAATTGAGTCTATACCGGAAATTTTGGGACGACCAGGGGGATTTGTAAGATTTTTATGGACTTAAGGTAAAAAATAGAAAATTGGGGTCCTAAAATGTTTAGTCAGTAGAAATGCATATTCAGAGTTATCAATCAGTTTATCTTTTAGAGCATCATCTAACTTGGTTTTTAGTTTTGTATAATAAATATCTCCAGGATCATTTTTCAATTTTTTATATGTGGTCATGTCCCCTAATAATCTGTGAGCTTCTTTTAAATACAATCTGAACAGTAGAAGGAAAGAAGTCAGGTGATCCACACTAGCGTGTATATTATTTACAGCAATAGTCGTTGCGCTTTGAGACTGCCCAAATTCCCCAAACAGTGAAAATCAGTATAGTCACTTGATATGCACACTTGAGTACAAGCAGGGTTCAGCACTTATTCAAATTTACATTTACAGATTTGTCGGAGACAATGGGAACACTGGCTTTTCATATTTATACGCCAGACTCACCTCAAGCTGGTGGTTCCTCAGCTCTCAGAGAACGAACATCTGTCGGCTGGCTCGTGCTGAGCGGTGTGTGATAAAGTCGCTGTGCGATCAGTAGCTGGTTCCAAGTCTGTATATATTTCCGAGGAGCAGCGTCTCGGTCGGCGTCCACCTCCGTATCCACCTCCGTGTGAATGTGTCGGAGGGATTCAAGAGATCCGATATGTAGTAAATCCGGTCTGCAACAGCGGCAACTTGGGGGGTAGGGCAGTAACAAGGAGGGACTGGAGGAGCTCAAGTGCGGTAGCAAACCAGTGGGCCTGGAGATAAGAACATCAAAAGAAAGAGTACTGGATGCTCCGATAAAAAGTAACAATTTATTTAAGTCTTCATAAAAACAGCAGTATTAACATGGAGAAACAGGTAGACACGATTGCAGGCGCAGCACCAGGGCTTACGCGTTTTGGCTGTGAAGCCTTAATCATAGCATACAGGTGCTGGGCCTGACAGGTGCATTTAACACCTTAGGTTGATTCTCATTGGTTAAAAGGAAAATTTAAAAGAAAAGCAACCCGCCCGCTTGGAAGTGTCATAATGAATGTATAGTACTAGAAACTAGCAAATAGCGATATCTACAACTGAGAAATATACTGAGGATAAATAAAGAAAAGAAAAACATTATTATACAAAAGTACAAAAAGGGTCTGAATAATAAATGCAGATGAAATATAGTAAAAACAGGACACCTGTTATATGGAAGATAAGGGGAAATGACAAATGCAATAAAGATGCTAAAAAATACTAATATGCAATTAATGTAAAAAAATTATCATTTTCTACAGAATTTGGGTCAATGTCTTATAAATATGAAAATGAAAAGAGAAAGAAAATAATTATCGTAGAAATAGGGTACTCCTGTTGTGAACATTGTGCAAAGAATAAACTATAAGCTATAAACTATATTCACAAAATAAGAGGTGAGATTTAAAAAGCTCACAATTTGTGTAAACTAAACACATAATCTACATCTTAACCTGGTTAAGTGGATATCTGAGGTAGGTGGATTTTAAATCCACGAGCAGAAAGACTACCTTTAGGGAGGGGGAAACAACTTGAACCCAGGAGATTTAACAAAGGACTGGTATTATTCCCAGTAATTTATTAGATCATATCTGGAGTTAAGTCCTTTGGGTATTCTGGTGTCAAGTTTAAACATCCAAAATGCCTCTCTCTTGGCAAGTAATTTACTAAGATTTCCACCTCTGCTAGGCAGAACAACTTTTTCAATGATGCACCATCTCAATGAGCTAAGGTTATTGCCATGTTTGCCATAGAAATGGAGTACCAAAGGTGTAGTGGCCTTTCCTATGTTGAAAGATGACAAATGTTCTCTAAGTCTTGAGTTCATGTCCCTAGAGGTAAGTCCTACATATTGCAGGTGACATTGAGTGCAGGAAATGAGATATATGACATTGCTGGCTGTGCAGTTGAGACAAGTCTTGATGTCAAAAGTTTGGCCAGTGGTGTAAGACGTGAAATTGTTTGTGACCTGGACAAAGTCACAGGGTTTGCAATGTCTGCTGCCACACTTGTACATCCCGCAGTGTCTCAACCACAAGCTTTGGTTAGTCTCAATCTTTTTAAGTTCTGTAGGTGCTAAAATACCCCCTAGGGTACTACTTTTTCTATAGGAACATTTAAGCCCTTTCTCAACTGTAGTCACTAGTTTGTCATCTGCAGCAAGTAGAGCGAAAAGTTTTTTCACTATGCTGCATATTTTGTTGTACTCTGTACTGAATTGTGTGACAAAGTACACTCCTTGAGGAGATTTTGACCTGTCATACCTTGGTTTGTCTTGTAAGAGCGTCTTCCTATCTATGTGTTCAAGGGACCTTTTGGCCCTTATAACATCATGTGAAGGGTACCCTCTTTCACGTAGTCTTTCAGACAAAGGGTCAGCTTCCTTGTCATAGGTTGATCTGTCAGAACAGTTTCTCTTTAGTCTAGTGAATTGTCCTTTTGCAACAGCGAATCTCATTTGTATGGGATAACTGCTGTTGCCATGCAACAGGGTATTCCCAGAAATAGGTTTACGATAGACACTCATGGAAACACCACTATCCTGTGCACCTGTTAGGGTGAGATCCAAATAGTTAATATGCGTGTTATGTAACTCATAGGTAAACTTTAAATTCAAATCATTAGAATTCAAAAATTCTAAAAAGAGTGGCACATCTGACTGACTGCCTGACCATACCAGGAGGAGGTCATCAATGTACCTCCTGTAGAATTTGATGTCCTGTTTGAAATGATTACCATCTCCAAAGATGTGGCACAGCTCCCACCAACCTAAATATAGGTTGGCGTACGAGGGAGCAAACTTGGCTCCCATGGCTGTGCCACATCTCTGGAGATAGAACTCCCCCTCAAACCTAAAGAAGTTGTGTGTCAGAAGGAACTCAATTACCGTAATCACGTAATTCTGAAACTCTGAGGAAAAATCGCTGTGATTCTGGAGAAAAGAAGAAACAGCTTGCAGCCCCTGCGTGTGGGGTATAGATGAATAAAGGGCTACTGCATCTATGGTTAACCATGCGTATTCATCCTTCCATTCAAACGTCTCCAGAATATTGATTATATGCTTAGTGTCATGAACATATGACACCAAGGATAACACCATGGGTTGTAAAATAGAGTCAACCCATTGCGAGAGGTGCTCCAAAAGGGAGTCGATCCCACTCACAATGGGTCTACCCTGTACTTGTGTGATACTTTTGTGAACTTTTGGAAAATGGTGGAAACAGGGAGTCCTAGGCAATTGTACATCTAGATATTTGACAGTCTTATCATCTAGGAAACCCTGTTCCCTACCATCGTCCAAAATGTGTTTCAATTGAGATTTGAAGATGTTAGTAGGATCTCTATGGAGCTTTTCATAGTCATCTATATTGTGTAGTTGGCGTTTGGCCTCTGCAATGTAATCATTCCTGTTCATTACGACTACCGCCCCGCCTTTATCGGCGGGCGTATCACTATCTGATTATTGCCCCTAAGTTGAGCTAGGGCATCCTTCTGTTTGAGTGTAAGATTTTGTTTGACTTTTTTGGTCTCCTTTTGAAGTTTGATTAAGTCCATCTCAACTCTGTGTTGGTATGTCTCTAATATTTGGCCTCTACTCATTATAGGATAGAAATTAGATTTTTCCATGAGTGTGGTACCTATATTAGTGGAATCTGTATCTGTACGAGACTCGGTGGCTAGGGACTGTAGGGTAACTACGTCACACATTTCTGCAAAGTCACTAATGTTGTTAGTCATAGAGGGTATAGATATAGCTCGCTCGTCTGACATGGTATGTGTACTGCTGAAATGTTTTTTCAAGGTCAGGTTTCTAATGAGGCGATTTACATCTATGAGTGTTTGAAAAATATTAAAATTGCTCGTGGGTGAAAAACCTAAACCTAAGGCTAAAACAGAGTGTTGTTGTGATGTTAAATTAACAGATGAAAGATTAATGACATTGGTAATCATTTGTATTTGGTCAGTGGTTTGTTCCCCCTGCGTGGGTATCTGGCCTGACCCACTTTGGTCGGCCCTCCATTGTGTGTTTGATCCAGGGCCTGTGGAAAAACCTGTTCTAGATCATTGGAGGCTAGGCTTGTACTGGGTGTTGCCACAATAGGGGGAACAGTGGGCATATTTGTTGTAGTGTATTGACTGTTAGTGTATTCTTGTGAGTGTTGCTCTTTTTGTCTCACTATAAATACATTTTCAGGAACAGGGGCATATGTATATTTATGTGTTCTCCCAGGTACTACTGGAGGTACCTTAAGGATTCAGCAGGTGAATTTTTCACATATTCGGGACTTTTGTGAGCTCTATTTATTTCTAACATGGAGAACCATTTGTCTAATACTAGTCTAACAAATACCAACAGAGACTTTTTCTCACTCATGCCTGCCACGGCCAGGAGCAATGATCAGTCTGACTACGAACAGATCTTCTCTGACAGCAAAGAGGTTCTTTCACTCAGTTCCCTTTTTGAATTAATGGAAACCTTACTCTTAAAAGAATGTAAGGTACAATGGGAAATGTGGGCCTTTGACAAATACATGCAAGAAGGTATGATACCCAGAGGTCTGAGACTTTACAAATTTCCCTCCTTTGACGTGGACACAAGTGACAAAGAATTTGTAAAGGATTGGAATGAGGTTCTTTCCGAATGCTCCTCCCGACTGATGATTATGCTGAGAAGTTACAAATCTAAACAACTGGACACTATTAAAAAAGATATTACGGACTTACAAATGGAAATGGACAAACGCATTTCAGATCCTCAGTTTGCTTAATTTGACTCTATTCTCAGGGGCATGGTAGCTAGAGGCAAAAGCCTAATAATGGAGAATAAACACTCCAAATTTCTAAGAGATCGCTCAGATTATCAGAGTGACTCGGTATACATTTGGAATCGTAAGCAGAGGGGAGAGTATAGACTAAATCAATTCCCCTCAGGCACACGGAGGGGTAGCAGAGGACGTAGAAGACATAGATCTAATTCCAGAAATGTCTCTTTTTCCAGTAGCGATAATGATTGCTCCTCTGATGAGGGAAACAAACTCTCCACGTCCACTGCTGCCCCCTCTACGTCTATTGCAGCTCCTATTGCTCAGAATGTGCCTTCCATTCCTACAGGCATACTTAAGAATAAATATACATATGCCCCTGTTCCTGAAAATGTATCTATAGTGAGACAAAAAGAGCAACACTCACAAGAATACACTAACAGTCAATACACTACAACAAATATGCCCACTGTTCCCCCTATTGTGGCAACACCCAGTACAAGCCTAGCCTCCAATGATCTAGAACAGGTTTTTCCACAGGCCCTGGATCAAACACACAATGGAGGGCCGACCAAAGTGGGTCAGGCCAGATACCCACGCAGGGGGAACAAACCACTGACCAAATACAAATGATTACCAATGTCATTAATCTTTCATCTGTTAATTTAAAATCACAACAACACTCTGTTTTAGCCTTAGGTTTAGGTTTTTCACCCACTAGCAATTTTAATCTTTTTCAAACACTCATAGATGTAAATCGCCTCATTAGAAACCTGACCTTGAAAAAACATTTCAGCAGTACACATACCATGTCAGACGAGCGAGCTATATCTATACCCTCTATGACTAACATTAGTGACTTTGCAGAAATGTGTGACGTAGTTACCCTACAGTCCCTAGCCACCGAGTCTCGTACAGATACAGATTCCACTAATATAGGTACCACACTCATGGAAAAATCTAATTTCTATCCTATAATGAGTAGAGGCCAAATATTAGAGACATACCAACACAGAGTTGAGATGGACTTAATCAAACTTCAAAAGGAGACCAAAAAAGTCAAACAAAATCTTACACTCAAACAGAAGGATGCCCTAGCTCAACTTAGGGGCAATAATCAGATAGTGATACGCCCGCCGATAAAGGCGGGGCGGTAGTCGTAATGAACAGGAATGATTACATTGCAGAGGCCAAACGCCAACTACACAATATAGATGACTATGAAAAGCTCCATAGAGATCCTACTAACATCTTCAAATCTCAATTGAAACACATTTTGGACGATGGTAGGGAACAGGGTTTCCTAGATGATAAGACTGTCAAATATCTAGATGTACAATTTCCTAGGACTCCCTGTTTCCACCATTTTCCAAAAGTTCACAAAAGTATCACACAAGTACAGGGTAGACCCATTGTGAGTGGGATCGACTCCCTTTTGGAGCACCTCTCGCAATGGGTTGACTCTATTTTACAACCCATGGTGTTATCCTTGGTGTCATATGTTTGTGACACTAAGCATATAATCAATATTCTGGAGACGTTTGAATGGAAGGATGAATACGCATGGTTAACCATAGATGCAGTAGCCCTTTATTCATCTATACCCCACACGCAGGGCCTGCAAGCTGTTTCTTCTTTTCTCCAGAATCACAGCGATTTTTCCTCAGAGTTTCAGAATTACGTGATTACGGTAATTGAGTTCCTTCTGACACACAACTTCTTTAGGTTTGAGGAGGAGTTCTATCTCCAGAGATGTGGCACAGCCATGGGAGCCAAGTTTGCTCCCTCGTACGCCAACCTATATTTAGGTTGGTGGGAGCTGTGCCACATCTTTGGAGATGGTAATCCTTTCAAACAGGACATCAAATTCTACAGGAGGTACATTGATGACCTCCTCCTGGTATGGTCAGGCAGTCAGTCAGATGTGCCACTCTTTTTAGAATTTTTGAATTCTAATGATTTGAATTTAAAGTTTACCTATGAGTTACATAACACGCATATTAACTATTTGGATCTCACCCTAACAGGTGCACAGGATAGTGGTGTTTCCATGAGTGTCTATCGTAAACCTATTTCTGGGAATACCCTGTTGCATGGCAACAGCAGTCATCCCATACAAATGAGATTCGCTGTTGCAAAAGGACAATTCACTAGACTAAAGAGAAACTGTTCTGACAGATCAACCTATGACAAGGAAGCTGACTCTTTGTCTGAAAGACTACGTGAAAGAGGGTACCCTTCACATGATGTTATAAGGGCCAAAAGGTCCCTTGAACACATAGATAGGAAGACGCTCTTACAAGACAAACCAAGGTATGACAGGTCAAAATCTCCTCAAGGAGTGTACTTTGTCACACAATTCAGTACAGAGTACAACAAAATATGCAGCATAGTGAAAAAACACTTCGCTCTACTTGCTGCAGATGACAAACTAGTGACTACAGTTGAGAAAGGGCTTAAATGTTCCTATAGAAAAAGTAGTACCCTAGGGGGTATTTTAGCACCTACAGAACTTAAAAAGATTGAGACTAACCAAAGCTTGTGGTTGAGACACTGCGGGATGTACAAGTGTGGCAGCAGACATTGCAAACCCTGTGACATTGTCCAGGTCACAAACAATTTCACGTCTTACACCACTGGCCAAACTTTTGACATCAAGACTTGTCTCAACTGCACAGCCAGCAATGTCATATATCTCATTTCCTGCACTCAATGTCACCTGCAATATGTAGGACTTACCTCTAGGGACATGAACTCAAGACTTAGAGAACATTTGTCATCTTTCAACATAGGAAAGGCCACTACACCTTTGGTACTCCATTTCTATGGCAAACATGGCAATAACCTTAGCTCATTGAGATGGTGCATCATTGAAAAAGTTGTTCTGCCTAGCAGAGGTGGAAATCTTAGTAAATTACTTGCCAAGAGAGAGGCATTTTGGATGTTTAAACTTGACACCAGAATACCCAAAGGACTTAACTCCAGATATGATCTAATAAATTACTGGGAATAATACCAGTCCTTTGTTAAATCTCCTGGGTTCAAGTTGTTTCCCCCTCCCTAAAGGTAGTCTTTCTGCTCGTGGATTTAAAATCCACCTACCTCAGATATCCACTTAACCAGGTTAAGATGTAGATTATGTGTTTAGTTTACACAAATTGTGAGCTTTTTAAATCTCACCTCTTATTTTGTGAATATAGTTTATAGCTTATAGTTTATTCTTTGCACAATGTTCACAACAGGAGTACCCTATTTCTACGATAATTATTTTCTTTCTCTTTTCATTTTCATATTTATAAGACATTGACACAAATTCTGTAGAAAATGATAATTTTTTTACATTAATTGCATATTAGTATTTTTTAGCATCTTTATTGCATTTGTCATTTCCCCTTATCTTCCATATAACAGGTGTCCTGTTTTTACTATATTTCATCTGCATTTATTATTCAGACCCTTTTTGTACTTTTGTATAATAATGTTTTTCTTTTCTTTATTTATCCTCAGTATATTTCTCAGTTGTAGATATCGCTATTTGCTAGTTTCTAGTACTATACATTCATTATGACACTTCCAAGCGGGCGGGTTGCTTTTCTTTTAAATTTTCCTTTTAACCAATGAGAATCAACCTAAGGTCTTAAATGCACCTGTCAGGCCCAGCACCTGTATGCTATGATTAAGGCTTCACAGCCGAAACGCGTAAGCCCTGGTGCTGCGCCTGCAATCGTGTCTACCTGTTTCTCCATGTTAATACTGCTGTTTTTATGAAGACTTAAATAAATTGTTACTTTTTTATCGGAGCATCCAGTACTCTTTCTTTTGATCTTCTTTTAAATAGTCAGTGTTTTTCATAATTACTGTCCCTCCGCATTTGTCGGCCTGTTTTATTACTATGTCCTTTCTAGAGTGTAGATTTTTCAAAGCTTCTTTCTCTTATTTTATTAAGATTCCAATTGATACATTTATTATTCTCAGTGTCTTGTTTGACTAATTTCCCAAAAGATTCAATGAAATTACCTTTTTCTTGAGTGGAAAAGAAAGTAGATTTGGGTTTTAGCCCTGTATGTATGTATTGTTTATTGGTTGGATTAGTCATTGAATCACTACTTTTTAAAATTGGATTTTTAGTAAAATATTTTTTCAGTGTTAATTTTATAACGAATTGATTTATATGGATTAGATGTTCAAATTTATTTAGTATAGTTGTGGGAGCAAAGGACAATCCTTTATTTAGAACGCCCTCTTCATCTTTTGTTAAAGGGGCAGTAAACCTACAAAATAATGTTATATAATTCTGCACATAGTGCAGAATTATATAACATTATCTCAGCGCAAACTTTATTCAACATAATACTGCAGCTAAAATTTGATTATAAAAGAGGATTTTTCAGACCAGCACTCTTGCTCTACTGAGCGGGTCTGGTTTTCCCCCTGAGCACATTTGGTGAGCTGTCTAGTCACAGCCCAGCCCGATCGCGCCATTACACTCAATGTAGCTCGCTCCCGCTATCAGACAGAGCAGGAGCGAGCTACATTGAGTGTAATGGCATGATTGGGCCGGGCTGTGACTAGAGAGCTGCCCAGATGTGCTCAGGGGGAAAACCAGATCCAGTTAGTAGAGCAAGAGTGGCGGTCTGAAAAATCCTCTTTTATAATCAAATTTTAGCTGTAGTATTATGTTGCAGAAGGTTTGCGCTAAGATAATGTTATATAATTCTGCACTATGTGCAGAATTATATAACATTATTTTGTAGGTTTACTGCCCCTTTTAGGGATTCCCACTCAGATTAAAAATGCCTGTTTTAACTATTCTTTTTTCGGGTTTCAATTGTCTATTTCCTTTATTTCTTCTCCCTCTATTACCACTCTTCTTCTTTTCCCTTTGGGGGGCTCATTTGCTCTTTCGTAACCTCTATCATCTGTATTTATGTTAAATCTTCCTTGATAGTTATAATTAATTCTGTCTTGTCTATCTCTTCCTAGATCTCTATTGGAGCTATAGTATTGGTAAGATTTATGAAAATAATTCCCTCTATAGTTCTCATTGTTTCTATAGGCATTTCCGTTATAAGGATTATTTTGACTTCTATTGTTTCTATTATATTCTCGTTGCCCATAGTATCTGTAATCATTATTTCTGTTACTCCTATAATTATTTGTCATAACCTCAGTAGGTCTATAGTTTATATAACCCTTATTGGGATCTGGTTTTTGTTTATTGTCTAACCCAACGTTTTCTTGATTATCGTCTTCTTGTAGGGGTTGTTTCTCTAAACTTTTTGCTGAATAGTATGATGTTCATTTGTGTGTTATTAGTATCCGTTCCCACATTTGTTTCAGATCTATCATCTTCCTGATCCCTATCATACTGTTTCCATTTGGTATGTAAAATATCTTTATTTAGTTCTTCTAATCTAGAGCTGATTTCTCTTTGTCTTTCTTTATCTATTGTATCTGTTTTCTTTGATTATAGTATTTCTTTTTGTTTATTAATATCTTCCTCTATTTCTTGTATGGCTTCCTTCCTTGCTTTAATAATTATTTTAAGTAGGTCTAAGGATGCTTTTTCTAAAACTCCATACCATTCCTCTTTTAAACTTTGTTTTAAATCAAATGTGCAATCCTTTTTAAGCCGTAGCCCCCTCTGTACCATTTTTTCATTTATATATATTCTCCATAAATTTTTGTTCTGTTTTTTATCCTAAGTTCTTTTGATAAAAAATTTTCAAGATTCTCTATTGAGATAAAGTGCTCTTGTTCTCTTTGTTTATTCCCATGTATATTTGGAGTTGAATCTTCTATAATGTATAATAAATTATCTCTTGTTTTAAATAAATCCATTTTATAAATGGATAAAAACACTTAACAGTTCAAAGAAATAGTGAGACAATGTGAGAATACACAAAAGGGGTTTATGAACTGTATAAGCTAAAAACCAGAAACGGCCTCCCTTACTAGTGGGGTCTCTCACAAGCGACTCCACAGGTTTGTTGAACAAGAAAAAAAGATAGGATTATTATTAAAAATATCCTTATAAAGGAAATGCCTATAGAAAGAATGAGAACTATAGAGGAAATTATTTTCATAAATCTCACCAATACTATAGCTCCAATAGAGATCTAGGAAGAGATAGACAAGACAGAATTAATTATAATTATCAAGGAAGATTTATCAGAAATACAGATGATAGAAACATACATGATGAAAGAGGATTGTATGATAAAGAAAAGAGGTAACAAAATGGATGGTACAATAGAAATAGAGATTATGGAATTGAATAAAGGGAATATAGAAAGAGGGAAGACATAGACAGAAATGATTGGAGACTCCCAACGAGTAATAGATATGAAATATTAAATGACTATAGAAATGAACCAACCCCAAGGGAACAAACACATAATATACCCAGTACTTCAAATTATTTTTTAGACAGAGGTTACGAAAGAGCAAACGAGACCCCCAAAGGCAAAAGAAGAAGAGAGGTAATAGAGGGAGAAGAAATAAAGGAAATAGGCAATTGAAACCAGAAAAAAGAATTGTTAAAACACGCATTTTTAATCTGAGTGGGAATCCCTTAACAAAAGATGAAGAGAGTGTTCTAAATATAGGATTGTCCTTTGCTCCCACAACTAAATGTAGTGATTCAATGACTAATCCAACCAATAAACAATACATACATATAGGGCTAAAACCCAAATCTACTTTCTTTCCCACTCAAAAAAAAAAGGTAATTTTATTGAATCTTTTGAGAAATTAGTCAAACAAGACTTAGAAAAATTAGACACTGAGAATAATACATGTAACAATTGGAATCTTAATAAAAAGGAGAAAGAAGCTTTGAAAAATCTACAATCTAGAAAGCACATAGTAATAAAACAGGCCAACAAATGCGGAGGGAAAGTAATTATGAAAAACACTGACTATTTAAAAGGAGCTCACAGATTATTAGCGGACATGACCACATATTAAACTGATTGCTAACTCTGAAAATGCATTTCTACTGACTAAACATTTTAGGGCCCCAATTTTCTATTTTTTTACCGAAAGTCCATAAAAATCTTACAAATCCCCCTGGTCGTCCCATAATTTCCATTATAGACTCAATTACATCCAATCTATCCCAGTACATTGACCATTTTTTACAACACTATGTAAAAAACCTCACATCATATTTAACAGACTCAACACACTTTTTAAAAAGCTTTTAGGATATATAATGGTTTTGTATTAGTTACATGTAAAATGAGTGCACTGTACACTGATATAGATCACACATTAGGGATTCAGGCCATTAGTAAATATATAGAATATGATGAAAATATGACAAAAATTCAAGGTAAATTTATAATACAGCACCTAGATTTTATTTACCTCTTTCTACAAACCAAAGGGACAGCTATGGGCACAAGGTTCACACCCAGTTATGTCAATCCTTTCATGGGGAAGGCTGAGGAAGAATTATTTTATTCTTCCCCATGGGGTGCGAACTTTGTGCTCTATAAACAGTATATAGATGATCTATGTATTATTTGGAAAGGTGATACAGAGTTTCTAGAAATATTTATTGAGGATTTAAATGCCAATACATTTGATCTGACATTTACACATTGATATAGTAAACATAAAATCAGTTTTCTTGATAAAGAGTTAGAATTTATAAATGAAAAAATTGAGAATAAAACCTATTTTAAAAAAAGTCTATTCTAACAATTATATTGACCATAGCAGCTGTCATCATGATAACTGGAAAAGGAATATCCCCAAAGGACAAATACTAAGGGTTAGAAAAAATTGTTCCAATTTATCCAACTATGAGGAACAATCTAAAATTCTATCAGACAAATTTGAAGAAAAAGGTTATGACACAACAAAAATCAATTCAATAATAGACGAAGTGAAACAAGTAGATCAGGATACACTATTGGTTAAAAAACAGAGTAAATATAATAATTCTAGTAATATAGAAAAACTTGAAATACCATTCATAACTAATTATTCCTCCCAACATAAAATGTTTAGAATAATAATCATCAACCACTGGCACCTTTTGCAAAGGGATCCAATTATAGGTAAACAACTTGGAGATAATCCCAGATTCATTTATAGAAAGGCAAAGAATTTAAAAACATACTAGCACCCAGCGAATACCATACAAAAAATAATAAATATGATAATAGAGATATAGAAGGGTCCAAAATACAAGGTTTTTTCCTTGTTATAGTTGCAAATCATGCAAATTTAGCAATAAAATAAAAAGTATTAAATTAGACAAGAATGGAAAAATAACCAAAATTCAAGAAATACTTAAATGCACTGATATAAATATAATCTATATGATACAATGCAAATGCAATTTAAAATATTTCGAACAAACAAGCCGCAAACTAAAAGACTGAATTAGGGAACATATATTAGCAATAGAGCACGAGAGAGAGGTCATGGCACTATAAAGACATGTCAAAGAAAAACATAATAATAAAGTAGAAGCAATGAAATACTGGGGGATATTTAAAGTAAAGAAAGATAGTAGAAGAGGCAATATAGAACAAAAACTACTCAGAAAAGAAGCCAAATTTATTTATAACTTTGGAACTCTATTTCTGACAGGTCTAAATAACGAGCTGGACCTGAACTGTCTGATACAAAATTAACATTCAACAGGTTAATATTCAGATTTTTATTAAACAATGGCCTGTGTATTTTGAATGTACATATACAACATGTGTGAATATAGATATTTATGTACATGTATAAAAAAAATTCTTTTGAATTAGGCCTCTAATCATAAGTGATTTTACATATTTTAGAACAATCAGAAAAGTAAAATTGATGGCAGAGATAAAGTGTGTATAAATTTAAAGTATACAAAGTTTATTATTAGTAACAAATTTAGAATAATATTAAAATTAATACATTTTATATATTATTCTACACAATATTTACTGATTATGCATATGTATATACTATAACTGTCTTCTAGGAATACAATGTATTGCATAGATTATATGCTAATGAATGTACTATCTCTTTAAGTAATAAGGTGAACAGAAGCCGGGAAAACCCGGAGCTCCTATATGCAGTGAACAAGTACATTGAGCACGAAACATGTCTGCTTAGGAGCACGGCTTCATCTTCTATGCCATGCAATGCTTATGGCTATTTTATGCTATGTTTTTAAACTGCTTTGGATTAAAGATTTGAATTTTGAGTTTTATCTACCCCTGTGACTTGTGCTTTGGACTTTCTGTATTTCTATGTACATGTATATATGTGCAAACATTCGAGAAATATTATTACAACTTTAGTATAGGCATTCATTTAAATAATACGATAATTGTCAATTCCCAACTATAAGTTTAGGAGTATGTTTTCTATGAACTAGCGATTAAACAAATAGTAAATAATGCAAAGGGACATATACTAGGTTGGAAGTAATCCCAATTTCTCCCATAACCTAAAGACAAAATATATGTCTATATACAAATTAATATAGGTATTGTTCTAAAATTCTAAAGTTCCTAATACAAATATACCAGTATACATATTTTATAAATTAGAAAGTAAATGAATAAGAGATTAATATAAAGTGATATTAAAATATGTTATGCTTAATACAAAGGAACTTATTCTGTATAACTGAATAAATAAACTTATTATAAACTTATATGATAATATATTCTAAACTGTATATATGATAAACTAAAGGTGAGAATGTTGTACTGTTTATTGATTAGTCTTTTTCTTTAGTAATTGTTGTTTTTAACAACATGTATATTTAGAGCCTGTGCTAATTTAATGCTTAATCTTTTTTAAACGTTTTCTTCTGCTTTTTTAAAATATCATATGTAATGTTTTTTATATAATGTTTTTATATAATGATCTTTAAATCAGAACAATTTAGAGAAAATCACAAATTAAATATTCAATACAAATCAATATACTCTAGAAGGGGTTAAACGGAAATGGTATATAAGGACTATACAGAAAGCTATTGTTCATCTTGATAAAGGCTTTGTGGAAGCCGATACAAGTGAATGTTATCCTATAGCCTCCACTGAAAATCTACACTGCTAGCTCCCAGGACCGCTGCATCTAAACCTGCGGTACACATACTGAGCAAACGGACGCTCTTAGAGGAATAGCGGAAGGAGCAGAGAATAGCAAGAACCAATCTCCGGAGTGCGCACACTATCGAAGGCTAAGTTCACAACGATTGGTCAGCCAGGCCCATGTGACCAAGTTACAGACTCGAAGACGAACTAACAACCGACCTAGACGCCGTAGGAGACACAGCAGTTTTAAAGGTATGTGGAAGACAGCAAGGTAATGTGAAACATTGAATTATACACCTAGAAACCCATTTCCATTATTACGAACTGAGCTATAAGACATCTCGCCCATAATTGAGGATAAGGAATGGCTATAACCTTAATTTAAAAGGTTGACTAAGTATCTGACAGAAACATTGTATCCGGTGCAATCTACTAACTGAGAACGATACAAGGACATTGCACTAAGAGATTCTCAACCCTCAGATTTGCAACATATGTTCTGATTCAATTGGCCTTTATTATTGTATTATTTTTTATACTTTTTTATATTTTTTTAACATTTTTAGACACCAGTGTCTTTTTTTTCTCCAATACAAGGGAAACCTTAATATGTTATAGCATCATTTTTAGATACTATCAGCATTTAATATTGTGTATAGGTCATTTATATGTCTCACAAATTGTGATTAAAAATTCGTTTTTATTTTCAGTTTAGTTGCGTACCAATTATTATAAATTATGCTACAACTTTTAGATGTTGATATTATTAATGTGATACTTTAAATATGTTACCATAAATGAGTTATTCTGCATCAAGCACTTTTTTGCACATTTTTGCACATTTCTGCCCTTTAGTTACATTTTTGCACTTAAAGAAAGCTTCAAGAAAACTTTAACACGTAGGAAGTTTATCCTAAGTTTATACTAAGAATTTATACTAAGAATTTATACTAAGAATTTGCACACTTTAGAAATCTAGATATTAAGGATAATTTAACCTACCTGTGAATTACAGATTTGTTACCTACACCCATTTCACCTTTGTAGACATACACGTTAAAAACTGTTTTTAAGAAGTTTTAAATAAAATTTAACATAACTAACTGATCAACCCCGAAACAGACTGCTATAGGCGCCCCCTTCATCCTATCTTTTTTTCTTGTTCAATAAACCTGTGGAGTCGCTTGTGAGAGACCCCACTAGTAAGGGAGGCCGTTTCTGGTTTTTAGCTTATACAGTTCATAAACCCCTTTTGAATATTTTAAATTGACCTTGTTTTATTTGTTGTGACATCAGCTATGAATACGGCATGTAGCTGAAATGCGTAAGCTGTTAAAACTGGCATGGGCTAGTGGAATGGTTTACTTGATGGAACTTTTAATCTGTTGCAAATAAAAGTCAAGTTTTATGCATTGGAGTGCTCCTCCATTTATTTGTTATTGGATTTGTTTGGGTCAAAAGCTAAGCTGGGTGACTGTTTTTATTGACCCAGGTAAGATCAGCAGCAATAGCACTAGCACTATCAATTTTGCCACATCAACCACAACTTTCACCACTACAAGTGCCAAAACCTCCAGTAGCTCACAGTTTTTCATAGTTTCTGAGATCTATTAACATATGGCAGTGTCCAGAAGCACCAGAGAAAAAGTTTAGCATTCAGGTTACATGAAGGGTAGACTCTGGACGCTGAGTTTGAGAAGACAGGAGAATAGTAAAAAAGAAAACCATTCTATTCCTTCTACACCAACTCTTAATCCTAGTATATTTTGTGTTAAGTCACGTCCACAACAGTGGGTCTCCCCTACATTTGCTAGTGCTACCACAAACAATGCCATCACCACCAACACAAAAAACAACAACAAAATAGCACTTCCTCTGCAATTTCACTGCAACTGTCTTAGAGTACTGTGGTAAATTGTGATATAATGTAGACAGTGTAGAAGATGGGTGCATTGTAAGGTGCATGCTATACACAGAGGAAGTCAGCCAAGGGGAAATATTGAAATGAACCATCTGTGCACATACCACAGGGAAGTTCTGCATAGGGAGGAAAGTGGCAGCACTGGCAAAAACACCCACAGAATCATTCTCACTATCAACAGGAATATAGAAACCTCACTTTTAATGATAAAGGAGGGCTTCCTGCAGTTTCACTTTTCTTCCTACTCATTCACTACATTCAGTGCAACATAACAAAGCAAAGCATGAGCATTTTGTTTATGTTCTTTCGGCAGAACCACTTATTCCCCTAGAGTAGTGCTTCACAAATGGTAAAAAGCCTGCCTCAAATAATCACCCTTGCACCCTTGTTATTGGAATCAGAAAAATAGTGCCCTATAGCCTTTCATGTCCACCCATCAGCATCCAAAGTGAGTTTTCTATGTTTTCTATGTCTATGGCAATATCCTTAACCCTTGGTGGTCACAACTCTCTGGATATCTGGTCTAGCAAATTGCCTTCTAAAAAATTAAATGTGTCCAAGCTGAGTTTCCCAGCATTCTTTTTTCTAGACATTTAAAAAAAAAAAAAAAAACACAATTAACTTTTTAGCCTGCCAGCAGCCATCATATAGAAAGTAGAGTTTGCTGTTATGGTGCACAATACCACTATGTCCTTTATCATTCCATGTTCCCAAAAGCTGGAAATTATAACTTTATCTGTGAGATATAAACCTTGTAGATTATTCATTTCATAAATTTGTTCCCCCGAATAGACTTTGCTTGCTAGTCAGACCAGCTACTTGTCAATGACTGTTGTTACTTTATTCCAGATACATATTCTTTTTTTTTTTTTTAACAAACTTTTTTATTGACTTTTTTGGCTTGAACAATAAACAGCATACATCATATGTCTACAGATAATAAAAGCTACTGTAATGAGCCCTTGTTATCCAACTAGTGTGAGTGGAATATATGCACATTTTATCTAATAACCAGTATCCCTGGGACTCTAGCAAAAGATATAGTGCAATTAAAATAATGTAGTCAGTAGCGTAACTTTTAACTTTAACACTCAGAAAAAGTCGGCAAGCATTCAGATATTTTCAGCCTTAGCTATATAACAAGACATAATAATATAAACCTCATTTTATATAGCATTGTGTAATCTCATACGCAAAACCTGGGCCTTTGTATACCCTAGAATATAAGGGAAATAACATGGTATAAGGAAGGGTCTTAATTAATATATATAAATGCTCTTAGGCCACGTATAGGGATCATATGGTAAATATGAGTTGGAAAAATAAGAGAAAGAAAGGGGAACAGCGGGCAAGAGCCACTCATGTAAGAAAGATTAGATACAGCCTGAATATATGGGATATTTAAGTATTGATGGAAGAGTTTAGGAAGTATTGATACAAGGGAAGGTCTAGCTATGGGGATACATTATCTGAAAAGGGGTGTGAAATAAAATAGAAGGGTAGTGTATTATAACTTAACAAGGAGAAGTATAGTGAATTTATGTAATCTGTCCCCTATAAGTCTACTGTGAATTGACCTATCTCCAACCAGGTACACTGTAGTATAAATGGGCACAGTTAAGGGTTCTAGTATCAGCAATTCTAATAACCTGTGCATTGCTATGAGTGAATTCTTGTGATTGGAGCATAAGAGATGGGCTATTAGGTTGTATTAGGGCTGGTAAGTATGTGAGGGTTTGTTGGCCCTAATAACATTATCATTCTAGCTAGTGTACTTATAATTATTACCCCTAATGATAGTCTAATACGACTGAGAAGTAGCTCTGTATATGGGGAGCTTCACTAAATGAATATAAGAGCATTGTGTAGGTTCAAACAAATTAAGAAGGTTTAGTTAGAAAATAAAGAAACAGCGGGGGGAGTATTGGTAAAATGATAGGTACAATATAGTTTGAGGCCTATTAATTAGATTCAACCCATACAGCAGTGTTATAGGCTATTAACTGTATAACATCATTTACCACCGATAGATCTCAGGTTATCAATAACCCGAGAGCCACTTAGAGCATAAACTATATAGACAAACAGTTACTGGATCTTAGCTCCTTATGTGATATGGGGAGAGTCCACTGGATTGCAGAGAGATCCACTCTAGCCAACTCCTGCCTTACAGTTCACCTGTATGTAATAGTACGTGTCTAAGTCCCCAGGTGTAATGGGATCAGAGCTCAGCTGCCATAGTTCTTGTAGATCCCTCAAATTATCAAGAGGCAGCAGCCAAATCCACCAAGCTCTACTCTCCGGTGCCCCGTGTCTCTAATGAGGAGCTTTGAAAGATCCCTGTACGCGTCCGTGAGAGCCGGCTGTATCTCCCCAGGGCACGCCCAGAGATGAGTGAGTAGGCATCGGTTCAACTCGGGGATCCTTGTTAAGAGAGAGAAGATGTTGTTCGTGTTTCCTTCCAGCAAACGGAGCGGTACTTTTCTGCTGCATAGTGTCCTTAGTGAAGTTTAGTGAGTCATCAATAACAAAGGGAGGTACGATGTCATCATCTATCTCATTAGTTGTGGCATAGACAGTGACCTCTCCGATCATCTCCACTTGAGACAGTATAGGGCTCTGCACAGCATGCATGTCAGCAATCGGCTCCAGAGGTTCAGTGCTGTGTACTGTGGGTAGGCTGGCGCCATCTTGGAAGCATGTATATTCAAAGGTGGTCAGAGGGTCTTTGAGTCTTCTTTCAGCTTTGTGGCTTAATTCCTCCAACAAGGTGGCTACGTGAATATAAAACTCCTCCATCCTGTATCTCTAGAATCACGGATGGGGGGGAAAGATGGTGGTAGAACAAACTAGGCCGTTAAAATCAGTCTCGGTTGGTGTAAATCTTTTAAGGTTGAGTGGACGGCTTTATTTGCAGGATCTTACACACAATCTATTTATTAGCTGATGTTTGAGAGTTTTTTTGCAAAATGAGATGAATTAGCTTAGATATTCGTTAGGTTATGAAGATTATCATGAGAGCCTCTACAATATGCGTCTGACCGTGACTGCGGCTTAGACCCGCCCCCCTACTTCATATATTAAAGGTACAGCACTAATGCAATTGCATTAGGGAGCTGTACAATAGTTTAGGAAAGGCAATCCTCATCTAATTAATTTTTGGTATTCTTTGGGATACCTGATTTAGATAAAGTGGGCCTTTTAGCAGTGTTAAGTCCATCACAGGTGAAGGTGGCAAGTTCAAAATAATTATTTTATACCATCATGTATAATTGCTAAGAAACATACTGGGAGATGGTAACTGATGAATATTAAATTAAAGTGTTGGTAAGGTTACACATAACACCAGACAACATTTTTATGGCAAAACCAAAATAATGAAGTATGTAAAACTAGTAAAAACAAAGAAGCTGAAACTAGTTTACACTAGATGAACTGGTTAATACGTTGCACCTTTTTTTTACACCAGCAATGCAGCTTCAGCCTTATCTTATATGGGCTACAAGTGGTGCACTAACATTTGCGCATGAGCGATATTAGAATATTGCAGGCATGTTAATTTGCGTGTGTATTACAAGTTGAAAGTAAACATGTTCACTCAAGCGCAATCGAATCCATTCATGAGAATGCTGTGATCAGCGTTTATCTCATGCTGTTGCTGTAAGCCTGCATTTGAGACTAGCCAGTAAAAGTACAGTAACTATCAAACATGCATGTATGCAATCGCTGTAACAGTCGGTCACAGCAATTGTATACTTAAAGTGGGGCCTAGATATTAGTATGCTCCAATGCATGCTCATATCAGGCTCACTGGGCAATTACTGGATGCCTCAGGAGTGAGGTAGTCCAGTAATGCCTAAAAAATTGCCCCAATGCCATTTGATCACTGTGGCAGGGGTATGGTTTATGTTGTTTTGGTTTCACCTCATGGGAAATCTTTCATAAACCCTCTGTAATTGGTCGCAGGAACATGTCTTCTATCTCCTTTATGGATCTACAATATACTCCTATTCCATAAACCTCTGCTGATATGTTTCAGTACTGGTTTGGTTGTCTGCTACTTAATTGCTAATGGACGAGTATCTATTGGTAAATATATTTTATTTTTTAAACAATAGTAACATATAGACACTCATTTAGCTTTATTTATCTATGTATATTTATATATATATATATAACCCTGGGACAGAATTTTCACTATTTCCTTTGTGCAGAGGTTTTTTTTTGGCATGGTCTGTTTTGGCGTGTCTACTTAGAACAAACAAATGAAGTACAGCACCCACAACTCAAAGAGACACAGAGAAGGCTTATCAAGCCCAACAGAATCCACATAAAAGAGTTTTCTCTAGCTGTGATATATAAAAAACGACCTTTATTGCTTATACAGGGTCCAACAAAAGCAACATTTCGGGCTGAAACTTAGCCCTTTTTCAAGCTTGTTTTCGCGTGTCGGCATTGCGCATGTCATATTTACGTTCATCGGGTTAGCTTGCGTCCCTTAGTCTCTTAGGAAGCTGTAGGTATAGTTGCACACCGGGTTTGCTTGTTGGGTTAGCGCCGCCCCTTTCATTTTTGGGTTAGCACACGTTCGCTCGGTTATGTGCACGTCAAGTTTTTTGGTGCACACATTCCTATTTAAACAATCAGTTGTTTGTCACGCATTTGGAAGTAATGTTTTTTCTCCTGTTCTTTTCAGCTCGGCTTAGCGTGCTTTGCTACTGTAAGCAACTTAGGTGGGGGTAAATGGTTAACTTTCCTCAAGAGCTATTTTAAGTGGTTTTTATAGTGTTTATTGCTTTGCTTTGCCATATGCTATAATTGAGCAACAGGATTCTGTCCTTAATTGACCCAATAAACTGAATCTCCTGAATACCTTTCTACCATTATTAGGGGTGCTCATTGTGAAGTGCCCTCTTCAACTGATTTATGTGGCTCAAGTTTAGATCTGTTAATGCAAACAGACCAATCTAATGCTGTTTCTTTAGGTACTAATGCACCTACTCTTTGTTCATTACAGGTTAATGCTGAAGTGGTGCTTCCTGCCATGAAATCTTTTATCAAGGCTGCTATCTCTAAGGCTTTGGCTGCTATCCTGCCTTCAAATATGCTTAAAAGGTCAGTTCAGATTGTACCTTCTACAAGTGCTATGTGCCCTGATCCCAGGGATACTGTTGTATCTTCAGATGGGAAAGTTTCCTCTGGGGATGAGGATTCTTTATCTGAAGTGGAGCCTAGTTTTTCCTCTTTTTTTGTTAAAAGTTTAACGTATTCGTTCTCTTTTAAAAGAGGTTTTACTAGGTATTATTAGCGCACAACTTGATATTACAAATTGATGGATAAATGGCCTTTACGCTCATATTCCCTCATATTATATAATAATAAAGTTATAGATTACGTGAGCGAAGTCCCAAATAGCATTCAAAAAATTAGATTGCCCTGCGACCTAAAGTAAAGTATAAGCCTAAAAATAAAAGGCTCAATTTCTTTCATTCAAACAAATTAATTCTTGCAAAATTGTCATTTTTTACTGTACAGACCAGGATAGCATTTGTAAAGAAAGAAACATTTTTTGTACCTTCTACATTAGATATGGATTTATTTGTAATACAGGGAGTGCAGAATTATTAGTCAAGTTGTATTTTTGAGGATTCATTTTATTATTGAACAACAACCATGTTCTCAATGAACCAAAAAAACTCATTAATATCAAAGCTGAATAGTTTTGGAAGTAGTTTTTAGTTTGTTTTTAGTTATAGCTATTTTAGGGGGATATCTGTGTGTGCAGGTGACTATTACTGTGCATAATTATTAGGCAACTTAACAAAAAACAAATATATACCCATTTCAATTATTTATTTTTACCAGTGAAACCAATATAACATCTTAACATTCACAAATATACATTTCTGACATTCAAAAACAAAACAAAAACAAATCAGTGACCAATGTAGCCACCTTTCTTTGCAAGGACACTCAAAAGCCTGCCATCCATGGATTCTGTCAGTTTTTTGATCTGTTCACCATCAACATTGCGTGCAGCAGCAACCACAGCCTCCCAGACACTGTTCAGAGAGGTGTACTGTTTTCCCTCCTTGTAAATCTCACATTTGATGATGGACCACAGGTTCTCAATGGGGTTCAGATCAGGTGAACAAGGAGGCCATGTCATTAGATTTTCTTCTTTTATACCCTTTCTTGCCAGCCACGCTGTGGAGTACTTGGACGCGTGTGATGGAGCATTGTCCTGCATGAAAATCATGTTTTTCTTGAAGGATGCAGACTTCTTCCTGTACCACTGCTTGAAGAAGGTGTCTTCCAGAAACTGGCAGTAGGACTGGGAGTTGAGCTTGACTCCATCCTCAACCCGAAAAGGCCCCACAAGCTCATCTTTGATGATACCAGCCCAAACCAGTACTCCACCTCCACCTTGCTGGCGTCTGAGTCGGACTGGAGCTCTCTGCCCTTTACCAATCCAGCCACGGGCCCATCCATCTGGCCCATCAAGACTCACTCTCATTTCATCAGTCCATAAAACCTTAGAAAAATCAGTCTTGAGATATTTCTTGGCCCAGTCTTGACGTTTCAGCTTGTGTGTCTTGTTCAGTGGTGGTCGTCTTTCAGCCTTTCTTACCTTGGCCATGTCTCTGAGTATTGCACACCTTGTGCTTTTGGGCACTCCAGTGATGTTCCAGCTCTGAAATATGGCCAAACTGGTGGCAAGTGGCATCTTGGCAGCTGCACGCTTGACTTTTCTCAGTTCATGGGCAGTTATTTTGCGCCTTGGTTTTTCCACACGCTTCTTGCGACCCTGTTGACTATTTTGAATGAAACACTTGATTGTTCGATGATCACGCTTCAGAAGCTTTGCAATTTTAAGAGTGCTGCATCCCTCTGCAAGATATCTCACTATTTTTGACTTTTCTGAGCCTGTCAAGTCCTTCTTTTGACCCATTTTGCCAAAGGAAAGGAAGTTGCCTAATAATTATGCACACCTGATATAGGGTGTTGATGTCATTAGACCACACCCCTTCTCATTACAGAGATGCACATCACCTAATATGCTTAATTGGTAGTAGGCTTTCGAGCCTATACAGCTTGGAGTAAGACAACATGCATAAAGAGGATGATGTGGTCAAAATATTCATTTGCCTAATAATTCTGCACTCCCTGTAGTATTAAATTACTGTACTGTTATCTTGATTTAACTTAAGTAGAAAAATCATATAAGTTGCAAATTAAACCACGTAACAGTATAAATGCTTTAAATTCATTATTCAAATTTGGATTATTATTTTTTTCACAGATACCATGCTGATTGTTTCTGTGGCTTTATATATTTATATTTGATCTAATCCTCACAGTAATTCAAAATAAACTTAATTTAAGTAACATTAAAGCTATTTTTTTTCTTTACTGTGATCTATCTTTCTATAGGTAGGAGTTCTAATTTTGGGTAAAAATTGTCACTCTTTTTAAAAAAAATCAATGTAAATATTTACCCGTTCAAATGTCTAATGCATTTGCTTAGTCTATTCACTTGCACCTAGATTACAAGTTTTGCGTTATGGCTATACCGCTGAAAAATTGGCCATTGTTCATGGTAACGCATATTACGAGTCATGGCGGAATAGGCTGTAGCGCAAGCATTTTAGCCCTAACGCAACCCTCCATTCCGCACTAAAAAAATTAAGTTTGAATGCGTGATTTTCCATAGCGCCATATTACAGGTTTTGCGGTCCGGCTTAAATGCTTGCGTTACAGCCTATACCGACACGATCCATTCCGCGATCTGAGACCAGCAGTTATGGATTTTACAAAACAAAATTGTTTCACAAAACACATAACTAAAATGTTACAAAAAAACACCCATAAACTACCTATTAACCCCTAAACCTCCACCCTCCCGCAATACTATATTAAACTTATTAATCCCGAATCCACTGCCCACCCACATCACCGACACTAAAATAAACCTATTAACCCCTAAACCACCGGCCCCCACATCAACAACACTATATAAACCTATTAACCCTAAACCGCCAGCCCCCCACATCGTAACTAATAAACTAAACCTATTAACCCCTAAACCGTTAGCCCCACATCACAAAACACTAAATCAAACTATTAACCCCAAAACCTAACACCCCCTAGATGGATGTCCATGCCGCCAGTGACGATGCTCCTCGCCTCCACAGCTCCGCACCTCCACAGCTCTGCGACACCGGGATGAAGATAGAAGATGGCCCCGCGATGGAGGAAGATGTCACCGTCTGGAAGAAGACTTCTCGCTGTATTTGAATTTTTTTAGATTAGGGCTTTGGGCAGTGTAAAAAAGCTGAATGCCTTTTTAAGGGCAATGCCCATACAAATGACCCTTTAGGGGCAGTGGGTAGTTTAGTATTTTCTTAGATTTAGGTTTTTTATTTTGGGGGGTTGGTTGGGTGGAGGGTTTTACTTTTAGGGGGGACTTTGTAATATTTTAATGTAAAAGAGCTGTTTAACTTAGGGCAATGCCCTACATAAGGCCCTTTTAAGGGCTATTGGTAGTTTATTGTTAGGTTAGGGGGTGTTTTAATTTTGGGAGGGCTTTTTTATTTTCAAAGGGCTATTAGATTAAATGTTTTTTATGTTTGATACTTTTGCTTATTATTTTTTGTAATCTTAGAGTTTTTTATTTTTCATATTTTTAGTGTTTATTCTTTTTTGTAATCTTAGAGTTTTTTTTATTTTTTTCTGAGTATTAGGTTTATTTAAATTTGTAATTTAGTTTTTTTCAATTGGTAGTTTTTTTATTTTATTAGAATAGTAATGTTAGGTTACACTGAACCCAAATTTTTACTTTTTCATGATTCAGATAGAGCATGACATTTTAAGCAACTTTCTAGTTTACTCCTATTATCAATTTTTCTTCGTTCTCTTGCTATCTTTATTTTAAAAGCAGGAATGTAAATCTTAGCAGGCAGCCCATTTTAGGCTCAGCACCTTGGATAGCACTTGCTTATTGGAGTCTTACATTTACTCACCAATAAGCAAGCATAACCCAGGTTCTCAACCAAAAATGGTCCGGCTACTATGCATCACATTCCTGCTTTATAAATAAAGATAGCAAGAGAATGAAGAAAAATTTATAATAGGAGTAAATTAGAAAGTTGCTTAAAATTGTATGCTCTATTTGAATCATGAAAGAAAAAAATTAGGTTTAGTGTCCCTTTAATGTTAGTTTTTTTTATTCACAGTAAAGTTTTTATTTATTTAAAGATAGTTATATTGTAACTTTTAATTTAAAGTTAGGGAGTGTTAGGTTTAGGGGTTAATAGTTTAATAGCGATGTGGGGGCCAGCGGTTTAGGGATTAATAGGTTTCGTTTATTAGTTACGATTTGGGGGGGTGGCAATTTAGGGGTTAATAGGTTTATTTAGTGTCAGCGATGTCGGAGTGGCAGATTAGGGGTTAATCACTTCATTTAGTGTTGTGATTTCGAGGAGCAGCGGATTAGAGGTTAACTTTATTTAGGTGTCGGCGATGTCAGGGGCGGCGGTTTAGGGGTTAATCATTTTATTATAGTAGTAGCAGTGTGGTGGGGCGGCAGTTTAGGGGTTAATATGTTTATTTAGGTGTTAGCTATGAGGGGGTGGTGGTTTAGGGGTTAATCACTTCATTTAATGTCGGCAATTTCAGGGGGCAGTGGACTAGAGGTGTTAGACTAGGGGTTTATGTTAGGCTATTGGGTTTAAACGTAACTTTCTTTCCCCCATAGACATCAATGGGGTTGCGTTACGACGATTTGCCATTCCACGATCGAAGGTGTTAGTTTTTATCTAACACTCTCTCCCCATTGATGTCTATGGGGCAAAGCGTGCACAAACACGTAAACTCAGCCCTTGGCTTTTGTGCGGTATGGAGCTTAACGCACCATAATGCACAGCACAAGGAGGTTTCTCAGTAACTCGTAATGACAGTGCTATGGAAAGTACGGTACCACTCATTTGATTGTGTTATTTACGCACCCGGTATAACGCAGAACTCGCAATCTAGCCGTTGATTAGCAACACAAGCTGTCTTCCAATATTCCATATTGGATTTGAAAGCAATTCAATTTATTAGACATTACTCCTATAATGTGCGTTAGCATTATGCTAATATTGTAATCATCATTGGCATATATTAGTATATTATAAATATGTGTAACTTAAGCATACAGTATAGTTTAGTAGGTAGAGATAGATTCTAATTTAGTCCATGTTTTTCGGCTCCTGATACCTTCTTTTCAACATCAGAATTATCACAACGTAAACAATAACATCTTTCTTGTGTTGGAAAAATATCAGTTAAGATATTGGAAAAGCCACCCATATCATGCATGGATAGCATCCACTGCGACAATCAAAATGCACTCCACCACAAGTTATCGACTAAATGTCAACAATAAAATGGAAACATCAAATTCAACAGCAAAAGGAACTTAATAAATGCGCAACAACCACAGATTGCCCAATAACACACATCATAAATGATAAGGGCTAAGGTTTTTCCAAATTTCCGTTCTTAAACGACATGAGCAATTTTGGCATCTTTGGTTACTAATTTTTTAACCTTATTTGTCCTCTCACTTGTTAAGTGCACCCATACATATTATGCTCCATTTTTTAACAGAGAAACAGGCCTTTCCTATGATACCCTATATATGGGTACGAAAAATAACAATAAATAGGAAAAAAATTAGGCAAAAATGAAAAATAAAACATTTTTTGCAATGTTCTTTATAACCATTTATACCATTTCTACATAACTAGTGTCACTAAAGAAAAACACGTTCACAGAAATTCATTATAATCAGATAGAGAAGGGCACTCTCAGGAATGAACACCAGCTCAATAACTTGTTATCTTGTTCTATGAGGATTTACCACCTGTGTGCAGCTTTGATTATCCCAATAATGCTTTTCACAGAGATAAACTCTGAAATACATTAGTCCGATCCCACCTAACAATGTCAGTCCAGCCCTGAAATATCAGGCAATCTCTTTCTGAACAAGACACATTGCATCCCTAGACAATCGTTTTGGCCTTCAATGGGCCTCGTCAGTGAGGTGCAGCCATATTCCGCTAAGCACACTAGTCTATGTCTGATTTCCCCTTATCCCCATAGGGAAAAACTCTCCTGAATAATATTAGTATATTGGTGAGTCCAGGCCCAAAATACCAGGCAAAAATCTCGGAGCTCATCTGATTTCCTTCATTCTAAGTTTATTTTTAATTCCTACTATTCTGCCCTTAATCTCTATAAGCAACATTACTTCTCTATTCTTATCTCTAATCTTTCTTCAAACCCAAAACGTCTGTTCTCCACTTTCAATATTTTTCTCCGTCCACCCCCACCCCCTAATACAACTTCTCTGTCAGCTCAAGATTTTGCAAGCCACTTCAATAACAAAATCGACTCCATAAGAAACCAAATCAACTCTCAACATACTTCCATTCTCTAACCCCCTCAAACGCTCGCAATCAACCATAACCCACATAGCTATAAATTTAGTTCTTTCTCCCCTGTTACGGAGGAAGAAGTTTCTGCACTTATACTGAGCTCTCACCTCACTATATGTCCTCTTGACCCTATCCCCTCAACGCTGCTCCCCTCCTTCTCTTCTACCCTTACCCCTATACTCACACACATTTTCAACCTCTCACTCAGCACTGGTATATTTACCTCATCTCTGAAGCATGCACTGGTCACACCTATCCTCAAAAAAACTTCTCTTGATCCAACCTCCCCATCCAACTACCGCCCTATTTCCCTACTCCCTCTTGCCTCAAAGTTTCTCAGAAAGCTAGTATATGCACGCCTATCCCATTTTCTTACATTAAACTCCCTCCTCAACCCACTGCATTTCGTTCCCATTACTTCAGAGACAGCAATCATTAAGGTTACCAACAACCTACTTACAGCAAAATCAAAAAGCCACTTCTCTCTGCTTATCCTCCTTGATCTGTCCGCAACATTTGTGACACAGCCCCCTTGTGGTTTTCTTCCTACCTGTCAAACCGTACCTTTAGTGTAGCCTTCTCTGGGGCCTCCTCTGCCCCATCACCACTTTCTGTTGGGGTACCTCAAGGCCCTGTCCTCTGTCCTTTTCTTAATCTACACGTCATCATTAGGTTCCCTAATAAAGTCCCACGGGTTCCAATATTATTTGTATGCAGATGACACCCAAATCTTCTTCTCTGCACCAGACCTATCTCCTTCCTTGCTAACCCATGTCACTAACTGTCTTTCTCACATCTCTTCCTGGATATCCTCTCACTACCTCAAGCTAAATCTCTCCAAAACTGAGCTCCTTATTTTCCCCCCTTCTTTCAATTCTCCACCCCCAATCTCTCTATGACTGTTGACAACTCCATCATTACCCCTACCCCGCATGCCCGATGTCTTGGGGTCACACTTGACTTAGATCTTTCTTTCACTCCACACATTCAGTCCTTGGCTAAATCCTGCCACTTCCACCTTAAAAACATCTCTAAAATTTGACATTTCCTTACACAAGGCACAACTAAGATTTTAATCCATTCTCATCCTTTTCTGCCTCGATTACTGCAACTCTGTCCTCTCTGGTCTCCCCAGCTGCCGCCTAGCTCCTTTAAAATCCATAATGAATGCCTCTGCCAGGCTCATCTTCCTTACACATAGCTCTTCATCTGCTGCACCTCTCTGCCAATCCTTTCAATGGCTTCCTCTTGCCTAAAGGATTTAACAAAAAATTCTCACTCTGACATACAAAGCCCTCAACTGCACTGCTCCCTCTATATCTCAGACCTTGTCTACAGATACTCTCCCTCCCGTCCCTTTCACTTTGCTCATGACCTCCTACTCTCATCCTCTCTTGTTACCTCCTCACACTCCTGCTTACAGGACTTCTCCAGACCAGCTCCCATCTGGTGAAATTCTCTGCCTCGCTCCACAAGACTCTCCCCTAGTTTTGAAAGTGCTCCCTTAAGACTCTACTGTTCAGGGATGCATACAACCTACACTAACCTTTCTTTATAACATTTCCTCTCCTCCATTGCTATCCCATTGAACCCCCCTTAGCATGTAAGCCTAAGAGCCATGCTGTTTGTAGATCACCTTCTTTAGAGCTGACTACAACAGTGCCACTCTTGGCAGGGCCCTCTACCCGTCTGATCCCAATAAATGTTACCTTGTATTCCGCCTATGTTTATAGCGCTGCGGAATCTGTTGGCGCTCTACAAATAACCGATAATAATAACCCCTCTCTCTGAACAAGGAACATGGCAACCCCAGACAATCATTTCGGCCTTCATTGGTCATCCATATTCTACTAAGCATATTAGGAAAAGGGGTCCATTTTTCAAGCTCCGGATGTACAACATTCAGAGATAAAAAAGATACTTAAAAAACACTGGTATCTCCTAAAACAAGACCAAGTTCTAGGTCACAGATTAAAAAAACGTCCGGATGTTATCTTTAAAAAAACAAAAAATCTAAAGAATTGGCTTTCACCTAGCGAATTCAAAAAGAATAAAACAAAAAATGATAGAGATCTCGAAGGTGAAGCACTTGTTGGTTTCTACCCGTGCAATTCATACAAGTCCTGCAAATATAGCTCAAAAATAAAAGAAATTAAGTCCACTACGACGGGTCAGTTCACTAAAATTAGAGAACTGATTAGATGTACAGACAAAAACATTATCTATTGCATTCAATGCTCTTGTAAATTATTTTACTTCGGACAAACGAGCAGAATGTTAAAAGACAGAATACGTGAACATATATTAAAAATTGAACACGAATCTGTTGACACTAATCTTAATGCACATTTTAAAGAGAAACATTCTAGTAACCTGAAACATTTTAAATTCTGGGGAATTAAAAAGATGAATTTAGGCAATAGATTAGGAAATATGAACACACTCCTCACCAAGAAAGAAGCGGAATTTATATACAACTATAAAAGTCTTCACCCTTATGGCCTTAATTCTGAATTAGACCTCAATTTTATAATCTAGACTTCAAAGTACCTTAATATATGACATGCCTTTCAAAAAAAGATTTAACAAACAAAAAAAGATGTAACTCCTAAAAAAGATCTGACTTTCAAAAAAAGATATGTCTTTCAAAAAAACGATATGTCTTTCAAAAAACGATATGTCTTTCAAAAAACGATGTTTTTCAAAAAACGACATGTTTTTCAAAAAACGACATGTCTTTCAAAAAAAGATATGTCTTTCAAAAAACAATATGTCTTTCAAAAATCTACATGTTTTTCAAAAAAAGACATGTTTTTCAAAAAAAGATGTTTTTCAAAAAAAGATAAGTTTTTCAAAAAAAGATATGTCTTTCAAAAAAAGATACGTCTTTCAAAAAAGATACGTCTTTCAAAAAACGATGTCTTTCAAAAAAAGATATGTCTTTCAAAAAAGGATATGTTTCTCAAAAAAAGAAATGTCTTCCAAATAAGGATGTGTTTTTGATATTATCATATTTCTATAGTATTTCACTTCAATATTTTTTAGAGTTAACCATACTCACGACTTAATCACCACTAAAAAGTTTTTTGTTGCAAATACGTACTGCTAGTGGTTTTTTATATATCTATCTATATATATATATATATATATATATATATATATATTCATATTTTTCCATAATCTTTCATGGAAATATTTCATGTACAATTTTTTGTATTATCTCTGGTATATAGATCTACTGCACAATCTAAATGCTTTTACTCCAATCCTCATTAGTTCTAACATTCATCAAAATAGAACAAAATGTTGAGGTATTTATAAACATATAACGAATGTTGATTAAACTGTGAAAAATCATGGTAAAACCCAGTCATATGACTTTCTCTCATCTAATCACATGACTTTCTCTCATCTAATCACATGACCCTCTCTGATCCAATCACAGAGAACCACAGTGTTACATACAAAAAAAGAGAGAGAGAGCGCACAAAGGATTCAAGTGTAGATTTTTATTAACAACATTAGCTGCACTTACTGGAAGTGAGATTAAAAAGGGCAATCAGAGTTCAACTCTCTTTCCTCCACTTGTATGGCCGCTCCACACTGCTACCTAGGAAAGTCAGTGTCCCCGGATGTTGATGCACAAAACCGGCTTCTGTAGCGGGGCTTTCCGGATGCCCTTGCTAGCTGCCTGTCTGCCAATGGGAGGGAGCGGATCAAATAGGAGTCTAAGCATCGGACCTGTTTGCCGGTTCCTAACGCGTTTCCCCCAGTCAGCGGCTGGGCTTTTTCAAAGGATAAAGTCAGATATGATTTTTCTTACCGCCCTCTATTTTTAAAGGGCAAGTGTCCAATTGGATTCGTGGGTGTGCCTATCCGGCCAATCATAACGTCCATATAGTCCTCTGTGTTGTTACACACCAATGGCCAACCAAATAATAGAGGGAGTGTTTTTTAGAACCAAATGCCATACTCCATATGTATATTTGTTTGATAGCCACATAACAGAAATATAACAGAAACGCTGCCATTATAGTTATATACAAGCTAAAAGCGCACATAAGAAATCATGGTTGGACAATGTTCCATATAGTCAATTTTTAAGAATAAAAAGAAATTGCACACATGAAAATGACTTTGAAATAGAAGCAAAAATATTAGAAGAAAAATTTCTAGAAAAAGGCTATGAACCAAAATTAATACAAGCTGCAAAAAATAGGGCTATTGCAAAAGAGAGAAATATAAATATTAAAATAGATAAACCAAATGCAATAGGGTCTCATATACATAATAAATTAATAGAACCAGCGAAACTAGATCCACCGAGATTTATAACAACTTTTAATGAAGGTTCAAAAAGTTTAGAAAAAATAATTAAAAAACACTGGCCACTACTTCAATTAGATCCTGTTTTAGGGCCATCATTGGGGGACAAACCAACTATTAATTATAGGAAAGGCAAAAGCCTTAAGAATATTCTTGCTCCAAGCAAAATAAAACCTATTATTAAAAATAAGGCTAGTGAAACAGGGACCAAAAAATAGGAACAACTTGGTTGAGTGAATGGAAGGGAACCATGAGATGTGGAAAACCCCGTTGCAACATGTGCAAACATGTCAGTAGAGCCCCTACATTTTCTAATAGTTCATTAACTGAAACTTTTAACATTTCATTTAGAAGTAATTGTGAATCTATATATGTTGTATATTTATTACAATGTGGGTGTGGCCTACTTTATGTGGGCCGTACGAAACGTCAAATAAGACGGCGAGTTAATGAACACATATATAATATAGAAAAAAAGATGACAAATCACAGTGTTCCTAAACATTTTTTGGAATGCCACACACATAACCCTAGTTCTCTCAAAGTTCAAGTTATAGATAGAGTTCCTATAACTAAACCTAATCGCCTTTTAGAATTGAGAAAGTTGGAGACTAAATAGATTTATAAACTAAACACATTACAACCATATGGTCTTAATATAGACATAGACGTAGCAGCATTTGTATAAAAACTTATATAAATAATCAAATGAAAATAAATACAATGATTAAAATATTTAATTTACACTGTTTCTCAATTGATTTTTAATTATTAATTTTTAAAGTTTCTTATTATCAATTTTTTAGTTAATTAATTTTTTAATTTTTAATTATATTTAATATAATAACATGTTTTTATTGTAGAAAATTAGATTAAAAATTTTTAAACTAAAATTGGATTACATTTTTAATAGATTAAAAATTTTTAATTTTAAATTTTTTTAATTTAAAATTAGATTAAATTTATATCTAGGTATGTAATGCATTGTGTGATAGATTATGTGTGTATGTCTAACAATACTAGTTCAATATGTGCTTTTAAATAATTTTATTACGATCTAAACTTATCAAATCTATAGGAATGTGCAATTTTAATATCTATAATATGGTACACATCAGGTAGTTGTAATATATTTTAAATAAGGGACATCATGGTTTAAAAAAACGTTTAGGAGCAGGAGCATAAAATAGACTGCCAACGCACAATGTGATATAAACTGCAAATATTAATAATATTAATAACACCTCAGCTCATAGAGATACATATATATATATATATATATATATATATATATATATATATATATATATACATTTTTAGAGCAACCATGGGCATTTGAAAATAAAAGATGTTATCTTTAATTAGGTATAGAATTTATGCTCTGATAGTCAATAGGAAATATAACCTAATTATAACATAATTAGATCCAGAGCTACTATTCAGTAACTTTGTAAGAATATCACAATATATCAGATTGCTAATATGTTATATTTCTGATGAAAAAATATATATAATATGTTATATTTTTGTTTTACATGTGAGTTACATATTGTGTTTTTTTAATAAGGTATACTTTGATCGTTTTCTTATAACATATGCTGCTGAGAAATGGCAGCGTTTCTGTTATGTTTCTGTTATGTGGCTATCAAACAAATATACATATGGAGTATGGCATTTGGTTCTAAAAAACACTCCCTCTATTATTTGGTTGGCTATTGGTGTGTAACAACACAGAGGACTATATGGACGTTATGATTGGCCGGATAGGCACACCCACGAATCCAATTGGACACTTGCCCTTTAAAAATAGAGGGCGGTAAGAAAAATCATATCTGACTTTATCCTTTGAAAAAGCCCAGCCGCTGACTGGGGGAAACGCGTTAGGAACCGGCAAACAGGTCCGATGCTTAGACTCCTATTTGATCCGCTCCCTCCCATTGGCAGACAGGCAGCTAGCAAGGGCATCCGGAAAGCCCCGCTAAAGAAGCCGGTTTTGTGCATCAACATCCGGGGACACTGACTTTCCTAGGTAGCAGTGTGGAGCGGCCATACAAGTGGAGGAAAGAGAGTTGAACTCTGATTGCCCTTTTTAATCTCACTTCTAGTAAGTGCATCTAATTTATGTGTGCTAATGTTGTTAATAAAAATCTACACTTGAATCCTTTGTGCGCTCTCTCTCTCTTTTTTTGTATGTACTACTATCCCTACGACTGAGGTTTGGATTTACCCTGTCTGATTGGAGCTGCACAGAACGGGACTCAAGGTTTCACTCATCTTAAAGGGACATATCACCTTGCACTTGTTGTTTTACTTTCTGTAAAAGAAAGTAATGAGAATGTTCATGGGAAAATATTAGAGGTACTGTTGAATATAAACAGTGTGCAATATCTTTGTTTTACAGGTGGTTTTCTGACAAATCTTTTTTTACACAAGTTTAATTTAAGGTTAAGCAATTTTATTTTAATTTTAAATTTCCTATAATCAATTCGTATATATTAAGCTGTTAAATTAAGGTGCAGTTCTACATATATATTTTTTGCTATATATATTTATATTTATATCAAAGGTGCTATTGTGGATTTTACATTTGATCAATTTGTTTTTATGCAATTTGTTTATATGCAATTTGTTTTTATGTGATTTTAGAATTTTTAATATCTATATATATATATATATTTTTATATACTTTTTATATTTATCATCCACTCATTATTGTCAAGATATACATACAGTTATAGTCCTTGTGGATACTGAGTCAGTTCATATAGCGCAATTTACTTTTTTCTCTGTTGAGAACCACAGTGTATTTAAATTCATGAAAGACCATAATGAGCATCTTGATAAAGGCCTGACTAGGCTGAAACGCGTAGAAATTTGCTCATAACTTGTGAAATTAAGTAGTAGGTAAGGTGGTTGAGACCAACTCTAATTCACAGAGTTGTTTTTTTCCTGGAAATACCATCATACCCATGATCTACTTTCTTCTGTCCAGCACTGGAATCTGAATAATATGGACACTGTTACAAACTTCACTTGCAATACAACTGCTTGACTTACATATGCGGTAGGTGCGGTGCATTCGAGCCTCTTTAATATATGAATGGACTCTATATGCGTAATTCCCACCCATGACCCACATTTGTTAAAAGCAGTCTGATTCATTTTTACTTCAAAGAAACGAAGTCTGTCGTTGCTTATCATTACTCCTGCACTTTGACCTCCTGACCGGAACTGGTCCACAGCACGGGACATCCCGCAAATACGGCTGTGAATGTGTCTTTGAAATTTAACTCACAGTCATTGGATACAAGCCAAAAGATTCTTGCAAGTTTTTCGCTGTTTTAAAAACAACGCAGAGGGAATTTTCCAAGTCATACCTGCATTCATATAAACAGCTGGATCAGACACTCTAATCACTGGCCTGATTGTGAAAGGACGGTAACATTGACTCTGTTTAAATTTTTAATTTTAACATTGTGTTACTTTGCAACATATTATTATTTTTATAGTTACTTACAGCACTACACACTGATGTTTTATATTTTATGTTGATTCTTATCCTATTTTAATTGTACTATTTTACTTTGTAACAGATGCCGGCATCGCTTATTGTAATACAATTATAAACAAATATAAACTTTTTTATTATACTCTTGTGTAATCCACATTCCTTATATAGTTCTTTACCTCTCATATGCTGTTTTGTACAGCGCGTTCCCATATCCCCTTGTTCTTTTTCTATTTTGGTTTGATGTTAGGAGGTACACTTACCTTTTGGGAACAGCATTTGAGATTTGAGCGTTGTATCTTATACCTACCCTGTTTTTTTGTTATTCGTGATAACCCTTTTCTCACTCCAATTTTGTTCACATCACTACCGCCATAAGCACGCACCTCAAACTGGAAAACAAATTATCATACACCATGGCCTGCTCTGTTGCCATAACTTATCTGCCGAGTGCTGGTGGAGAGTTATAAAAAGAGTCCCCTTACCCCCACTTCACAAAATTATAAAGGATCCCATTCACTTTATTGCCAATCAAAAATGATTTCCAAATTCCTATTCCTTATGTGACTTGCCCTTGCAAATGATGTAGAGTCTAACCCTGGTCCCCCAGCGAATGCCATTCCTAGCCTTCTAGCTAAATAAGTCTTCTCTTTTGTGCACTGTAATATCCGCAGCTTACTACCAAAAATCGATGCACTGCAAGCATGGTGTTCACATTACAAGACCAAAATCATTGTGATCTCTGAATCATGGCTAACCACAAAAATACTTGACTCTGCCATTACTATACATGGGTATTCTTGCCATAGAAATGACAGAGCAAAAAGAGGAGGCGGCATTGTAATTTATGTTGACAATTCCATAAAGTTCACCCCCTTACAAAAATCTAGCTCTCCTGACACTTTTGATTTCCTTTCTGGCGCAATTGAGATCCTGTGCAGTAAATCAATCATTGTTGCAGGAATCTACCGTCCACCTAGCTCCCCTGTGCATTCCCTTTCTGACATAGCCTTATCTCCTTAGTGAAACCATAGCTCAAAACCCAAAAAGCGAAATTTTGGTCTTTGGAGATTTTAATATTGATTGGCTGAATCCTAAAAATAATAGTTCTTGCTCACCATTTAAGACTTTGCAGCTAACGCAATTAATCTCCTCCCCAACTCGCATAAACATTAAAAGCCATAACCACACCCTGCTCGATTGGATTCTTTCCACTTCCCCTGACTGAATACAGGAGGCAGGTGTTCTCCCTAACAGTTTCAGTGACCACTGCTTAGTATACTGCGTGTGCAAAATTAAGGCTACTAAATCCCCTCCCAAGGTTAAAATCACAAGGTCCTTCAAAATATTTAATCTTCAATCATTTCTAAATGACATCAAGAACCTCCCCTGGCACAGATTAAACCTAATTCCAGATTTAGACTCTGCAGTTTAATTCCTTCAGTCCGAACTCCTACAAATTTGGAACTTGGACTATCTTTGTGTGAGGTCCAGGGATCATGTTCCCCCCTCTTATTAATATGCCTGCATTCTGCACGTTTGACCTCCTATTATTACGTCACCACTATTTGAACATTAAGCATTGGATGTTTCTATAATCTATTGTGTCCCTTCTTAAATATTATATGCTCTCTAATCATTCCTATAGCTCATAGTATGAGTTGAATTACAATCTCAGTTGCTATAGATTACGCCTTTCCCCTTTAAGTATTCTGGGATCTATTGTTTAGATGTATGAGCGTTACATTTTATTATTATCTTTTAATTTTCATTTAGTATTTCTCTATCTCAGGTTATCTATTACTCTACCGTGTGTTAGATTCCATTTAGTACTGTACAAAAATCTTTTGAATGTACCCAATTATTTTGCTCACTCACGCATTGATATGTATTGCATGTATTATTTTCTGATAGGTATTATATCTGTGCTGGTTGTATGTCTAACTAATAGTACAAGTCTGTTTAGCGCACAGGTGTGTCAATTTATTTTTTACCCAATTAGATTTTAGATGACTAGTATGTATAGAGGTGTGTCACTTAGCACTACAGGCTATGATTACGGCTATCAGCCGAAACGCATAAGCCATCAGTGCCACACCTGGCTGCTATTTTTCTTGTGTGACCGTTCCATTTTAACACGTTTCAATAAAGGAGTCTTTTTTAACATTTGGACGTATCCAGGAATTCTCTTTTTTCATATGTATCTATCGCCAGTTATTTTTTTCCTGGATCCGGTGCTGTGGGGAGGTGTGTGCTAATACACTGCAGTAGTTGGAGGAGCATTGTACGGAGAAGCATTGGTGATTCGCTGTGGGTGAGTGACAGAAGAAACCGCCTATGGGATGCAGTCCGCTTACAGAGGCGGGGAATAGGAACATCGGAGCAGCTGATTGTACTCAGCAGGATGCCTAGCAAACAGCATCGGACGACACAATCACTTGGAGAGGTAAACAAAAACCGCAAATGAGAGGGCGCTAAAAGCCAAGATAAACCAACACACTTAATCAGCATTAATTAAGCATTCATAATAAAGAAAATATTACACCAAGTAATTTGAAAAGTTTACTATCAAAGATAAATTGTACAATACACGGGACGTCTCCCTGCAAAGATATATAATACAAGTAAAATAAATTAAAAGAAAAGTACTATATGGAATACCACCCTAAAAAATTAAAAAATATATAAAAATGAAAAATATCAAACAATCAAAAAATGATGTTGCTGGCTATGAGAATATTCAATCAAGGGAAACGTCAGATCTTCCTCTATATTGCTGTGGGATCCAGTATGTGTCAGTATTGGAAGGCAAATGTTGCTAGTTGGAAATTGTCGATGTAATAGTTACTCCATATAGTTGTGTCAACTCTTCAAGTGTTAGTAACACATATTGCAATTGTTTCCCATAATCTTATATGTAAGGCAAAACACTGCTTCAATATATACAGAATGTGCAATAAGTGAAACTTTGTTTGTCAGAAGGTATATTTATATCACTTCAGATAAATGAGTATTGACTCCGTGAGCCTTGTTTGTCAGTCACTGGTTATTTGTATTGTGCACACTTCTCACCTTAACAGCCTGCTATATGTCAGTTTACTCAGCAAAACAATCTTATACTTTTTACCGGAACTTTTCCTCGCCAAGCGCGATGACACTCTTGAACGGCTGTGTATCAGATGGTCACACTTTACAGGCAGCTTGGGGTAATACCGGAATCTTTTCCTCGCCAGGTGTGATGATACTCCTAAAAGGCTGTGTACCAGATGATCTCACTTGACAGGCAGCTGGGGTAATACCGGAATCTTTTCTTCGCCGAAACCGTTACCTCTCCAGTCAGCGTCTTTCTGAGATTTTCACCTCTGTTGGTTATATGCAGCTGTATCAACAGGGTAATCAGCTGGGCTGATAATATGAAGCAACCTCCGCTCTTAGCGTATTTCACGCGCAGGTAATCGGCTAGGTACCTAGTTACAAGTTCTTGACAGGGTCAGCAACTCTCTTTCTTCTACGCGTTTCACCCGTGTGGTTGGGCTTTCTCAACATCTTCACACCTGGCGAGGAAAAGATTCCGGTATTACCCCAAGCTGCCTGTAAAGTGTGACCATCTGATACACAGCCGTTCAAGAGTGTCATCGCGCTTGGCGAGGAAAAGTTCCGGTAAAAAGTATAAGATTGTTTTGCTGAGTAAACTGACATATAGCAGGCTGTTAAGGTGAGAAGTGTGCACAATACAAATAACCAGTGACTGACAAACAAGGCTCACGGAGTCAATACTCATTTATCTGAAGTGATATAAATATACCTTCTGACAAACAAAGTTTCACTTATTGCACATTCTGTATATATTGAAGCAGTGTTTTGCCTTACATATAAGATTATGGGAAACAATTGCAATATGTGTTACTAACACTTGAAGAGTTGACACAACTATATGGAGTAACTATTACATCGACAATTTCCAACTAGCAACATTTGCCTTCCAATACTGACACATACTGGATCCCACAGCAATATAGAGGAACATCTGACGTTTCCCTTGATTGAATATTCTCATAGCCAGCAACATCATTTTTTGATTTTTTGATATTTTTCATTTTTATATATTTTTTAATTTTTTAGGGTGGTATTCCATATAGTACTTTTCTTTTAATTTATTTTACTTGTATTATATATCTTTGCAGGGAGACGTCCCGTGTATTGTACAATTTATCTTTGATAGTAAACTTTTCAAATTACTTGGTGTAATATTTTCTTTATTATGAATGCTTAATTAATGCTGATTAAGTGTGTTGGTTTATCTTGGCTTTTAGCACCCTCTCATTTGCGGTTTTTGTTTAGTTTTATCTTTTTGCCACCTAGGGGAGGTGGCAGGAGAGTGGCTTAGATAAACCTTCAGATTTTAGCGCTGTATGATTCCTTTTTACACTTGGAGAGGTAATTTGATTCCCGTGTATCGTAGGTCCCTGAGGATGATACGGTAAGGATATTTGCTATGGCAGCAGTGGTACATTCTGTTTGATTCCGTTTGCTTCTAATTTACACGCACCACCCACCAACTTTGTTTGCTTGTATTCATACATCTACACGGAGGATCTTTCCGATACTGCAAGTGTATGGACTTACATTACAATTGTGTTGCTTTAGTGTTAGTGAGATACAGAGTTCATTTTCATATATTCCTTTACAAAAACTGAACAATAACATATCAAACCCTAGAAAGTTTTGGAAAGTGATAAATAACTTACACACACCCCCAATCCACCCCCAACCCTCCACTGTCAAAGTTGACAACCAAACCCTGCAACTTCCTTTAGAAGTAGCAAATGCCTTTAACAATTATTTTGTCAGATGCTCCACCAACCTGATTGACAAACTAATAAATGACGCACATCCTGAAACTACAAATGTGGATCAGGCCCCACTAAATCTACAAAGACCCAATATAGAAAAGTTCAATTTTAGACCTGTACCCATCAATGTCATTAAGAAACACCTTAATAATCTAAAAATGAAAAACCAGTCTGGACCTGATCAAATCCCAGCAATGCTGTTGAAACTCAGTGCGTCAGCAATTGGTAAACCTGTCACAACCCTAATTAACGAATTCTTGGTGTCTAGATACATACCCAAACTTTGGAAGACTGCAAGAGTAGCGCCTATCCATAAAAGTGGTGAGTTAACCTTGGTTAATAACTATCGCCCAATATCATTGCTCCCAGTATTGTAAAAAATCTTAGAAAAATGCGTCCATACGCAACTATGTGAGTATTACCAACAATGTAACTATATGGCCCCTGTTCAATCGGGTTTTCACCCGAATCACTCCACTACAACTGCCCTCCTAAAAGTTTGCAACGACATCCAAACTGGCATGGAACAAGGAGACCTAACTGGAGCTATTTTCCTTGATTTTGCAAAGGCCTTTGACACAGTAGACCACAACATACTACTGGTCAAACTAAAAAACTCAGGTATTGGTGATCATCTGCTAACCTGGTTTCGATCATATGTATCGGATCAATCGCAGTATGTCTCCATTTCTGACAGCAACTCCCTCCCTTTCCCTCTCCCAAGGTTCCATTCTCGGCCCCCTACTATTCACATTATTTATAAATGATCTGCCAAATGTCTGCAAATCCTCAACTGTACATATGTACGCAGATTACACGGTAATCTATGCAAACAAATCCGATCTGCCGCAGCTTGAGGCAGTGCTCCAAGACCAGTTCACAGAGGTAGAAAAGTGGATCTCAAAAAACAAACCTTCCTAAACACTAACAAAACTGTCACAATGATCTTTGGAACGGTACCTAAATTACACAAACTACAAAATTCCCATCTACGCATTAAAACAAAATCAAATTGCACACTGACTGCAATCCAGTCTTTCAAATACCTGGGTATGTTGTTAGACCCCAATCTATCTTTTGGCCTCCACATAGAAAAACTTGCATCTAAACTCTATCCAAAACTAGGTGCCCTGTACAGAAACAAATCCTGCCTCAGCCGTACAATAAAGGAAAAGATTGTACAGCAAATGCTGATGCCAATCATGGATTATGGAGATGTAGTATATGCACCTGCACTGCAAACTCACCTTAATAAACTAAATACACTTTATAACTCATTCTGCCCCTTTGTGCTACAATGTAACTACAGAACCCACCATTGTGACATGCAAAAAGAACTAAACTGGCTGTCACTGGAATCCAGATGCACCCTCCATCTTTCCAGCCTTGTGTTTAAGAGCTTTCTGGGATGCTCCCACCCTACCTGAGCAGTGTGCTCTCCCCGGCTGTTCCCACCTCCCATAACCTCCGATCCAGTACCAGCACAATATTTAGTTTGCCTCCATACAAAAATAAAGCAGCTCGCTCCTCCTTTTCCTACAGAGCACCTCAATTATGGAACGACCTCCCGCACACTTTAAAACATTCCAAAAGCCTAAAATCTTTTAAGAGATCCCTCTCTGCATATCTCAAAACAGAATGCACCTGTCATGGTTGATAATATATTTCCTACCTATTCTATGTTAAATTTTGCAAATATAATGTATAAATATTGTTTTTGTATTTTATTGTACCCTATTGTATCAATGCAATGTTTTATGGACCCAGGACATACTTGAAAACAAGAGAAATCTCAATGTATCCTTCCTGGTAAAATATTTTATAAATAAATAATATAGATATACTGTATCTAACAAAAGTGAGTAAACTTCACATTTTTGTAAATATTGTGACAACACTGAAGAAATGACACTTTGCTACAATGTAAAGTAGTGAGTGTACAGCCTGTATAACAGTGTAAATTTGCTGTCCCCTCAAAATAGCACAACACACAGCCATTAATGTCTAAACCGTTGGCAACAAAAGGGAGTACACCCCTTAGTGGAAATGTCTAAATTGGGCCCAAAGTGTCAATATTTTGTGTGGCCACCATTATTTTTCAGCACTGCCTTAACCCTCTTGGGTATGGAGTTCACAAGAGCTTCACAGGTTGCCACTGGAGTCCTCTTCCACTCCTCCATGACGACATCACAGAGCTGGTGGATGTTAGATACCTTGCGCTCCCCACCTTCCATTTGAGGATGCCCCACAGATGCTCAATAGGGTTTAGGTCTGGAGACATGCTTGTCTAGTCCATCGCCTTTACCCTCAGCAAGGCATTGGTTATCTTAGAGGTGTGTTTGGGGTCGTTATCGTGTTGGAATACTGCCCTGCGTCCCAGTCTCCAAATGGAGGGGATCATGCTCTGCTTCAGTATGTCACAGTACATGTTGGCATTCATGGTTCCCTCAATGAATTGTAGCTCCCCAGTGCAGGCCCAGACCATGACACTCCCACCACCATGCTTGACAGTAGGCAAGACACACTTGTCTTTGTACTCCTCACCTGGTTGCCGCCACACATGCTTGACACCATCTGAACCAAATAAGTTTATCTTGGTCTCATCGGACCACAGGACATGGTTCCAGTAATCCATGTCCTTAGTCTGCTTGTCTTCAGCAAACTGTTTGTGGACTTTCTTGTGCATCATCTTTAGAAGAGGCTTTCTTCTAGGATGATAGCCATGCAGAACAATTTGATGCAATGTGAGGCGTATGGTCTGAGCACTGACAGGCTGACCCCTACTCCTATGGTCTTGCCTAACGTGCTGCAGCTCAGTTTCAGGGTCTTGGCAATTTTCTTATAGCCTAGGCCATCTTTATGTATAGCAACAATACTTTTTTTCAGATACTCAGAGAGTTCTTTGCCATGAGGTGCCATGTTGAGCTTCCAGTGACCAGTATGAGAGAGTATGAGAGTGATAACACCAAATTTAACACACCTGCTCCCCATTCACAACTGAGACCTTGTAATACTAACGAGTCACATGACACTGGGGAGGGAAAATGGCTAATTGGGCCCAATTTGGACATTTCTACTTAGGGGTGTACTCACTTTGTTGCCAACAGTTTAGACATTAATGGTGCCTGTTGAGTTATTTTGAGGGGACAGTACATTTACACTGTTATACAGGCTGCGCACTCACTACTTTACATTGTAGCAAAGTATAATTTCTTCAGTGTTGTAACATGAAAAGATTTAATAAAATATTTACAAAAATGTGAGGGGTGTACCCAATTTTGTGAGATACTATATATATAAAAGTGCATTGGAGCCGTTTGCGGTTAAGTCAATGAAAACATGTAAAAGCATATTTATGCAATATTCATATTTAATAGTTATACTGTGTATTTACTGTAATTATTTGGCATTCCAATGTTCAGCACATAGCAGAATATATTCTATGTATTTTTAAATAGATATTCCTATATATATCTGTATATATCTATACCTATATATAAACATCTCTTTATATAGTTATAAATATATATTGTACCAAAATACCATCAGATATATTTAGCAAAAATCTTAATTTGCGCTCCACTCGTAATCTAGCCCTAAATGTTTTGCAATTTTTATTTGTCAACCTGAAGTCGTCCTATTTTATAACCTTGCTACATTTCGTGTAACAACGGCCTGACTGGTAAAGCAAGATTTTATACAGTATATTTATTTTGCAAAAGCTTTAATTCTGTTTGTTTGTTCTAGTTAAACTTTACATGGTCTATTTATCTTTTTTTTTTTTACACTATAAATGTATTTATGGATCATAAAGGGATTTTTCACTTGTCTCAGGTGAATATTTTTGCTTCACCTATGTTGTCCTTTATTTTACAGTTTTTTTTATTTGAATAGTAATCCCTATACTTGCCTAATTTTCTTTAGTTGATCTCTAATAACTATTACTGGGCATAGTTCAGACTCAATCACTCGTTATAAAAAAAAAAAAAGAAAAATATGTTACGTTGCTATAACAAAAAACCTTTTTATTTTTTATGATGTTTTCACGCCTTAAAGAACTATTTTAATTTTAGTATATCAGTTGTATAATGATGTTAATATAGCCAAATATTTTTACAATAATAACATTCCAATCGAATGCTTCGTAATGCAAGTGAGTAATAAAATAAAAGATGAACAAGAAGGACTCTATTATAATTAAATAATGTATAGTATAATACATTCATAGGCAAGCAAAGGAGACAAATGTCGGCTATGACAAAAACAATGTAAAAATGACTAGTTACAAAATCCACACTAATGATTACCCCATAGATGCCAAAGACAGCTGGCAATTATTTTCAACCATCTTTGTACGCCAATATATTACCTGTTGAATTACATTGTCGTCCTTAGCATCCACTTTGCCATCATCCTCATAGCTGTACCACACCACCTATGTTGTAAACCAAGTCTTTATTATAGTCAAATACTCAAATGCTAATAACTTTGGTAATAGTAAACTTCATGGGGCCCTGATGCCCCTGTTTCCGCTGCTCCTTAACTTGTCCGCCGCCTCTGAGGCTGCGAACAGCAATCAACTCGATCCCATGCGATCGGGTTGATTGACACCCCTGCTAGTGGCTGATTGGCCACGAATTTGCAGGGGGCGGCATTGCACAAGCAGTTCCCCAGAACTGCTTGTGCAATGATAAATGATAAATGACGCCAGCATATGCTGTTGGCATTCAGCGACGTCTGGCGGACATGGTATGCTACAGCGTATCATGTCTACCAGACATTGATAAATTGGCCCCAATGTGTAAAATCTATTTTAAGTATTCTACATTTTATTAATAAACAAAAACACATTGGTATCCATTGTACCTTTAATATAATCTACAGATTATTCATGTCTAAAACTTGAATAAGCAAGCATAGAGGCAAAGAAATGTAAAAATGTCAAATCTAGGCACCCTCTATTCAAAATCAAAATCATGCACAATGGCAGAAATCACATATATTTCATTATAGAAAATAATTAGGGCTTGCAATCACTCACACCTAAGGCAGGTGTATTGTCTGGAATTGCTATTAAAAAAAAAAGATGGAAGCATTACCCATATACAATCAGTGCTTAAACATGCCGCTAAAGTTCTCCATCTGCTTGCAGGAGAACTCAGCTGTAAACAATGTATCAAATAGAGGCAAACAGAGGAACACACAAATATCTATATTTGTTTCATGGCCTTTTTCTACCTTAATTCCGAGTGGCTGATAGAATTCTATCAGCCAATCGGAATCTAAGGGACGCCATCTTGGATGACGTCACTTAAAGGTACATTCATTCCCGAAGAAGCTGTCGATTGAAGAGGATGCTCCGCGCCGGATGTCTTGAAGATGGAGCCGCTCCGCGTCGGAAGGATGACGATAGAAGATGCCATCTGGATGAAGACTTCTGCCCGTCTGGAGGGCCACTTCTGCCCGTCTTGAGGACCACTACTGCTGGCTTAGTTGAGGACATCTTGTCGCTTGGATGAAGACTTCTCCCAGTAAGTGAATCTTTGGGGGTTAGTGTTAGGATTTTTTAAGGGTGTATTGGGTGGGTTTATTTTTTAGGTTAGGGCTTTGGGCTGCAATAGAGCTAAATGCCCTTTTAAGGGCAATGCCCATCCAAATGCCCTTTTCAGGGCAATGGGGAGCTTAGTTTTTTTAGTTAGGGTTTTATTTGGGGGGTTGGTTGTGTGGGTGGTGGGTTTTACTGTTGGGGTGTTTGTATTTTTTTTTACATGTAAAACAGCTGATTTCTTTGGGACAATGCCCCGCAAAAGGCCCTTTTAAGGGATATTGGTAGTTTAGTTTAGGCTAGGTTTTTTTATTTTGGGTGGACTTTTTTTATTTTGATAGGGCTATTAGATTAGGTGTAATTAGTTTAAAGATCTTTTAATTTGTTTTTTATTTTCTGTAATTTAGTGTTGTTTTTTTTTGTAATTTAGATAATTTTATTTAATTAATTTAATTGTATTTAATGTAGGGAATTTATTTAATTGTAGTGTAGTGTTAGGTGTATTAGGTTATTGTAACTTAGGTTAGGTTTTATTTTACAGGTCAATATGTATTTATTTTAGCTAGGTAGTTATTAAATAGTTAATAACTATTTAGTAACTATTCTACCTAGTTAAAATAAATACAAACTTGCCTGTAAAATAAAAATAAAACCTAAGCTAGCCACAATGTAACTATTAGTTATATTGTAGCTATCTTAGGGTTTATTTTATAGGTAAGTATTTAGTTTTAAATAGGAATAATTTACTTAATGATAGGACTTTGTATTTAGATTTATTTAAATTATATTTAAGTTAGGGGGTGTTAGGGTTAGGGTTAGACTTAGATTTAGGGGTTAATACATTGAATATAGTGGCGGCGACGTTGGGGGTGGCAGATTAGGGGTTAATAAGTGTAGGTAGGTGGCGGCGACATTGGGAGCGGGAGATTAGGGGTTAATAAGTATAATGTAGGTGTCGGCGATGTTGGGGGCAGCAGATTAGGGGTTCATAAGTATAATGTAGGTGGTGGCGATGTCCAGAGTGGTAGATTAGGGGTTAATAAGTATAATGTAGGTGTCTGCAATGTCAGGGGCGGCAGATTAGGGGTTAATAAGTGTAAGATTAGGGTTGTTTAGACTCTGGGTTCATGTTAGGGTGTTAGGTGTAATCATAAAATGTGTTTCCCCATAGGAATCAATGGGGATGTGTTACTGAGTTTTACGCTGATTTTTTGCAGGTGTTAGACTTTTTCTCAGCTGGCTCTCCCCATTGATGTCTATGGGGAAATTGAGCATGAGCACGTAAAACCAGCTCACCGCTGACTTAAGCAGCGTGGGTATTGGAGTGCGGTATGGAGCTCAATTTTGCTCTACGCTCACTTCTTGTCTTTTAACGCCGGGTTTGTAAAAACCTGTAATACCAGCACTGTAGGTAAGTGAGCGGTGAGAAAAAACTGCACTTTAGAACCGCACAGCTCATAACGCAAAATTCATAATCTGGCTGTTTGAATGTTTTTTGCAGTGGCTGAGTTTTTGCTTTGTGTACAGTATATGTCAAAATATGTGAATTTTAGGTCCATGTTCTTTCCTGCATTTTTTTTAAGGATGAAAATACACTTATCACTTGACTCATTTGGATGCTTATTGCAGTAAAATATGTGTGCATTTTTGAGACACAACTTTTGAATGTGATACGTTTTCAGTATCTCTACAGAGATATCTGCATATTGATATAACACCATCCTGAGCCCTGTTGCCAATTACTTTACATATTTTGTTTCATTCAGTTCATTTGGCTATTTATATTTTTGATTTCTTAGTTTACTTCGCCAAATGTAACACATTTCTTGATGCTAATAATCACTTAGAACAATGCATTTACAGGTAATATTATTTTCTTTCAGATAATGCATGATATAGATAATTCCTTCCACCAAAACCAAACCTCTGAAATACAGACAGCTTGTCACAGGCATCTCTCCTTATGTAATTTAGTGGCATGTTAACATTTGTTTTTTTATTATAATAAACTTGCTTGAAATGAAGAAGCATCCAAGGACATCCACACATGCATTTGTGATTGGCTGATGGCTGTCACGTGTATGCATTCGTGATTGGTTGATGGTTGTCACATGGTACAGGGGGAGTGGAAATAGACATAACTTTTAAAAATGTCAGAAAAAAATCTACTACTTATTTGAAGTTCAGACTAAGTGCTATTGCATTGTCTTGTTATATTGCATTTGTTGATTATACAAATCTACTGTGTTGACTGGTCCTTTAATATACTTACAAAAAAAAAACTCCAATTGAGCTTAAATTAATTTTGTTAAAAAAAAAAGCGACCCATTTAACACAAGCAATCATATTCCTGAATTCTGTTTATTGCCAGAAATTTTAAATGTATTTAAAGTATTATCATTTACTAACTCCTCAGGTAATGATTTAAAAAATGTAAATGCTCTTACAGTGAAGAAACGTTTACATTGCACAAGATTAAATCTCCTTTCCTCCAGCCTTAACTTGTGTCCCCTTGTAATAAACAATTTTCTTGGTATAAACAAAGCTTCTGCCATCTCTGGGCCTTGAACATATTTATATAAAGTAATCATGTCACCTCTCAAGCACCTTTCTTCTAGAGAAAACAGACCCAGTCTGGCTAGCCTCTCCTTATAGCTTAAATTCTCCATTCCCCTTATTACCTTTATGGCCCTTCTCTGAACTTTTTCTAAGTCTGCAATGCCTTTTTTTGAGATTGGTCCCCAGAACTGCACTCTATACTCAAGGTGAGGTCTTACCAGAGATGTATATAGTGACAGAATTATGTTTTCCTCCCTTGCATCAATGCCTCTTTTAATACATGCTAATATCTTATTAGCCTTAGAAGCCGCTGCCCTGCATTGTGTGCCCATCTTTAGTTTGTTCTCTATTATTACACCTAATTCCCTTTCCTCCTCTGTTTTGTTAATATATATATATATATATATATATATGTTTGTTAAGAGGCCGTGATAAGGGATATAATAGCGCTGGTTTTTAGGAGACAATGTAAAGCACAATTATTATGTGTGACTAAATGCCAAATATAATACAGAATACACAGCAAATCAAACACAATGTGAAAAAAACGCTATAAAATAGAGTGGAGAGTTGAATACAAAATGTCCCAAATACTGGAGAACTTGTATGTTGTATTTATACAGTTGTAGAATTTGAGACTTGGGATGTGGGTGAAATGCAAACTTACAGAAAAGAACCTCAATCGTATGAGGTAAGGCAACAGCACATCAGGAAATCACTCTTAGTAGGCTTGGCCCCTTAGGGTATAGGGGAAACTTCCAAACAACGAGCTTGTCTTTTTCCCTTCTGCTTTCCCGGGTATAGGTGAAACTTCAGGGAGTTGGAGCCCTTTTTCCTTGGCCTCTTTTAGTATGGGTCCTCTCAGGATGGTAGTGTAGACGATATATAAAAGAAAGAAATGCCAAAATAGTGTGATATCGTTTAAAAATCAAACATTTTATTCACATACATACACTCCTAAAAATGCCTGCTTACATCAAAAATGCTCACAAGTATGAGGTATTTGTACAGCGATATACAGCAAATGCAGTCCAATATATGCACTGTGTGATATTAACTGCAGTAGAATGACCACAGATAGTGAAATGGCCACAGGTAGCCAAAGAAACAACAAATGTAGCAGCAAATATCCACAAAATGCTACGATCAGTGGATGGGTTAAAAATTCTTATCTGTAAAGTATACTGCACCAGAGATTCTGGTTAGTGAAAACAGTCCGTTCATGTAAGGTGAAGTCTAACGCGTTTCAAAGGTTGTAGTAATAACTCCTTCTTCTTCAGAGACTGTTTTGTGTTTGAACGGATGTTCCTTTTATTCCCGTTTCATCTCGCGGGATTTTAGAGGTAAGTTCTAAAAATGCTTCTAATTGGACTGTGCGCTCACACCTCCGATGACGAATGTAAAGTTCATCCTGATTTGTCAAAAACGGAGGTGTGTAATTCTAATCTGCAAAGCGGCGTGAGTTGAGGACACCACTCCGCCAGGATAAGACGTATTACAGCATGCAATCCTGATAAATCTATCTTGGTGATACAGAGGAATATGACTATAATGTTTGGCAGGTGCAACTAAATCATGACCCGTTTGTTGTATACAGGACAGAAAGAGACCATTTAAGCCATACATTACACACTGAAGAAAAATGAATCTTAAAACAATGTTTTACAATTATCCTACGTCTTATCGCCAATGATACAATCCTGTGGGGATTATAATTAAGCAGTACTAGATCACAATTGTATACTTAATATAACATAAAACAATTGAGAAACAAAAGAACAGACGTCATATTGGATGAACAGAAATAATAAAAAGTAAAAGGTATTAGAGCGGATTCGATCTCGCGACTAATATGTTCAGGGGCAACGTACTAAACCACTGGGCTACAACTGCCCAATGTGTATGTACATACTGAAACTAATATTGATCCCTTGTGATTTGTTTGAACAGAATATTCATTCTTTATGTACAAATGGCATACATAATCAAGCTCCCTTGTCTAAAGTCTTGGAGGCGGTTTGACCCTATATATTTTTTATTTATTATTTTTTATTTTTTATTTATTATTTATTATTTGTCTATAGGGGGAGGGTTAAAAGTAATATATTAAAATCGACTATGCTATAAATATTCTACTTACTCCTAGAAATAATTCTTTTAAAAGGTGATTAAGAGTGCTTATATATCAAAATAAATATAAAATATTTTTAAGAAGAAGTTTCTTTTTTAAAAATGAGATTGTTCATTAGATGTATTGAGAACTTTAAGAAATAAATATAGTTAAAACATATACTATAATTAAAACTTAACTAAAAATATCCACCTATTGTAATATAGATATATGCTACCCTAAAGTTGATGACCCATATTATGTTTCTAAAAAGGCGGCCAGATCTATATCCTTATTCAGACCATTTGGTGTTATTGTGTTCATGGTGTGGATCCAAAAAGTTTCTTTCTTGCGTAGGGCAATGGTTCTATTACCCCCACGTATATGGGTTTTGACATGTTCAATAATTGTACCTTTAAAACATGACGGGTCTTGGTTATGCACATTTTTATAATGAAGAGATAGATTATGGGAAGTTTCTCCTATAGTGATATTAGTCAGGTGTTCAGATAATCTTTTCTTATATGGTCTGGTCGTTCTACCGATATATTGTAAATTACAGCTACATTGTAGCATGTATACCACAAAATCGGTTTTACAATTACATAAAGACTTAATATCAAACTCTTTTCCATTTTTCGTTGATTTAAATTTCTTTGTCGGTTTGTGTCCATTCATATGATGGACACAAGACTCGCAATTTTTTCGGTTGCATTTAAAAAAACCAAATGTTTGTTTTCCTAGCCAATTTGAATGGGTCGGTTTGCTATTCTTTAGCAAACTGGGTGCTAGAACTGATTTAAAATTTTTGTTTTTCTTGTATATTATTTTTGGGTTCTCTTTTGTTATATCTTTTAAAAAAAAGAAATGGAAAGAGTAATTAGAATAGAGAGAGATGAAGAAGATATATGGAATGAAACAAGAGAGGGGAATAATCAAGCCGAACAATGTAACAATTGGTCTACTTTTAACTCTCCAGATTTTTCAACCAATCAAACATATAGACAATTCCAACAAAGAAATAGAAGTAGAAATAGAGTTAAATCTCTAAGGGGAGAACATACTAATACTGGTTCTCACCCCATATCCCCACAAAATGATACTCATAGAGAACAAGACCCTAAATACACTAATACATCTAGAATACCACAAGATAAAAGAAACACATATGAATACAGAAACCATTATACAAATAGCCAGTCATTTAATAGGAATACGTATGAATACAGAAATTTCAATGGGAGGGGAACAGACAGACCAAGAGAGAATTTACCTTCCAATAGCTGGCGACACAACTATAAAGACTCAAGAGACAGAAATTATGACCATCACTATGGCTATGGGAACAACACTCAGTCCCAACATTATAGAAATTCACAATCCTACTATAATCAAAATGGAATGAGACCATATGGGGTTAACCGCAATATAGGAAATAACCCGAAAGCACAGACGCATAGAAATGGTGGGACCCCAGTTCAGATAAGAAATAGTTATAATAATGGGGACAACAATATAAATTTTCTAGTGCCACCCCAGAGAAAAACCCAAACAGGGAACCCCAACATTATTCAGAAACAACAAGTGGTTCCACTTCCAGATTGGAACTTGAGAGAAACCAGAAAAACAAAAAGAGGACGAGAGGATGTAGAGGAGGAAAGGGAAAAGGGAAGGCAAAGAATCAGATCATTAGACCGCAACATCTAAACGAAGTTGTAAATGAGATTAGTGAATTGAATACCAAAATCTTTAACCTTTCCAAAAGAAATTTTTCAAGCGAAGAAATCAGCGTTTTAGATAAGGGTTTATCTTTTGCCCCTACCAAAGGACCAAATCCTTTTGAACTTTTTATTGATTTGAACAAATACATCAGAAAGTTAACATTAAAACGTCACTTTGAAAAACAAAAAAAAGATGTTCAAAACAATATTAATGATCTCAACACACAATTATTATCAGATGCAGATCTAGAAGCCCTAATTATTATCCAAGAACTAAATATGGAAGGGGAAACCAATGACAATGAAAAAGTAACTTTATCATATGCAAAATATACCACATTTAAACCTCCCTCGACTTATTTCCCGGTCCAGTCGAAAGGGAATTATATACCAGTTTTTTATAATCTGGTCAAAGAGGACTTGGATAAATTTTGTAATACATATAAAATTAAGAAAGACAATTTAAATGTAAGAGAAAAATCAATCTTAAAAAATCTACAAGAAGATGTCACAATTGTTTTCAGGGAAGCAGACAAGGGAGGGGGCCTAGTCATACAGGAAAAAACAGACTATATTAAGGAAGCATTACGTCTATTAGAAGACAATGTTACTTATACAAAAATTAAGGGGGACCCGACAAAAACCTTCCAAAACGAATATCAAGAATTATTAGGTCTGGCCAAAAATAAAAATTGTATAAATGAGAATGAATTTCAGTTTTTAAGAAACGAGAATCCGACTATAGCTATCTTTTATCACTTACCCAAAGTGCATAAAGATAAGGAAAATCCACCTGGGCGACCCATAGTATCAGGGATTAATTGTTTAACATCTAAATTGTCGGAATTTGTGGATACTTTTCTACAACCAGTAGTTCCACATCTCAGGTCTTATTTGAAAGACTGAACAGACACTATAAACAAAATAACAGAAATAATTTGGGACCCCAACTACTTATGGGCCACTTTAGACGTAAGTGCTTTATATACAAGTATCCCTCATCTTAAAGGTATCGAGGCGATTAAATTTTGGTTTAACAAAGTAACAGACATTGATTTGGAAAAACAGAAATTTTTAACAAATTCAATTAAATTCATTTTAGAAAAAAATTATTTTATGTTTAATGATCAATTTCATTTGCAAATAAGTGGTACGGCCATGGGCACCCGCTTCGCCCCTAGTTTTGCGAACCTATATATGGGGGCATGGGAAGAAATTCAAATATGGGAAAACAACCCCTTTCTTCCCTTTATTGTTTATTGGGGCAGATTTATAGAGGACATCATTTTAATCTGGTCAGGTACAAATGAAATTTTAGAGGATTTTATTACATTTATAAATGATAATACTTTTAATTTAAATTTTACCAAAAAAATTGATAAAAATGAAATAGAGTTTTTAGATCTTGTGTTTTATCATGAAGATAACAAAATTCTGTCAAGGCTATATAAAAAAGACACTGACAGTAACGCTTACTTACATGCTAGCAGTGGACATAATCCTAAATGGATAGAAAATATTCCATTTGGACAGTTTCAAAGGATTAGACGTAACTGCTCCAAAATGGAGGATTACGAAAAAGAATCACACTGCCTAAAAAATAAGTTTTTAAAAAAGGGTTATAACCACAAGATTTTACAAAACGCTGATAATAAAACTAGAAAAATCCCTAGAAAAAATCTGCTGAAGAAGTCAGATCAAAAAAAGAAAAGAAGTGACTACTCCACATGTAGCTTAGTCACAACCTACAATGAGGGAGCCCAGGAAATAAATAAGATTTTAAACAAACACTGGCATATTTTAAAAAAAGATGCTCTCCTAAAAGATATAACAAAAGAGAACCCAAAAATAATATACAAGAAAAACAAAAATTTTAAATCAGTTCTAGCACCCAGTTTGCTAAAGAATAGCAAACCGACCCATTCAAATTGGCTAGGAAAACAAACATTGTTTTTTTTTAAATGCAACCGAAAAAATTGCGAGTCTTGTGTCCATCATATGAATGGACACAAACCGACAAAGAAATTTAAATCAACGAAAAATGGAAAAGAGTTTGATATTAAGTCTTTATGTAATTGTAAAACCGATTTTGTGGTATACATGCTACAATGTAGCTGTAATTTACAATATATCGGTAGAACGACCAGACCATATAAGAAAAGATTATCTGAACACCTGACTAATATCACTATAGGAGAAACTTCCCATAATCTATCTCTTCATTATAAAAATGTGCATAACCAAGACCCGTCATGTTTGAAAGGTACAATTATTGAACATGTCAAAACCCATATACGTGGGGGTAATAGAACCATTGCCCTACGCAAGAAAGAAACTTTTTGGATCCACACCATGAACACAATAACACCAAATGGTCTGAATAAGGATATAGATCTGGCCGCCTTTTTAGAAACATAATATGGGTCATCAACTTTAGGGTAGCATATATCTATATTACAATAGGTGGATATTTTTAGTTAAGTTTTAATTATAGTATATGTTTTAACTATATTTATTTCTTAAAGTTCTCAATACATCTAATGAACAATCTCATTTTTAAAAAAGAAACTTCTTTTTAAAAATATTTTATATTTATTTTGATATATAAGCACTCTTAATCACCTTTTAAAAGAATTATTTCTAGGAGTAAGTAGAATATTTATAGCATAGTCGATTTTAATATATTACTTTTAACCCTCCCCCTATAGACAAATAATAAATAATAAATAAAAAATAAAAAATAATAAATAAAAAATATATAGGGTCAAACCGCCTCCAAGACTTTAGACAAGGGAGCTTGATTATGTGTGCCATTTGTACATAAAGAATGAATATTCTGTTCAAACAAATCACAAGGGATCAATATTAGTTTCAGTATGGACATACAAATTGGGCAGTTGTAGCCCAGTGGTTTAGTACGTTGCCCCTGAACATATTAGTCGCGAGATCGAATCCGCTCTAATACCTTTTACTTTTTATTATTTCTGTTCATCCAATATGACGTCTGTTCTTTTGTTTCTCAATTGTTTTATGTTATATTAAGTATACAATTGTGATCTAGTACTGCTTAATTATAATCCCCACAGGATTGTATCATTGGCGATAAGACGTAGGATAATTGTAAAACATTGTTTTAAGATTCATTTTTCTTCAGTGTGTAATGTATGGCTTAAATGGTCTCTTTCTGTCCTGTATACAACAAACGGGTCATGATTTAGTTGCACCTGCCAAACATTATAGTCATATTCCTCTGTATCACCAAGATAGATTTATCAGGATTGCATGCTGTAATACGTCTTATCCTGGCGGAGTGGTGTCCTCAACTCACGCCGCTTTGCAGATTAGAATTACACACCTCCGTTTTTGACGAATCAGGATGAACTTTACATTCGTCATCGGAGGTGTGAGCGCACAGTCCAATTAGAAGCATTTTTAGAACTTACCTCTAAAATCCCGCGAGATGAAACGGGAATAAAAGGAACATCCGTTCAAACACAAAACAGTCTCTGAAGAAGGAGTTATTACTACAACCTTTGAAACGCGTTAGACTTCACCTTACATGAACGGACTGTTTTCACTAACCAGAATCTCTGGTGCAGTATACTTTACAGATAAGAATTTTTAACCCATCCACTGATCGTAGCATTTTGTGGATATTTGCTGCTACATTTGTTGTTTCTTTGGCTACCTGTGGCCATTTCACTATCTGTGGTCATTCTACTGCAGTTAATATCACACAGTGCATATATTGGACTGCATTTGCTGTATATCGCTGTACAAATACCTCATACTTGTGAGCATTTTTGATGTAAGCAGGCATTTTTAGGAGTGTATGTATGTGAATAAAATGTTTGATTTTTAAACGATATCACACTATTTTGGCATTTCTTTCTTTTATATATCGTCTACACTACCATCCTGAGAGGACCCATACTAAAAGAGGCCGAGGAAAAAGGGCTCCAACTCCCTGAAGTTTCACCTATACCCGGGAAAGCAGAAGGGAAAAAGACAAGCTCGTTGTTTGGAAGTTTCCCCTATACCCTAAGGGGCCAAGCCTACTAAGAGTGATTTCCTGATGTGCTGTTGCCTTACCTCATACGATTGAGGTTCTTTTCTGTAAGTTTGCATTTCACCCACATCCCAAGTCTCAAATTCTACAACTGTATATATACAACATACAAGTTCTCCAGTATTTGGGACATTTTGTATTCAACTCTCCACTCTATTTTATAGCGTTTTTTTTACATTGTGTTTGATTTGCTGTGTATTCTGTATTATATTTGGCATTTAGTCACACATAATAATTGTGTTTTACATTGTCTCCTAACAACCAGCGCTATTATATCCCTTATCACGGCCTCTTAACAAACATATTTACACAGGGGGATAAGCACTGTGCCAGCCGGGGATTCTTAGTTTTTCTCGGCCAGCACAATTGCTTCTCTGCTCACTAAGGGATAGCTGCTATAGGGTTGGTTTTTTGCTCCCGGGGGAATCTACCTTCTAGATTGAGATTAGATTCACACCTATATCTCTTTTCCACCCCCTCAGTCTAGCGCCTTCTACCACTTTTTTCGCTTTTTGTCCCATATATATATATATATATATATATATATATATATATATTGCTAGATAAATTGATATGCAGATGATAAGGATGTTTACAGAAGGATGAATGATTTGATAAGAATGTCTTTCATTAACACTTATTGTGCTGTTAAGTATATGGCATTGACAGACATACTACAAAAAATGTATCCAAACGTTATATGCTGAAGACCTGGTTAGGTGCATCTAAGACAGGCTGTTATCAGGGCAGTGGATGTGAAATGTTTAATGACCTCATAACAGGTCAGTTTTTGCACAACAGAAGAGAAGATTTAGAATCAAGAATAGGGTCATTTGCACAGTGAAGTACATTGTATATTTGTTGCATTGCCCAAGTAGCCTCTTCTATGTTGGCAAGACCTGTGATGACCTCTGGACAAATCACAGAAGTGCCATTCAGGTGGCTTAAAGAAATAGGGCCTCGGAACAATGGGTAGCATACTACTTTCTGCAAATAGGAAACAATGTGTCATATCTTATAATCACAGCTTCTATAATCGAGCAAAATGGGTATTCACATTTGGTGTAAGCAGCCTAATGTGCTAATAGATGCAGACTGATATAATAGGGCACGTCAGTTCACCCACTCCAGGTACTCCCAGCTAGGTATGTCTCAATCCGATTGGCTGATTGGATCAGCCAATGGATTGCGAGGTCAATTCTATTGGCTGATCCAATCAGCCAATCGGATTGAACTTCAATCCGATTGGCTGATTAAATCAACCAATCAGAATTTTCCTACCTTAATTCCGATTGGCTGATAGAATCCTATCAGCCAATCAGAATTTGAGGGACGCCATCTTGGATGACATAATTTAAAGAACCTTCATTTGTCATTAGTACGTCGGCCGAGGAGGAGGATGTTCCGCGTCAGAGGTCTTGAAGATGGAGCCTCAGATGGATGAAGACTTCTGCCGGATGGAGGACCTCTTCTGCCTCACTTGGATGAAGACTTCTGCGGGATGGAGGACCTCTTCTGCCCCGCGGATGGATGAAGACTTCTGCCGGATGGAGGACCACATCGCCCGGATTGGATGAAGAATTCGGCCCAGCTGGGTGAACACGGCTCAAGATAGGGTGATCTTCAGGGGGTTAGTTTAAGGTTTTTTTAAGGGGGGATTGGGTGGGTTTTAGAGTAGGGGTGTGTGGGTGGTGGGTTTTAATGTTGGGGGGGGTCTTGTATTTTTTTTTTTACAGGTAAAAGAACTGATTACTTTGGGGCAATGCCCGGCAAAAAGCCCTTTTAAGGGCTGGTAAAAGAGCTGATTACTTTTGAAATTTAGTATAGGGTAGGGAAATTTATTATTTTGGGGGGCTTTTTATTTTATTAGGGGGCTTAGATTAGGTGTAATTAGATTAAAATTCTTGTAATATTTTTTTATTTTTTCTAATTTAGTGTTTGGGTTTTTTGTACTATAGTTTAGTTTATTTAATTGTATTTTAGTTTAGATAATTGTAGTTAATTTATTTAATTAATTTATTGATAGTGTAGTGTTAGGTGTATTTGTAACTTAGGTTAGGATTTATTTTACAGGTAATTTTGTAATTATTTTAACTAGGTAGATATTAAATAGTTATTAACTATTTAATAGCTATTGTACATAGTTAAAATAAATACAAAGTTGCCTGTAAAATAAATATAAATCCTAAAATAGCTATAATGTAATTATTAGTTATATTGTAGCTATATTAGGGTTTATTTTATAGGTAAGTATTTAGTTTTAAAAAGGATTAATTTTTTTAATTATAGTAATTTTATTTCGTTTTATTTAAATTATATTTAAGTTAGGGGGGTGTTAGGGTTAGACTTAGGTTTAGGGGTTAATAACTTTATTATAGTAACGGCGACGTTGGGGGCGGGAGATTAGGGGTTAATAATTGTAGGTAGGTGGCGGTGACATTGGGGGGGGGCAGATTAGGGGTTAATAAAATTTATTATAGTGTTTGCGAGGCGGGATGTACGGTCGGCAGATTAGGGATTAATAAGTGTAGGTAGGTGGCGGCGATGTTGGGGGGGCAGATTAGGGGTTAATAAATATAATGTAGGTGTCGGCGATGTTAGTGGCAGCAGATTAGGGGTTCATAGGTATAATGTAGGCGGCTGCGATGTCCGGTCGTTTAGTGTTGTAGTTTTACTAATTTTACCTTTGTTTTAAAAGCGCATCCTGTTTGTGAGCCGTTATCATTTTGTGTAATTATTTTATTACTTTGTTTTGAGATAACATTTTACCTTCATTTTGAGATTGCATCCTGTTTGGTGTCAATTATTATATGTATATTCAGTTCTTCTATGGGATTTTTCTATTCTGATTGGTTAACACTTTGTGTCTTCAATCCACAAATGAACAAGGAAACCATCCTATATTATCAAAGACAAGTGTTTGTCTGAAGCCGTCATGCGCAGTACAGACAAACACTTGGCCTTAGACAGCTGATCGCACGCGCACCCACCCGACAGCAGCGCGAGGACCTGGCAAGTGAAAGAGCCCAGCTGATCGCACGCGCAGGGGTGAATGACAGCAGCGCGAGGAAGAGAGAGAGAGCGAGAAAGAGAGAGAGAGAGAGAGAGACACGGCCCGTGTGAACGGGCTTTAGGACTAGTGACATATATTCTGCTATACTTCGATATTAAATGGCTGATAATTAACACATAATTTGCAACCTACAAAAATAGAATATTTGGATGTAATATTGGAGTGGACTGACGAGGGGAATGTTTTGTCTTCCACGTATTTTAAAAGTGTTGATAGCAACAACTTTCTCCACTTTTCGAGCAAACATCTGAATATTTGAAAGACAAACATTCCCTATTGTCAGTTCAGACGTATAAGGAGAAATTGTAGTACAATTGAATTATACAATGTACAATCTGAGATTTTGATCACCAGATTTCAAGAGAAAGGATACCCTCAATGGCTCATTAGTGACAGTTATTTAAGAGCTAGAAATATCAATAGTAATTTTGAACATTCTAATATGATTTCTTATTATAAGAATAATGTGGGTTTGTTTGTTTTGATGAATGTATAACATGTGTTTGGAAGACACGCCCATTTTGGACGTTGTTCCTTAATCAATTGCTTACTGGTGGTACAAAGGTTTAAATAGCAGGTTAGAGGTAAGGTGTGAATATGCCTGAGGAAATGGCCCTTTAGTGCCGAGAAATGCGTTGCATTATAGGGGATTACCCCCTTGACCACTACTTGTTGTTGCTATCATTATTATTTTTTTAAATTTTAATTTTGTTATTGTTTTTTTAAATAAAAGATACTTTTTAATATAACACAAGTTTAGTGGTGTCACCTCACCTCTCATTGTCCATTCTTGGGCATTTGTTCATATATCCTGCATATGAACATCTCGCTAAAAAACACCTGGAGTGGGTGAACTGATACGCCCATATATAAATCTATCAGTCTGCATCTACTAGCACATAGGTGTGCTATTTGGAAGTGTGAGTACCCATTTGGCATATCTATCACCATTGTTCCATTTGTTTGGTTGATCTACACATGTGGTGTTCTTTTGTTGTCTTCATTTTCCACTAGAGACATATCTGGCTGGGAGTACCTGGAGTGGGTGGACTGACACGCCCTATTATGTCAGTCTGCATCTATTAGCACATTAGGGTGCTTACACCAAATGTGAGTACCCATTTGGCTCGATTACACAAGATGTGATTATATGGTTTGGTGGTTCTACACATGAGGCGCCCCTCTTTTTGTTCTTTTATTCTACAGCATATTTTAGGACATACCAAGACAAGTCTGCATATTGAACTTTCACAGTGACCATAATTATGGGACTCATATGTAATTATATGTAGATTGAGAGAGATTGAGTGCCGTTTACTAATTTAGCTGTGATTGTGCTCTAAAATAGCACGTATTACATAGTGTATGTGCCCTCTCTGTTCTCTGATATAATGTGTCATATCTAAAGTACATAATCATCAACTCTATCCCACCTTTCTCAAGAGGTGGGGACAGAGAGAAGCTGCTGTTGCAGAGGGAGACTAGCTGGACTTATAAGCTTGAGACATTAGTCCCAAAAACACTGAAGACTAACTGGAATGGCATTATTTTCTATAATGGTACCATCTAAAATAATCAGGATCAAACTGATTTATGCCTTACAAATAAATTGCTTTCTTGAGATATGATTAATTAGTGTGAGTATGTATACAAAAGGATTACTCTGTATTAGCATAAACTTACTTTTAGTGATGTCTGTAATAGTTTAGGATGATACACAGTCTAAGTGGATTTTTTATACAAAGGGACAGTCTAAACGTGTTTGCAAGCACCTTGTTTGAATTATTTGTGCTGCGGGCACACCACTCCGTCCTGTGCCACCTCATGCAGGGCAAAAGTGATTACAGTATTCTTGGGAAAATGTCTTTATTCAGCAGCCCTAATATGGCTGCCGAACTCCTCCTCTCTCCTTCTTCCTCCTTCTTGTGTGTTTGTTTGAAATCACACCCAGCAGTGTGCGTGAATGGACTGAATAACATTAAGACACTAGGGCAGAATTATTGCGCATGCGCAAAACTACGGCGCGCATCATGCATTTTACAAGTGAGAGCCTGATTATTGGATGCTGCTTCACAATATACACTGGATTCTCTGGGAGGAGTTTGCTGCCAGCCTATAATAGCCAAATTTGGAAAGTATTTTTTTAAAATACTTTTTTTTTCTTTTGCCCTGCATGAGGTGGCATAGGGCAGAGTGGGGTTCCCACAGCACAACGATCCCAAACAAGGTGCTTACAAACGCGTGTAGACCCTTTAAATATAATGACTCGGAGGCAGAGCTAGAGTTCAATGTGAGCAGACGTGCCTGATCTAAGCTCCGTAAAACACTTAACTCTTATAACTATATCAGTGCACTAAAACACTAAAATAGCCTCAAACTGCCCAACATACAGAGGACGATAGCCCGTGATTGTAGCTGGGGTCAAAGAGGCACAGATTTGGTGACCGGTCAAGTATACAGCTGGATATAGACGGCAACCGTTAGAGGCCTACACGCTCACTTGCGACTGGGAACCCTTCCCTCACCCTATCCGTGCCTTACCATACATGTGAGCTGTGGGAGAATCCGGAGGCGGTAAAATAAAGCAAGAGCCGACCGGGAACTACCGCACACGGTGAAGCACCAGAACATCTACAGCCGCCATTGCCGGTCTTACAACGGGTGAGGCCAGCGCGGTAGCGATAACCCCCCAGAGACCAGAACATTACCGCCAGCCACCGGAGCCTCTGACCAACAAGTGGGGATAGAAATTTGCCTCGGAGGGCTCCGTTGTCCTGTGATGCTCCTGGGAATGAGCCGCCATCTTGCCCCATTTGTAAGTGCGCCACAGCAAAACACCACACAGACACTCTGCAGCGCTGACCACCTCACCAGTCAATAGGGGCCCCAGACTCTGCTGACATATAGGGGCTATAAAGAGAATCCTACCCCGAGATATAAGAAAGGTGGTTTTGGTCCTACTCACCCAAAACCTAAGCCTCAGAAACATAATAGGAGGTAAAGGAGAGAGCTGTGGGGACAACAGGAACACTATATATATATACAAAGCAGGCAGCAAACTGGTGTCTCCTCAGGAGATCATAATTTAAAGGAGATTACACACTCACCCACAGAGGATTATATAACAAAAATTGTTGCAATTCAATACTGTGTGCAGGGCTGGAGGCTGGGTGTAACAGGCAGAAATAAAGAAGTCTGCATAGACATTTTACTGGGTCCCTCCTTTGCACAGCAGTGATTTAGTGTCCAGAAGGAAAAGGAACAGTTAAACAGTCAGCATTAAAGCTTAACATAGCTTAAACAGCACAGAAGAGACTGCCCTTAGTGCCCTCTTTTCCTGCCAGCCTTTAGGGGCGACAGGTCATACCCTCTACACCTTTTCCCGTGATCGTCCTGTGAGGAGAACTGCCCCGGGGAGAAGGGTACACTTAGAAAATTGGGCCTCAAAGCCACTGAAAGAGAGACTTACTTAGGTGTCAAACAGTTTGCTAAACCTACTATTATGATATTTTACACCACAAATAAAGGCACCTCCAAACCACCACTCCACCCATACCCCTGAACTGTGTGTGGTGGCATGTAGTCTACACAACAGGGCCACATGGGGAAGCCCGCCTAACGAACCAATAAGCAGAACAGACTGAACTCCTCCTGCCTATGGAATAACATTACCCTCCCGCATACCACAAGATGAGACCACAATAGAGGAGATAAGAGATACTGTGATGCAGTATTAATCAATAACTGCTGTCCCTCCATATCCAACCAATAGCAAAATACCACTTGACCACAATACTTAATACGTTCTCTCATAGGTGAGAATCAATCAAGCTCCACAAGGGGTCAGTACATACTCTTTGATGGAAAAATGGCCTCCAAGAGAGTAGTAAAGGGAGATAAGTCTGCTACTAAACCTTCCACAGTGTCCTCCTTCTTTAAGTCTTTGCAACCTAACAAAACTAACAAGGAGATGGAGGCGGAGGGGGATTCGGATCACGACTCCACATCACAAATAGAAGATAATACCCCATTAACTAAAGCTGACCTGCGGACCCTGGTTTCAAAAAAAGATATTGCCGATAACTTTGAGAAACTGTGGGAGAAAATTGATTCCATTCATCAGTGGAGATGTCCGAGATTAAATCTGATCTGACAGATATGGGGAATAGGATAGATATACTTGAGGACCAGAAAGATAACATGGTGGAGAATGTGGATGAAATATCACAGGTGGTCTCAACACAACAACAACAACTGTTGGAATTCCAGGATAAACTAGACAACCTGGCGAATAGAAGCAGAAGAAATAATCTCAGGCTGAAAGGAGTTCCAGAGGAGATAACCACTGCGGAACTCCTGGCATACCTTGCGCAACTTTTCACCCAGATCACAGGCTCACCTTCTGACTACACCTTCCACGTTGAGAGAGCCCATAGGGCACTAAAAGCTAAACCAAAGGCGGGCCTTCCACCAAGAGACATAGTTATTAAAATGTCTTTCTATCCAGACAAAGAGAAGATCTCCCAAGCTGCGAGAAAACAACCCACTTTTAAATTTCAAGGCAACGTGATCCAATTCTACCAGGACCTGAGCCTCCTGACCCTGCAAAGGTGAAGTGCCCTGCGACCCCTTACTTCTTTGTTGAGGAAACGACAAATACCATACAGATGGGGTTTCCCTTTCGCATTAATTATAACAAAAGACACTAAAGTCATAACCATCAAGGAACCAGAAGATATTCCGGAAGTATGTGAGTTGCTGGGTTTAGAGACCCCTCCGCTACCCGAAAGAGAACCAACCTTGGCACAAAGGCAGACCTCTACTCGTACAGAAGACCAGTCAAAGTGGCAAAAATCGAGACACAAGAAGTTGAAGACAAAAGAATCCAGAGATAAAGAATTTTAACTAAAGATCTCTTCTTACCCCCCTGGAATTCAGGGGGAAGGGACTTTTTCAATTGGGCTCTAAGGCTGGGCTGATTGGAGCAGCAGGAGAAGTTTAGAGGAGAGAGTCAGACTATGTAGAAGTCACAACTGACACTATTGTGACATATGCATCCTAGTACATAGATAGTCACTCTAAACTCTAGGGACTATGTTTATGTTTATGTTATTTTTATATGGAAATTGAGTTCTGTTTTTGTCAATGCTTTTCTTATTAAGATAATGTTGATATATTTAGATGTGCTTTCCCAGTCCTACCCTTTATAAAGGGACAAACGAGGAAAATACAATATTTAATAAGTTATTTTTTTCAAATGTATTATCCCAATGTTAAGGATACATTTTTGATTGTTTTCCCCACTAGGGGGATATGTTTACCCTACCCAAATGTTTTTTTTCATTTCAGAGACACTCCCACGGCGCACCCCCGCAGCACCCAAGCTCCGAAGACCAGCTACACTACGAGTAAGATTTCCCATCTCAAGGTAATCACTGACATATGCAGCACACCCAGAGCAGAGGCGAGCGTAAGAGAACATAATAATGCTTTCTTATATACATGTAATATACATCAGCGCTGCAGAATCTGTTGGCACTCTACTAATACCTGATAATAATAATAATAATGTAGTGACGCATAACGTCAGAGGACTCAACACCGACATTAAGCGGAAGGTTGCCATGTCCCAGTACACACTTCTAAACGCTAATATCCTGTTCCTGCAGGAGACACATTTCCTCAAAGCTAACATCCCAAAATACTGGGCAAAACATTTTAGTACACACTATCATGCCACCATGGATACAAAAAAGAGGGGGGTCTCAATTCTAATGCACCCCTCCGTTAACTTTATCCATGAAAGTACACTAGCGGACCCGGGAGGCCGATATCTAATAGTCAGATGACGGATACTGGCACTGAGGTTACCTTATGTAACATATATGCCCCAATGAAAATCAACATGATTTCTTCAGACTCATCTCCCATCTTTTAACTCAATGGTCCCAAACCAGAATCATCTTAGCAGGCGACTTTAATATAACTATGGCTCCACACACAGGGGCTAATGACACTTCCTTATCCAATAAACAACACAGACACAATCGGTTAGTCAAATCGATTCAAGACTCTTTGGCACCACACGCTATGATTGACACATGGCATATGCTGTACGGGGTGACGAACGACGCTACATTTTATTCTGCAGCACATAACACGTACACACGGTTGGACTATATTTATGTTAGCCAGAATCTCCATCCGTTGCTGCAGAGTGGTCAGACCACTCCATCTTGTCATTAAAGCTGAGTGGACTGCAAGATACTAAAAGAAATAGGACATGGACCTTTGATCCAACTATTATGAACAATCCACAGAGGCACGATAGGGTTTTGCAGTCGTTGGTGGAGTTCTGGGGGATAAATATGGATACTACCAACAACCCCATAAACACTTGGGCAGCACATAAAGCAGTAATACGGGGACAGCTTATACAAGAGAAAGCCAGACTAAATCGGCAACACAGTGACCTATTAGGACAGTTACACAAAGAGATAGAAAAACTAGAGAGACAACACAAGTTAACGGGGAAGGGGGTGATCTTACAGACTCTTCAGACTAAGAAAGCCATGCTAGCAAAAATCCTAAATTCTCAAGCCGCAAGAGCAATCCAAAAAATGAAATCACATTATTTCATTTACGCTAACAATAAATATAAATATATGGCGCACAAAATTAGGGAGAGATGTAAAGCTTCATCTATTCCCCTCATAGAAACAGAACAGGGGACACTGACGTCTGACCCACAAACCATAGTAGACACATTTGCCACTTTTTATAGCGAACTATATGACGGACGCAAGGTAATACATAGTACAGAGACAGACAAGCACACCAAAGAGTTCCTAGCAAGATGCCCATTAAAAAAACGTACTAAAGATCAAAGTGATAGCCTTAATGCCCCAATCACCAACCAGGAGATACTCAGAGCAGTGAGAGACCTTATACCTGGCAAAGCAGCAAGCCCTGACGGCTTTTCAGGGGAATATTATTGTCAGGCTCACTGCTGCAAGGCATATCGATGTACCTGTTCCTTTAAATAATAAACTCTGATTAACAACTTTCTCTATAAAACCTCTAATCTACTATCCTACATTGCTTGTTATTGACCGTCTGCCACCCAGTGGTAGCTAAACGGTATTATCCTGAGCCTTGCCTGTTTCCCTGCTCCTCTCTGAACCTTGCCTGCACAACCTCTCACTGAGTACCGGATCTATTTTGAATCACTCCGCGGTGACATCACACGCCATCAACAGAACTACCTGAGCCCTGATCAAGCTCTCTACACCGGACCAGCTTACTCCCCACTGGGGTTCTCTATACCGGATTCCAGACCTCACTCTCTAGGGCATTAACTTCCACTCAGGTACTTTTAAAAAGTTCAGTTGTTTCAAGTTTGTTCTTACTGCTACCGTTATTCACTGAGCCTGTATTTTCAGTTCACCCTAAAGAGCAACCTGTCAGTTTTTCTTTTGCTGTGTACATTACTCTTATCCTCTCTAAATACCACACTTATATATAAATAAGTTGATCAACATTTATCCGCTTCATAGCTGTGCTTTATGATAATTATTTTTCGCAAGTACTTTGTAATTTTGTTCTTTTTTTATTTGGGATTCACAGTGAGAGACACTGCTATATAAAACCAGTGTTAATACCAAACACATGTGATAGCAATAGTGTCTTCTCACCTATTCCCCTAATATCAACCTTGCTGACTGTTAAATGTGCTGTTTGACACTATCACTCATGATAGTTTATGTCACATAGCAATATTTCATTCTGCTACAATCATTCATATTTTTTTAGTACAAGTATGACTCTCAGCAGCTGTGGTTCACACAACTCATTATATGAATCTCATTACTAGCTATCGTATCTGAGTCTGACAATTATAAACTGTTTCGTGGCACCCTGATTCCACACTTAACCAAATTTTGTAATTATATACTAGAAGGGAACCCTATCCCGAGAGAGTTGTTGTTAGCGAAGATAGTGGTGATCCCCAAACCCGAAAGAGATCATAAAAGATGTAAAAACTACCGACCAATTTCATTAATAAACCAGGATTTGAAACTTTTTACGAAAGTACTGGCAAATCGGCTTAAGGAAATTCTCCCTACTATGATACATCCAGATCAAGTGGGATTTATTAAGGATAGGAAAACCCCAGATAATATTCGTAGAATTACTAACCTCAGTCACCATTTAAAGAGACAGGGGATGCCTTCTCTGTTATTGTCGCTTGATGCAGAGAAGGCGTTCGATAGAATCGACTGGAGATATATTACCCTAGCTCTGGAAAAGATGGGATTTGACGGTTCCTTTATGACAGCTATAAGTGCAATCTACTCACTACCCCATGCTCAGGTGACTGCAGGAGGCTATAGGTCGGCCACCTTCCCCATACTCAATGGCACGAGACAGGGGTGCCCCCTGTCACCGCTGTTATTTGCGCTCTGTATAGAACTATTGGCAGCTAGAATAAGAACACACCCAGACATAGAGGGAGCTAAAGTAGGGCACTCAGAATACAAATTGGCCCTATTCGCAGATGATATTCTATTGACAATTACCAAACCTCTCATATCCCTACCCAATTTATACGCCGTGTTAGCAATTTTCTGAAACATATCAGGCTACAAAATCAATTCGGATAAATGTGAGGCTCTCCCCATTGCCATCCCCCTTCATACTCAGAAACTGTTGGAGCTAAACTTTGATTTTAAGTGGGTCAAGCATACCCTTAAATATCTGGGGATTCATCTTCTACAACAGATGCAATCCCTATACAAATACAATTATCCACCTCTATTCCGAAAAATTAGACAAGACATCACAAAGTGGAGTAAATACAACTTCTCTTGGTTGGGCAGGTTGGCAGCAGTCAAAATAACTATCTTACCCCGATTATTATACTTATTTAGAGCACTACCAATAAAGATTGTCAAAGCAGATTTAGAAAAATCTCTCAGCTTTTATCAGAGGGACAAAATCAGCCAGGATTTCTAAATCCTTAATTTACCGACATAGATCCTTAGGGGGGTAGGGGGCCCAAATTTGATGGATTATTTTAAGGCAGCTAGAACAATGCAGGATGCGATGATACTAAAAAGAGGGGAAGAAACCATCTGGATTACCTTAGAAGCGAATTGGAGGGGAGGGTGTATCCAGACTCTATATTATGGGACACACAACAGACTGGAGTCGATGACTGTCACGAAGAATCACACACCAGAGACCTTACAATTACCTTATGGTCAAAAATAAGGAAGAGAGTAGATATTATCCCACAACACTCCCTGTTGATGCCAATTAGATACCTATTCCGGGGGGACACACGTAAACACATACAGAAATGGGAAAATAAGGGCCTCTATAGAGTGGCAGATATTCTAGAGAACACAGCAATATTGTCATTCTCTCATTTACAAGAGAGGATCGCACCCCTCAAGCTGCATTGGTTTATCTATCTGCAGCTACAGTCTGCTCTTTGGGAATTCCTTAAAAAAATCCCAGGTAAGATTGCTACGGCGTTAGAAAATTCCAGCATCAGTCCACATAGGACCAAACATTCGATCTCTAGGCTATATGTGGCACTTCAATCCCCCCCAAACACGCCTAAAACCCCCACAATGCTCGCATGGGAACGGGACCTAGGTATAGTAAAAGATAGACAGGAGTGGGAAACTACATTCCAACTTGGAGAAAAAGGCCTACTAAGTGTTGATTTAAAAGAAAACACATTGAAAACAGCCTTCCGATGGCACTTAACCACGATTAGGACTTCTCATATAAGCCCTCAGGGTAGCAATCTGTGCTACAGAGGGTGCGGACAGAGAGGCACATACAAACACATGTGGTGGGATTGTGAGATTGCCCAAGAGGTGTGGAGGAGACTCTCTTTATTTATAGGTCAGTTGGTTGATGAGGAGCTTACCCTTACCATACAACAAGCACTATTACATGAACCTATAGAAACCTACCATAAACACCTGAACACCTTCATTAGAATCCTCTGTACAGTCACAAGAACATATATAGCGAGACACTGGAAAGTAGGGGCACCAACATGGACAGAGATACACAATAAAATAAAATTCACATATACTATGTATGAAGCAGCAGCGGGAATTCTAAACAACAGAGAGACAATGCAAAAGGTCTGGTTCTACTGGATAAGCAGACAGGAACAATCATCTGGGGTCTTAAATTAGGAGGAGCTGATGTTGGGTTGGCGGGAGTGCGTCGTGGGACAGGGGACTCTACTCATCAGGTAAAGTGCTACCTATAAAAAGAGTCACTGTTTTATGTGAACGGAGAAAGAATCTCCCCCTCTCCCTCCCCCCCCCCCCTTAAAAATCCCCCTCCCCCTTTTTTTTTTCTCCCCTGTTGGTTTTTGTTGGTTTGTTAGTTGGTAGTTTCGTTAACAAAGATGAGGGACTGACAAGCCTCTGTTCTTTTTAGTTATTAATTTGTTTGGCTTGACCTGATAGCAACATATCTCACAGTTGCGTTGTTCTCTGATGTGAGAGGCTGGATAAAAATTAGGTAGAAAACACACTAGGTTGTATCAAACTCACGCTGTGAACAATGGACATTTATCTTGGTATGCAAGCAGAAGTATTATTTATCAATATTACTTAAAAACCTGTATTTTAGTTGTAATGAGAATGTATTGATAACTTCACTTTATTTACACATGGTAAAAAAAAATGTTTTCAATAAAAAATTATTTAAACATAAATATAATGACTCACGAACAGGTACAGATTGGCATGGCTCAAGCACTACTTCATGAATATATACCTAAATACAATAGGCCGATAAACACTTTCTTCAGAATTCTATGCACAGTAGTGAGAACAAGCATAGCAAAATATTGGAAAACTGGCACACCGACATGGCAGGAAATCAAATTTAAAATACAGTATACATATAATATGTACGATCAAGCAGCTTGGTCTCTGGGTACCAAAGACACAAACAACGAAATTTGGTTCTACTGAATCTTCAGAAATGGTTTCAATTTCTCACCCACCTAGTTGTCTATCCATTCTCAGACATCTAACCAATAATCAGATAACCAAAAGTTAATGTTCATGTTTTCTGACTATTATGGTGTTCACTGTTAAAGGTTATCATAAGTTATAGATTCTTCTTTTTTATTTATCTCTTATTTTTATTTTTTCTCCTTCTTCTTTCCTTCCCCTCCTCCTTGCCTTTTCTTTGTTCCTCTCTCTTTTAATTTTTTTTAAAAAAAAGGAAGAAAAAAAAAAACAAAACGGGAAGACCTATACATCCCTATAATGTGATATGCTTGATCTGAGATTATATATTGCAACGGGATGCCCATTGACCATTTTAATTACAGTAACTGCTAGATTTATTGCTGTATGGAATACACAGTCACTGAATTGTCCTGTCATTATTTTCATGCACTTTCTATTCAGTTGTGTTGTTGGATGTTCATATTTACTTCCTTCTTTAATAAAAACAATTTAAACATAAATATAATGACTCTGTGGCTGAGATAAATGTATCTTGCTGTTGATGATTAAGGTATTCACTGTAAACTGGTGGTGAAGAAATCCTAGTGATAGTATCGCTATTTGGAAAAGTATGTGCAGTTTTGGAATAAACCCTAGGTACGTCTGCTACAGTTACCGTGAGTTCTAGCTATTGAAGAATGCAATATATATATATATATATATATATATATATATATATATATATATATATATATATATATATATATATACTGTATATTGTATTAGTTTAATTATTAACAATCAGCTAGATTACAAGTTTTGCGTTATGGTGCGGTACGGCTATACCGCAAGCATTTTAACCTTAACGCAACCCTCTATTCCGCACTTAAGAAATTACGTTTGAGTGCAGGATTTTTCTATAGCGCCGTATTACAGGTTGTGTGGTCTGGCTAAAATACTTGTTTTACAACCTATACCGACAAGATCCATTCCGCGATCTGAGACCAGTATTTATGGATTTTGCAAAACAAAAATGTTTCACAAAACTCATAACTAAAATGTTACAAAGTACACTAACACCCATAAATTACCTATTAACCCCTAATTCGTCACCCTCCTGCATCGCAAATACTATATTAAACCTATTAACCTCTAATCTGCCACCCATCCACATCGCCAACACTAAAATAAACCTATTGACCCCTAAACAGCCGACCCCCACAACACTAAATAAATCTAGTAACCCCTAAACCGCTGCCCCCCACATTGCCAACACTATAATAAAGTATTAACCCCTAATCCTCCAGCCCCCCACATCGTAACTAATAAACTAAACCTATTAACCCCTAAACCACCAGCTCCCCACA